>NC_090436.1:82810384-83114608 GCF_031143425.1 Pleurodeles waltl
GATGAAATCTCTCCGTACCTTGTCAACACACTTTCACTGGTAAACAAAGGCAAATATACCTCTTGATAAGGCCTAATATTTTCCCGCTTGCCAACTTCGTTTTACAGCTGATGATGAGCCTCACGATTCATATAGGAATTAGTACCTGGTTATTAAACCCAAATTAATACTATCTCCCCAGGTTTTCCAGCATTTCCTTAACTTTGCGCTTCATTTCTCCAATTCACTAGATGTTAACAACTCTGACAGATCTAAGCAATGATTAAAATGCTTACATCAGGGGTTAATCAATTCTTGAACAATACCTTGGGATGCAATACTTTAGGTGTGCTCAGCAAGCACCACAAAGGGAGGATTGCTACCACTAAAACGTTGGAAATTTTAGACACAAACATATTAACATTTCTCAAGTACCGAGAGATAAAGGCAACAAACATAGCTTTTGAATGCATGTAAAACTCCCAAACTGAAATGGCATCCTTGTAGAAAAGAACAATTTAAACAAATCTATCTCAGCTCTCACTTCAAAAAGGTATACTTTTGTAGCTACTAACTGTGGGAAGGTGGGTTTAGGACAACAACCATTATTTGTTTTAATTTTCAAAAAAAAAAAAGTTGACATTAATAACTAGGTGCGGCAGAAAGTGAATCTAGTTGTGTTACAATATATTTCTCCCAATGCAATGTTCAGAATTGTTTTTGTTTATATAAAACAAAAGTTGAGGTTATAAAAAGCAGTAGAATTTGATTGGGTCAAATAACATCCCAAACATATTTGAAATGCAAGGAAACAATAGCAGGCAGAGAAGGAGACTGTGTTCAGTTTAAAAAGCAAGCCCTCAATTATTTTAGTTTTTTTTTTTTTACAGTGCTATGACTTTTAGGTATTACACTATTTTATACGAATAGTTAAAGAATTGAACTATTATGATGCAGGCAAAGAAAAGGAGAACTGTATAAAAGCCTGACAAGCAAGGTGAGAAACAGAGAAAAAGCATGAGGATTGCATAGCATCACTTCGACATTAACAGTGAAGGAAACAGTGTACCAAATGTTAGCTCAGTATAGTTCTTTAACCCATGGATTTTGGAAAGCATCTAAATAAATGTGTCTAAACACATGTACATTTTTCTGCTAAAATTCTATGAAAAAGAAACAAAATTATGCTTTAAGCAAAATGAGAAATGCTGCCATTTCGTGTACATTATGTTTTGTTTACCCTAGCACAACTCACAATTACATAAAATAAAAAAAATCTTGCAAGACACGAGCAGTAGATTGGTATGAATATAAAAGGTGTCTTGCAAAGATATTTTCTGTCTGTATGAATCAGTCTATTGCTACTAGACTTTGTCAGGCAGGTGTGCACTCAGGTAAATGTAATGTGAAATCTCATAATGTCAAATTGAGGGATTTCATGAATCTCACTGGGGCTACTGAAATTTCACCCATGATTAAATAACAGTAGGTTCAAGACAAACATATCAGATAATAAATGTGTATGGAATGTTTGGTAAACTGCACACAATTTAACACACAAACAATTACAAATGCTGTGCAAAGTTTAGAGAAAGTGTAATGAATATGCCTTTGCACTGTGCGATCACAAGCTGCTTAACAGTATATTGCTGCATATCTGAGGCAGTATATAACCCATCAAGTGATTTTGTTGCCAAAAACCTCAATATAGTATTTTTTACTATATAAAAGGCTGAATTATTTCCCCTTCAGTGGTCACAATTGCAAGCATGGTTGCACAGTTTTTTGAACATTTAAAAACCTAACTCTAAAGGTCACTTAAAGAGATCTCTGTTATGCACAAATTTCATTCATCCTATGTTGGTAACCTTCACTAAGCTTGCTATTGAAAGAATAATATGCATTTTTAAGAGCTTCTCAGTGTAGAAAGGTTCAGCAAACTGTGCCCTCTATGACTGATATTAAATAAAATGCTGTATGTTGTCAAACTAGGGAAACCAAGGAATGGTTTGTTCTCCATTATTGTTTTTATGAGAACACAAATCTGCACAAAACTAAAGAAACTAATAAGGGTGGTGATATATACTGCAAAGACAGGGACTGAAGACAGAATACCTCTAACGGTTGCCAGGGCATTAGTCTGATGCACATAGCACTTTACGCTGGACTACTACATTATACAAGCTTATTTGATTCCTGGTTTAGGGAAAAGAGTTGGAGATTTGGGTTTTGATCAATCCTGTAATTCTGGACTTTCACTAGACAGTCTGGTTCTGGGGATATACAACTTCCTCAACGTTAACCATTTCTAAGAAACACGATAAGAAAAGATTCAAAAGTTAACCATTAATTGATAAGACTCAATGAGAGAACCCTGAGCTTAATTCTGGTGCTTTTAACTCCAAGCTTATTGTTTACTCTCAAAGATCTGTTATGGTCTTTCTAATAGAAATACAGGAACAAGTAAGACTCTTTCTGAATGAAGACCTAGAAGAGGGGTGGTTAAACAAGAAAATGACTTACTAAAATAAAAAATAACCAATGATCCCAGTGATGTACACAATGCCTAGAATTCATAAAAATTAAGTAAATCGACTATGTAGACCGATTGTGTCGGCAACAGAGTCAGTACTAGAACTAATGGCAAATTATGTAGACACGTTTCTAAAACCTTTTGTCTAACATATTCCCTCTTAGATACAAGATACAACTGATGACAATAACAAAATTGAAGGTAGGGAATAGGATGACATAGTTCAGATAATAGCCACTAAGAATGTCAAGAGAGTCTCTACACCAGCATCCCTCAAGACTCAGCCACGGAACTATGGAGTGGTGCCTAAAGGGCAGAGAAAGACCTCACTCTGTTTCAACCTCATTTATGATTAATTTGGTCGAACTGTGTCCCTCCACAAAATCTTTAAGTTTCATAATCTCTTTTTCTATCAAATAAAAGGTACAGTCCTAGGCTGTTCATTCACCCCAGAGATGGCCATTTTGTTTATAGTGACGTACCAAACAAATTAATATATAATAATAGTATTTTTGAACTTCTGCAACTAACACACTACGTGTTTTGGAATGGGCTTGAGATAGATGTCAATATTTTGTTTTAATCTTCCCTAAAAAGACAAACAGTGTTGGTCACACAGTACGAATTATCTGTTCAATGTGTGCTTATGGAGATGATCTATGTATAATCGAAGGAGCTGTCTGTGCACACTAGGAAACGTGGTAACTTGAGTCACTATAATTCTACACAGGATTGCCGTTTTGCCCTACCTCAATACCTACATTACAGGCTCACCACATATTATCCAGTGCAGAAGATTTAGCAGGGGCCTAAATCGTTATTTGAAATGGGGGAGGCCTCTACGGCTTCCCCCACAGCCCCAGGTACCGCCAAGGGCTAAATAAGAAAAGAAATGGAGTACTGCACCCCTTCCCATCCCTAACCCCTCTGCAGTTCCAGGGAGCACCACCTCCCCGGGGCAAAATGGCAAGTTAAATTGGGGGAGGCCTGTTTAGCCTTCCCCACAGCTGAATCTGAAATGTATGTGGGGGGCCCACGTGGACCTTGCCCCACAGCCCCGAGGACTGCCAACCCCTGGGGCAAAAATGTAAATTGTAATGGGGGAACTCATACAGCTCCCCCACAGCCCCAGGGACTGCCACCTCCCTGGAGTTGAGTCTGAGATTTACGAGGGTGGGGGCACAGACACCTCCTCCATTTAATGAAGGCCAGACTCCGATGGATGGGGTTCCGGGGGCAGTGATCGGCCCAGGGAGGGGAGCTGCATAGACCCATCCTCCATTTAATGAAGTCCAAATCCCAGGGGATGGGGTCCCGGGCCAGGGGGCCACACCACATCTCTCCTACATTTTTTTATGGTCAGGCCCCGGGGGATAAGGTCCCCAGGGCTGTATTTGGCCCGGGGAGGGGGGCTACGTGGCCCCCTCCTCTATTGAATGATACTAATGTACCCACTCACAGATCTACTAAGACTCTCACACACCCACAATGACACTCACACCAATTCTTACACCCGGAGACACACTCACACTCAGACACTCTCACACCCAGAGAGACAGGCCATGTGGCCAACCCTGCGGTGCACGGCTTTCAGCCGTGTGGGCCGCAGGGTTGGGTGGTTTTGGAGGGGTTGGCCACAGGCCAGCTTCTGCGGCCAACCCCTGCCTGCGTGCCACAGGTTTGGGTGGTTATAGGGACTTGGCCGCAGGGAATGAAATTATGAAAATACAAATCTTAGTATGCAAAAAGCTAATCAATGGTGGCTGAATGACAGCTGCATGAGAAGTCAGCTGACTGCCGTGCTATACAGATCCAGAGCCGTTCAGAGAACCCTGCAATATATCATGTTAGGAGACAGACTACAATGTGTCTGAAGTTGCTCAGCGTGACATTAAATTTCACAGGCCACTGCTTTCCACTAGGACCCGGTGACGCATTATTAAATAAATGTGTCTCAAAAAAGAAGGCCAGGTAGGTAAATAGGAAGAACTTTAAGTGGGATGAAATAAGATGAAGTTGGGTGGGGCGAGTCTCTCTAAAAGGGGTGTACCAAAGATATCTGTGTATACTTTCCAAGCAACGTAGCATATGTAGTCAAGTGAGCGGCTTACAACACCAACTAAAACTAGTGCTCACGCAGTGTGTCATTTGACAAGTATTTGAGAATCTCTTAGTGGGCCTTATGTTATTGCATCCAGCATATCACAAAATAATGGGCATGCGCCTCAAACTAGCAAGATCTAATAGTTTTGCTAATGCTTACTACTAGGGTCATCTAAATGAGTAGTGATGATATTGTTGTGAAATCCTATGTTTGAAATGTTTCAATTTTGAAAATATGTGACCGAATTAAACATTTCTGAGGTCTTTGGAAGGATTAGGGGTTTTTCTGAGTGTTTCTTTTACCTTACATCACTTTTCCCCTGCAGCCTCACAGCGAGACGCCTGCATCATTTTATTCCCCGCAACGTTCTAATATCATCCATCTGCATTTTTCACACCGCAACACTTTTCCCTTTAGCACATAATGCCTTGCATTTCTTTCACTACACCATTCCCTCGCAAACATTAATCGGCAAGTACTAATTTCCTTTTAGCCTGTCAATATATCAACAGCTACGTACCTCCTTTCACACAATTTTGCATAAACTCACAATAACAGTTGGTACTTGTCAACATTGTTTTGTTTGTTTGCTCTGCAGAATGCTCAATAGATGGCTTGAGAATGCATAATGTACATCTCTGCCTTTGTGACTCCCTGACGGGCACTGCGAGAACCCCGCTCTGCCTTAAACTTCACACCTCCCAATCACCGACCGCAATAAACAACCACCCACAACCTGAGACAGCAGACATCAACGGGCAACTCATCTCACACAATACACGATTATTATGATGCAAGAACAAAACTGCTGAAAAACAGCGCCTTGTATACGGTAAATACTTTTAGATACGCAATTAATTAAAATGCGAGAAATGTAAACAGGAGATAGTTAATTTGCATGGACTACATTAGAATAGTGTTTACAATAGTTGAAGTATCGCAGTTGAGACCTCGATCACTGTTTCTCTGTAAGGAAGATCAATACAAAACTCGATGGTGTTGAGTTTCAGAAAACCTTTTTAATTTCTTAAGGGTCTGAAACTTGGAAAGCCCCGCTCTAGTTTAACTACTGTAAATAAGTATATTTTGCAATACAACTCAAGTCTTGAAACAAGCTCACAACAAAAATCCAAGACATTCTGGTGACGGACTGTACATTAGCTACCGAACTCGCAAAAGCAGCCCAGGAATGTTCAACCGTCCAAGGAAAGGGTTTAACAGAGAAAGCTGAATCTTGGTGTCCAGGGGGTAGTGGGGCGATGGAAGGCTGTGGAAAGGTGAATACCAGAACAGTGAGGCAGCAAACAGACGTGGTAATCAAGAAACAGAAAACCCAGGAAGTGAAATCGGTACATACTGAACTGGTGATCCAGGGCTACGGGACTATGGTGGGAAAGGTACTTCGCGCAAAAGGCCAATTATACTAAAGCCGGCAGGCTACACAGTAAGGCATGTAAGCGAAAGGGAACAGGAGAACATGCCAATAATGGTATCATAGCATAGAGCGGAAGCACCTCGTTCTTACCTGCTGCGGACTGGGCCCGTCCCCGGGGCGGCGCCTGTCTATGAAAAGCTCGCTCCGATACCAGCTCTACCGCGGGACGCCATGTTGTGACGTCTGACTCTCCATCTGTCAGCTGAGCACCAAATGACGTCATTACGCAGTAGGCGTCTCTGTACACACCGAAGGCGGGGCCGCACGGTGATATATGTCAGCTCGAGCTGGCCAAGAGAGCTCCAGCATGCGGATTTAAGACTCTATACAGCGTCCCCAAATGCTTTCAAAGAAACTCGTGTATACAAAGCTTTGGGATTAGGCAGTCATATCAGCAGAATCGAATATCAGTTGATATTTTGTGTGAGATAATATTTTTTGAATGATAAATGGAAAATGTTTCGGTTAATCGAGTAATACTGAACGTTTCGTCTATCCTTTCCCCGCTTTCAACCGTAGTCGGACATTAATGAACCACGACTGTCTCGGTCCAGTTCTTACCTGTTTAAGATGGCGGTCATGTTCATTTTTCCCACTGCAGGGACACATTCTTCCCTCGTCCGTCCTCTCTGTCTCATTCACACGCATTCCATGGCATCTACAGGGAAAGCCTTAGTAGGGATGGAACGAATCATGCGTCATGTAATGTGTGGTCTCATCGCCATGCCAACTGTTAACTGGGAGTACAATGCTTAGTATTATATTTATTTATTTTAGGTTTAGCGCTGAGTCATGATGAACGTCTGGGCGGCTACAGGAATGCAGCAGCTAAGCGAAACGAGCATATACGGCGAGACAGTTTGTGCATAATGGAGTACAGCATATAAACTAGTGAATCGTGAGAATTTCACTGTCGATTGTATTGTTGGTTAATGGGGTGAATCCTGTGCGCTACGGCAAACCATTGCACTTGTTCACTCCAGTTTCTTGGTGGTTGATTAAATTAAGAACGTGTGAGCATTAATTGGGGTAAGGGATACATAAACGTGAGATCCGGTAGATGGACTTGTGGATTTAATAGTTGCATCAGAGGAGATTAGGTTGCAGGGGTATACATTTGAAAGGAGAGATTATTGTTAGAAATGGGGTCTTTAGTTGCCAGTCAGTTTAAACCCTGTCCAAGTAGGGACCATCACGCTAGTCAGGGTAAGGGAGATACTCAGTTCAGTTAACCCCCTGATCGCCCCCTTGGTAGCTTGGCATGAGCAGTCAGGCTATCTCAGAAGCAGTGTGTAAAGCACTTGCACATAACGCACTGTAATACAGTGAAAACACTACAAAAAGACACACCAGTTTTAGAAAAATAGTCAATATTTATCTGTGTAAAACAAGACCAAAATGAGAAAAATCCTAAATACAGTAGTAGAGATATAAATTTTGCAAGAATTTACTTAAAAATACAGTTCCCTAAAGTCAGTAGCTCTATCTGGGGCTATCACAGCGTCATGAACAACAAATCCAACAGTTAAGGCCGGCCAAGGTGTCATGGACCAGCTACAGTGTCAGGAAGACCTGCAAACAGTACCTTGGAAAAGCATGATGTCATGATCCTCGCGATGAGATCTGGAGAGCGGCATCGCTGGCGTCGCAGGAGTCAGTTCCAGATGTCGGTGCGGGAGTCGTCGGGCCCTTGAAGTCACACGCATTACAGATTGAACTCTGGGCTGATGACGAAGTCAGGAGCGCTGGCATTGGGGCTGCGGTCTGAAGCGGGACGGTGCGATGTGTGGTTCCCACAGGTCACGAAGCAGGTAGCGGCTCAGTGACGGCGTCGGTGAGACCAAGGCTGCAGTGTGAAGCAGGGCAGTACGACGTGCAGTGTCTCCAGGTCACGGTGCAGGCAGGTGCGGCGTCGTTGCTGAAGCGCTGTCGTCGGTAGACCCAAGGTGACAGAATGACGCAGGATGGGCTCCGTGCGGCACCCACAGGACGCAGTGCAGACAGGAGCATCTGTTGACCACGCTGGAGTCGATGGCGCTGGCGTCAGTGGACCAGGGCTTCGGTGAGGGACAATACAGTGCTTCGTGTACCTCATGAGCAGTGTCCTCGGGCCACAGCGCAGGCAGTGGCATCAGTGTCAGTGTGGAGCGGCGTTATTGTGGATGCCAAGGCTTCGGTGTGAGCAAGACGATGTGGAGTGCGGAGGTCACGGTGCAAGCAGAGGCTCGGTGATGGCATCAGGTGGCGACGTCGGTAAGACTACGGTTACGGTGCGAAGCGGGCATGGCTCCGTGTGGCGTTGTTGGGTCATGGTGCAGTCAGCGGCGGCGTTGACAGCAAATTTTTTTTTTTTCTTCTGTTGCATCACAAAACACACAGTTCCCAGTGCTGTAGGTAGATGAAGCTAAAGTCTTTGGTATTCCTGAGACTTCAAATAGGAGGCAAGCTCTACTTCAAGCCCTTGGAGAAACTTCACAAGCAGGATATACAGTAAAGTTCAGTCTTTGCCCTCTTTAAGGCAGAAGCAGTATCTGTTGGCCAACCCAGCAAAGCACACAAAGCAAAGGGGCAGTACCCCTCCAGCTCTTCAGCCTTCCTCCTTGGCAGAGGTTCCTCTTGATCCAGAAGTGTTTTAAAACTCTGGGGTTTTGGGTCCACTACTTATACTCATTTCTGCCTTTGAAGTAGGCACTCTTCAAAGGAAAGCCTCTTTTGTTCACAAGATCCTGCCTTGCCTAGGCCCGGCCCCCAACACACTTCAGGGGTCGGAGACTGCATTGTGTGAGGACAGGCACAGCCCAGGTGTAAGTGTCAGCTCCTCCCTCCCCACTCTAGCCTAGGAGACTCATCAGGAAATGCAGGCTACACTTCAGCTCCCTTTGTGTCACTGTCTAGAGGGAATTCACAACAGCCCAACTGTCGGTCTGACATGGAATACACAAACAGGCAGAGGCACTGAATGGTAAAGGCAAGAAAATGCACACTTTCTCTAAAAGTAGCATTTTTAGACAGACAGTCTAAAAACCAACTCTACCAAAAGGTGTATTTTTAAATTGTGAGTTCAGAGACCCAAAACTCCACATCTCTATCTGCTCCCAATGGGAAACTGCACTTAAAAGATATTTAAAGGTATTCCCCATGTCTCTATGGGAGAGATAGGCCTTGCAACAGTGAAAACCGAATCTGGCAGTATTTTACTTTCAGGACATGTAAAACACATCACTACATGTCCTACCTTTAACATACACTGCACCTTGCTGATGGGGCTACCCAGGGCCTACCTTAGGGGTGCCGTACATGCAGTAAAAGGGAAGGATTGGGCCTGGCAAGTGGGTGCACTTGCCTGGTCGAATTGGAAGTGCAAGATTGCCCACACAGACATTGCAGTGGCAGGCCTGAGATATGGTTACAGGGCTACTCATGTGGGTGGCACAATCAGTTCTGCAGGCCCATTAGTAGCATTTGATTTACAGACCTAGGGTACACATAGTGCACTTTACTTGGGACTTACCAGTAAATAAAAAGTGCCAATCATGGATAAACCAATCACCAGTACAATTTAGACCGAGAACATATGCACTTTGGCATTGGTTAGCAGTGGTAAAGTGCCCAAAGTCCTAAAGCCAACAAAAACAGGTCAGAAAAAATAGGAGGGAGGAGGCAAAAAGTTTGGGGATGACCCTGCAAAATTGCCAAGTCCAACAGTTATCTTTGAAATTAATTGGTGGCGGTTATCAGAAATTCTTTATTAGAGATTATGACAAACATACATGCCAACAGACCCGATTCATGCAGGAAACTCATGTTTTTTAAAACTAAAAATGGCTTCATTTTAGGTGTCTCCTGATTAAAAGTGCCTCTGCTTCAATATAAGCCATGGGGAAAATACATTCCCTGTCTACTTTTCAAAGTCTCCCTCTTTGAAATTGTTGGTATGTATGAAACATGCACATGACTTAGAGAAGGCTGTGCACAGAGTGAAGGCATGCAGAGGATGGAAGAGAACATGGCAATTTGAAAGAAAAAGGAGAGGTGAAATTTGGAAAGTTTTAAGTGAAGGGCATTTTTACATTGCAGATTTTGGGACTCTAAATGATGCCTTTTAACATAGTATACAATTTGAGGGTGCAATGCTGTAGAAAGAAACATTACTTGCACTTGAAGAAGTGCAAAAACTGCAATATTAGGTGCATTTGGTATACACTAGAATCGGGCAAACAGTCTGTCCACTTCTAGGCTACCACTGGTCCACCCCTCCGGCAAGGAAACCTGGCCAGCTCAGTGACTGGAAGTATGAAGTAATGGCTGAACGAATATTAAGGGACATATTGAGAGTTTTTGTCTATAATTGAAGGAAACATTAATCTCAAGATCATAACCGTGTGAGAAAATATTGGGAATAATGACAATAGTGAAAGCAGATTCTGCAAGGACTGCAGCAGATGTCTTCTGATGCTAACCCTTAAGTTTGGCTCACAGTATTATTTACAGAGAAACGTGGGATCCATTGTTTCAGCACTCCTTGTTTAGCTTGGTACAAGATTAAGAATGAGGAGAGCACCTTAGGCAGTGGAAGTGCATTGTCTGAAGTTCTATACTGGTGGGGTGGAGATACAAACATTGAGGTGAGACGGATGGTAATTGGGGTCACTTTGGAAATTCAAGGAACACTTTGTTAGCAAGGGGCTACTAATTAGACGTTCTGAAGCAGTGCTCTTTTGATAAATGGTAGGGGTGAGAGGTGGAACTGCAGATTTTGTTTGTAAGTTAAAGGGGACTTTTTAGGAGAGGCCCAGCTTTTTGTCTTACTTAATTACACTTTCAGTTGGTTTGAGACATCCAAGCACAAACATTTCACACCTTTTTCACCCTCTGTTGTGAGTTCTTCAGGCCAGAGACTACCTTGCTGTGATGGTCATCTCTAAATAAAGACTGTGTGTGGAAAGTAGCCAAGAAAGAATACTTTAAGGAAGAACCACCTGAAACTGGTTCTGCAAATATAATTAGGTAAAAAGACTGCTTTTAGGATAACCCATTCTCTGTTCCTCTCTAAAAACGTGTGGCTCACTTCCGTCTTTTGTAAGCAAGCTCACATTTTCTGACCTTGGAAAGCACCAGCATACAATTACATGCCATAATCTGTCCAGGTTTACATGAGAGGGTTACAATTGGTCTGCCGACTATTTGGGCTCAATCTAATCTCTTGAAGGTAAAAAAAACAAGGTCAGGAAGATAGCTAGAGAGGGATACACATGCATGCAGGAAGGATTACTAGTGGTGGAAAAAAGTCCAATTCCTAGAGGGACCATTATTCATAGACTCTTCCAAAACGTTTGCTGAAAAGACCCGTTCAGCATTTTATTTTTATGATCTGTGTAGGAAAGTACCATCTTGTCTGGCATGTTACCCCCATATTTCACTGTATATATGTTGTTTTAGTCTATGTGTCACTGGGACCCTGCCAGGCAGGGCCCCAGTGCTCATAAGTATGTGCCCTGTATGTGTTCCCTGTGTGATGCCTAACTCTCTCACTGAGGCTCTGCTAACCAGAACCTCAGTGGTTATGCTCTCTCTGCTGTCCAAATTTGTCACTAACAGGCTAGTGACTAAATTTACCAATTCACATTGGCATACTGGTTTACCCATATAATTCCCTAGTATATGGTACTGAGGTACCCAGGGTATTGGGGTTCCAGGAGATCCCTATGGGCTGCAGCATTTCTTTTGCCACCCATAGGGAGCTCTGACAATTCTTACACAGGCCTGCCAGTGCAGCCCGAGTGAAATAACGTCCACGTTATTTCACAGCCATTTACCACTGCACTTAAGTAACTTATAAGTCACCTATATGTCTAACCTTCACCTAGTGAAGGTTGGGTGCAAAGTTACTTAGTGTGTGGGCACCCTGGCACTAGCCAAGGTGCCCCCACATCGTTCAGGGCAAATTCCCCGGACTTTGTGAGTGCGGGGACACCAATACACGTGTGCACTGTACATAGGTCACTACCTATGTACAGCGTCACTTTGGTAACTCCTAACATGGCCATGTAACATGTCTAAGATCATGGAATTGTCCCCTGGGTCTCTAGCACAGAACCTGGGTACTGCCAAACTGCCTTTCTGGGGTCTCCACTACAGCTGCTGCTGCTGCCAACCCCTCAGACAAGTTTCTGCCCTCCTGGGGTCCAGGCAGCCCTGGCCCAGGAAGGCAGAACAAAGGACTTCCTCTGAGAGAGGGTGTAACACCCTCTCCCTTTGGAAATAGTTGTGAAGGCTGGGGAGGAGTAGCCTCCCCCAGCCTCTGGAAATGCTTTGATGGGCACAGATGGTGCCCATCTCTGCATAAGCCAGTCTACACCGGTTCAGGGATCCCCCAGCCCTGCTCTGGCGCGAAACTGGACAAAGGAAAGGGGAGTGACCACTCCCCTGCACCTCCCAGGGGAGGTGCCCAGAGCTCCTCCAGTGTGTCCCAGACCTCTGCCATCTTGGAAACAGAGGTGTTTGTGGCACACTGGACTGCCCTGAGTGGCCAGTGCCAGCAGGTGACGTCAGAGGCTCCTTCTGATAGGCTCTTACCTCTCTTGGTAGCCAATCCTCCTTCCTAGGTAGCCAAACCTCCTTTTCTGGCTATTTAGGGTCTCTGCTTTGGGGATCTCACCAGATAACGAATGCAAGAGCTCCTCAGAGTTCCTCTGCATCTCCCTCTTCACCTTCTGCCAAAGGATCGACCGCTGACTGCTCAGGATGCCTGCAAAACCGCAACAAAGTAGCAAGACGACTACTAGCAAACTTGTATCGATACATCCTGCCGGCTTTCTCGACTGTTTCCAGGTGGTGCATGCTCTGGGGGTAGCCTGCCTCCTCTCTGCACCAGGAGCTCTGAAGAAATCTCCTGTGGGTCGACGGAATCTTCCCCCTGCAACCGCAGGCAACAAAAGACTGCATCACCGGTCCTCTGGGTCCCCTCTCAGCACGACGAGCGTGGTCCCTGGAACTCAGCAACTCTGTCTAAGTGACTCCCACAGTCCAGTGACTCTTCAGTCCAAGTTTGGTGGAGGTAAGTCCTTGCCTCCCCACGCTAGACTGCATTGCTGGGTTCTGCGTAATTTGCAGCTGCTCCAGCTCCTGTGCACTCTTCCAGGATTTCCTTTGTGCACAGCCAAGCCTGGGTCCCCGACACTCTAACCTGCAGTGCACAACCTTCTGAGTTGTCCTCCGGCGTTGTGGGACTCCTTTTTGTGACTTCGGGTGGACTCCGGTTCACTTTTCTTCTAAGTGCCTGTTCAGGTACGTCTGCGTGTGCTGCCTGCTTCTGTGAGGGCTACCTGACTTGCTGGGCACCCCCTCTGTCTCCTCATCCAAGTGGCGACATCCTGGTCCCTCCTGGGCCACAGCAGCATCCAAAAACCCTAACCGCGACCCTTGCAGCTAGCAAGGCTTGTTTGCGGTCTTTCTGCGTGGGAACACCTCTGCAAGCTTCTTCACGACGTGGGACATCCATCCTCCAAAGGGGAAGTTCCTAGTCCTCTTCATTCTTGCAGAACACCAAGCTTCTTCCAACAGGTGGCAGCTTCCTTCCACCCTCAGCGGGCATTTCTTGGGCTCTTGCCCACTCTCAACACTGTCACGACTCTTGAACTTGGTCCCCTTGTCTTACAGGTACTCAGGTCCGGAAATCCACTGTTGTTGCATTGCTGGTGTTTGTTCTTCCTGCAGAATCCCCCTATCACGACTTCCGTGCTCTCTGGGGGTAGTAGGTGCACTTTACACCTACCTTTCAGGGTCTTGGGGTGGGCTATTTTTCTAACCCTCACTGTTTTCTTACAGTCCCAGCGACCCTCTACAAGCTCACATAAGTTTGGGGTCCATTCGTGGTTCGCATTCCACTTTTGGAGTATATGGTTTGTGTTGCCCCTATACCTATGTGCTCCTATTGCAGTCTACTGTAACTTTACATTGCTTGCATTACTTCCTTTTGCTATTATCTGCATAATTTTGGTTTGTGTACATATATCGTGTGTATATATCTTATCCTCATACTGAGGGTACTCACTGAGATACTTTTGGCATATTGTCATAAAAATAAAGTACCTTTATTTTAGTATATCTGTGTATTGTGTTTTCTTATGATATTGTGCATATGACACCAGTGGTATTCTAGGAGCTTTACATGTCTCCTAGTTCAGCCTAAGCTGCTTTGCCATAGCTACCTTCTATCAGCCTATGCTGCTAGAAACACCTCTTCTACACTAATTGGGGATAACTGGACCTGGCAGAAGGTGTAAGTACCTCGGGTACCCACTACAAGCCAGGACAGCCTCCTACAATCTGCTGTTCTCCGGTCCTTTTACTTTGTAAGTGCCTATTGTATTTTTTAAAGTGACATGTTATTAGTTGGAACTGGGTACTGTAAGTCTTATTATTGATCGGTTTAGGCAGTTCAGAAGTAGAAAACTAAATGTCTGCAGTTTTTTCTAGCAGTATAAAAAACTCTTGCATTGGCAATCCTGCTAGGTATTTAAAAAACTAAAGAAATACAACTTGAATGGGGTGAATGGCACGCAATATAAATTATATTGAAGCAAACAGCAACTTCATGTCCCTTTTCAATGTTAAAATATATATTCAATTATTGCTCCATTATTAGAATAAGTGAGTTTGCATTTATAGGCCTTTAGAAATGCGAAATTAAAGAACTCAGGAAATCTATGACAGACTCCAAATTGAGTGAGAGGGAGTCAAGTTGTTTTAGTGGCTGTTCATGTTTCTAAACCCCAAAGGACCATAAATGCATTAATAACTAACAACAGCCCGTGGTTTTATTGCAGTTGTAAAGCATGAATTTTAAAACAACAAAGGGCGCTTTAACACCAGTCACAACTCACTGTGTTGCATTAATATCGAGCCTCACATTCATATTTATCATAAGGGGGCAAAAAACATACCCCATAGGAACTCCTTACCTGCTCTGTTTTGAAATGTTAAAGTAAGTTCTCCAGTTTTTGCCTCTTACGTTTTCCCAAATACTAGCATGTATGGCATTAATCCAAGGAAAATCTTAAAACTGTTTTTCAGAGGGAGAATATGATATTTGTTCCAGGGACTTCCTCCTTTTATCTGATATTTCATGGATGTCAGTGTAGGATAGTACCATCTTGCCTGGCGTGTTACCGCCATTTTTACCTGTATGTCAGTTTGTTTTGCCTGTCTCACTGGGATCCTGCTAGCTCATAGTTTGTGGCCTGAATGTGTATATCTGTGTAGTGACTACCTGTCGCTGGGGCTCTGCTAATCAGAACCTCATTGCTTATTTACTCTCTGCCTTTAAATTTGTCACTGTAGGCTAGTGACCTCTTTTACCAATTTCAATTGGCACACTGGAACACCCTTATACCCATAGGTATATGGTACCTAGGTACCCAGGGTATTGGGGTTCCAGGAGATCCCTATGGGCTGCAGCATTTCTTTTGCCACCCATAGGGAGCTCAGACAAACCTTTACACAGTACTGCCACTGAAGCCTGAGTGAAATAATGCACACGTTATTTCACAGCCATTTTCACTGCACTTAGGTAACTTATAAATCACCTATATGTCTTTGTAGGAGGCTGGACTGGCTTGTAGTGAGTACCAAGGGGTACTTGCACCTTGCACCAGGCCCAGTTATCCCTTATTAGTGTATAGGGTGTCTAGCAGCTTAGGCTGATAGATAATGGTAGCTTAGCACAGCAGCTTAGGCTGAACTTGGAGACGTGTGAAGCTACTACAGTACCACTTAGTGTCATATGCACAATATCATAAGAAAACACAATACACAGTTATACTAAAAATAAAGGTACTTTATTTTTATGACAATATGCCAAAGTATCTTAGAGTGTACCCTCAGTGAGAGGATAGGAAATATACACAAGATATATATACACAATAGCAAAAATATGCAGTATAGTCTTAGAAAACAGTGCAAACAATGTATAGTTACAATAGGATGCAATGGGGAAACATAGGGATAGGGGCAACACAAACCATATACTCCAAAAGTGGAATGCGAACCACGAATGGACCCCAAACCTATGTGACCTTGTAGAGGGTCGCTGGGACTATTAGAAAATAGTGAGAGTTAGAAAAATAACCCTCCCCAAGACCCTGAAAAGTGAGTGCAAAGTGCACTAAAGTTCCCCTAAGGACAAAGAAGTCGTGTTAGAGGAATAATGCAGGAAAGACACAAACCAACAATGCAACAACTGTGGATTTCCAATCTAGGGTACCTGTGGAACAAGGGGACCAAGTCCAAAAGTCACAAGCAAGTCGGAGATGGGCAGATGCCCAGGAAATGCCAGCTGCAGGTGCAAAGAAGCTTCTACTGGACAGAAGAAGCTGCGGTTTCTGCAGGAACGCAAAGGGCTAGAGACTTCCCCTTTGGAGGACGGATCCCTCTCGCCTTGTAGAGTCGTGCAGAAGTGTTTTCCCGCCGAAAGAACGCCAACAAGCCTTGCTAGCTGCAAATCGTGCGGTTAGCGTTTTTGGATGCTGCTGTGGCCCAGGAGGGACCAGGAGGTCGCAAATTGGACCAGGAGGTAGAGGGGACGTCGAGCAAGACAAGGAGCCCTCTTAGCAGCAGGTAGCACCCGGAGAAGTGCCAGAAACAGGCACTACGAGGATGCGTGAAACGGTGCTCACCCGAAGTCGCACAAAGAAGTCCCACGTCGCCAGAGAACAACTTAGGAGGTCGTGTAATGCAGGTTAGAGTGCCGTGGACCCAGGCTGGACTGTGCACAAAGGATTTCCGCCGGAAGTGCACGGAGGCCGGAGTAGCTGCAAAAGTCGCGGTTCCCAGCAATGCAGTCTAGCGAGGTGAGGCAAGGACTTACCTCCACCAAACTTGGACTGAAGAGTCACTGGACTGTGGGAGTCACTTGGACAGAGTTGCTGGATTCGAGGGACCTCGCTCGTCGTGCTGAGAGGAGACCCAAGGGACCGGTAATGCAGCTTTTTGGTGCCTGCGGTTGCAGGGGGAAGATTCCGTCGACCCACGGGAGATTTCTTCGGAGCTTCTAGTGCAGAGAGGAGGCAGACTACCCCCACAGCATGCACCACCAGGAAAACAGTCGAGAAGGCGGCAGGATCAGCGTTACAGAGTTGCAGTAGTCGTCTTTGCTACTATGTTGCAGTTTTGCAGGCTTCCAGCGCGGTCAGCAGTCGATTCCTTGGCAGAAGGTGAAGAGAGAGATGCAGAGGAACTCGGATGAGCTCTTGCATTCGTTATCTAAAGTTTCCCCAGAGACAGAGACCCTAAATAGCCAGAAAAGAGGGTTTGGCTACTTAGGAGAGAGGATAGGCTAGCAACACCTGAAGGAGCCTATCACAAGGAGTCTCTGACGTCACCTGGTGGCACTGGCCACTCAGAGCAGTCCTCTGTTTCCAAGATGGCAGAGGTCTGGAGCACACTGGAGGAGCTCTGGACACCTCCCAGGGGAGGTGCAGGTCAGGGGAGTGGTCACTCCCCTTTCCTTTGTCCAGTTTCGCGCCAGAGCAGGGCTAAGGGGTCCCCTGAACCGGTGTAGACTGGCTTATGCAGAATTGGGCACATCTGTGCCCAACAAAGCATTTCCAGAGGCTGGGGGAGGCTACTCCTCCCCTGCCTTCACACCATTTTCCAAAGGGAGAGGGTGTCACACCCTCTCTCAGAGGAAGTTCTTTGTTCTGCCATCCTGGGCCAGGCCTGGCTGGACCCCAGGAGGGCAGATGCCTGTCTGAGGGGTTGGCAGCAGCAGCAGCTGCAGTGAAACCCCAGGAAGGGCAGTTTGGCAGTACCAGGGTCTGTGCTACAGACCACTGGGATCATGGGATTGTGCCAACTATGCCAGGATGGCATAGAGGGGGCAATTCCATGATCATAGACATGTTACATGGCCATATTCGGAGTTACCATTGTGAAGCTACATATAGGTATGGACCTATATGTAGTGTACGCGTGTAATGGTGTCCCCGCACTCACAAAGTTCAGGGAATTGGCTCTGAACAATGTGGGGGCACCTTGGCTAGTGCCAGGGTGCCCTCACACTAAGTAACTTTGCACCTAACCTTTACCAGGTAAAGGTTAGACATATAGGTGACTTATAAGTTACTTAAGTGCAGTGTAAAATGGCTGTGAAATAACGTGGACGTTATTTCACTCAGGCTGCAGTGGCAGGCCTGTGTAAGGATTGTCAGAGCTCCCTATGGGTGGCAAAAGAAATGCTGCAGCCCATATGGATCTCCTGGAACCCCAATACCCTGGGTACCTTAGTACCATATACTAGGGATTTATAAGGGTGTTCCAGTAAGCCAATGTAAATTGGTAAAATTGGTCACTAGCCTGTTAGTGACAATTTGAAATAAATGAGAGAGCATAACCACTGAGGTTCTGGTTAGCAGAGCCTCAGTGAGACAGTTAGGCACCACACAGGGAACACATACATATAGGCCACAAACTTATGAGCACTGGGGTCCTGACTAGCAGGGTCCCAGTGACACATAACAAACATACTGAAAACATAGGCTTTTCACTATGAGCACTGGGCCCTGGCTAGCAGGATCCCAGTGAGACAGTGAAAACACCCTGACATACACTCACAAACAGGCCAAAAGTGGGGGTAACAAGGCTAGAAAGAGGTTACTTTCTCACAGTCTTACCTTCACTTGCTGAAGGTTAGGTGCAAAGTTACTAAGTGTGAGGGCACCCTTGCACTAGCAAAGGTGCCCCCACATAGTTCAGGGCCATTTACCCGGACTTTGTGAGTGCGGGACACCATTACACTTGTGAACTACATATAGGTCAAACCCTATATGTAGCTTCACAATGGTGACTCCGAATATGGCCATGTAACATGTCTAAGATCATGGAATTGTCCCCACATGCCAAATCTGGTATTGGGGTGCCAATTCCATGCATCCCCGGGCCTCCACTATGGACCCCGGGTACTGCCAAACTAGCTCTCTGGGGTTTTCTCTGCAGCTACCGCAAAGACAGACCCACAGACAGGGTTCTGCCCTCCTGAGGTCTGGGCAGCCCAGTCCCAAGAAGGCAGAACAAAGAATTTCCTCTGAGAGAGGGTGTTACACCCTCTCCCTTTGGAAATAGGTGTTAAAGGCTGGTGAGGGGTAGCCTCTCAAAATGGAAATGCTCTCTGGAAATGCTTTGAAGGGCACAGATGGTGCCTTCCTTGCATAAGCCAGTCTACACCGGTTTAGGGAACCCCCATCCCTGCTCTGGCACGAAACTGGACAAAGGAAAGGGGAGTGACCACTCCCCTGTCATCACCACCCCAGGGGTGGTGCTGCCCAGAGCTCCTCCAGTGCATCCCAGACCTCTGCCATCTTGTATCCAGAGGTGTGAGGGAATTCTGGAGGCCTCTGAGTGGCCAGTGCCAGAAGAAGACGTCAGAGACCCCTTCTGATAGGTGTTTACCTGACTAGATGGCCAATCCTCCTTTGAGGGCTATTTAGGGTCTCTCCAGTGGGCTTTTCCTCCGATAATGACTTGCAAGAATTCACCAGAGTTCCTCGGCACGCCTCTCTTCAACTTCTGCCAAGGATCGACCGCTGACTGCTCCAGGATGCATGCACAACTGCAACAAAGTAGCAAGAAGACTACCAGTGACATTGTAGCGCCTAATCGTGCCAGCATTCTCGACTGTTTCCTGGTGGTGCATGCTTTGGGGGCTGCCTACCTTCATCCTGCATTGGAAGCCACGAAGAAATCTCCTGTGGGTCGACGGAATCTTCCCCCTGCTTCAGCAGGCACCAAACTTCAGCATCACTGGTACTCTGGGACCCCTCTCAGCCTGACAAGCGTAGCCCCTGGAACACAGTTGGTGGACACAAGTGACCCAGACTGTCCAGTGGTCCAACTATCCAAATTTGAAAGAGGTAAGTCCTTGCCTCCCCTCTCCAGACAGTGATCCTGTGCACTGCGTGAACTGCAGCTACAAGGGCTTCTGTGCACATTTCCACTAAATCCTGCATGCACAACCAAGCCTAGGTCCCCAGCACTCTGTCCTGCGATGGTCAGCTCCCTGAGTTGATCTCCGGTGTCGTGGGACCCTCTTTTGCAGTGTTAAGACGACCGTGTTCAGACTTCTTGAACCCATGTTCAAGGACTTCTGCGGGTGCTACCTTCTTATGTGTGGGCTCTCTACGTTGCTGAGGGCCCCCTCTGTCTCCTCTCCCAAGTTGCGACATCCTGGGCCTTCCTGGGCACGGGCAGCACCCTTTTTCTTCAATTACAACTCTTGCAGCTAGCAAGGCTTGTTTGTGGTATTTTGCCAAGAAAACAACTCTGCATCTACCAGCACACTGTGGGACATCTTCTGCACAAAGGAGAAGTTCCTCACACCTTTCGTTGTTGCAGAATCTGCAGCTTCTTCCATCTGGAAGCAGCCATTTTGCACCTTCATCCGAGGTTTAGTGGGCTCCTGCCCCACTGGACACTTTCGCGATTCTTTGACTTGGTCCCCTTCCTTTGCAGGTCCCCAGGTCCAGGAATCCGTCTTCAGTGCTTTGCAGTCTGTTGTGGTCTTTTCAAAATCCTCTATCACAATTTTAATGTGTTTCTGGGGAAATAGTACCACTTTACTCCTACTTTCCAGAGTCTTGGGGTGGGGTATCTTGGACACCCTTAGTGTTTTCTTACACTCCCAGTGACCCTCTACACACTACACTAGTCTAGGGGTCCATTCGTGGTTTGCATTCCACTTTCTTAGCATATGGTTTCTGTTGCCCCTAGGCCTATTGCATCCTATTGTTTTCTACGGTGTTTGCACTACTTTCTGACTGTTTTACTTACCTGATTTTGGTTTGTGTGTATATTTTACTTACCTCCTAAGGGAGTATATCCTCTGAGATATTTTTGGCACATTGTCACTAAAATAAAGTACCTTTATTTTTAGTAACTCTGAGTATTGGCTTTCTTATGTTATAGTACCTATATGATATAAGTGGTATAGCAGGAGCTTTGCATGTCTCCTAGTTCAGCCTAAGCTGCTCTGCTATAGCTACCTCTATCAGCCTAAGCTGCTAGAATACTACTAGTCTACTAATAAGGGATAACTGTACCTGGCACAAGGTGTAAGTACCATTGGTACCCACTATAAGCCAGGTCAGCCTCCTACAGTCAGCCAACTAGATTTCCTTAGGGGTTTGATGGTTGGTATGGAGGTGAATGAGATTATTTTGTCAAACACAACTGTTAGTTCACGGTAGAACCATTGAATTGCTATCAGGGTGGTGATTAAGGAAATGGGTAGTAAAAAGTAAAAGTAGGATAGGTAGAGCCATAGGTGGTACTGGCTATAATTTACAAAGAAACAAGGAACATGCTTTGTAACTGGTGTGAAGGCATGTGTACCAGCCCTTATTTATTAGCATTGTTACCTAAACGGTGACACCCATGCAGGGATAGGTGCGGGCAAGCTGTGGATGCAAGGAGAATATATACTCCAGCACATGCAAAGGCAGTAGGTGATATTTTAACATTTTCTGTTTTCATTGTAGGCTATATATCTGTTCTGAGAGTCCCCTACTGTAACAGCAAAATCACACAATGTGCTTCTGCCCAATGCTAACTCAATTTGTGTACAGTGGGAGAGCTTTGGCTCTTGCATTTTGTAGCAGTGATGCTCTCATTAAACCTGATTTGGATTCTCTGAACTTCTGAGACATGTCTTCATTCAGGAAGCTGTATCAGCTATGCTTCACATTATCGCAAGCCGCTGACTTAACAATACATTGAGACCTTTTCATTACAGCTGAACTCACTTCCTCAATCAACCTTCTGGATTCTTATTTTGAGCAATCCCACCTGTGAAATCCAGACTGTCACAAGAGACCAGGATTGATAGCTGCTTTCTGGGAGATGGGGGCATTGTCTGTTATTGTTGTTGACCCTTTGTTTTTCTCTCTCCTGGTTCCCTTTTCTTTCCCTATTGGTTCAGCATAGGATGTTAGGGAAAGAATGTTCTATTTGTCAGTCTGACTGGCATTCGTGATTCCGTTAGAGGGCTGGTCACAAGAATTTATGCTTGCTGCATTCACACTTTTTGTACCCTGCGTCCTCACCATGTTTTTTTTTTACTTGTTACCCTTTTGTCAGATGTTATAATTTAAAGCCTCGCCCAAATTTATTTTAAAAAAATCATCCATACAGTATTCCAATTTAAATATTCTTACTCTAGTATTCTTCTCACTATCTCATCTCAGCTATTGCTACATTTTGCATACTATCCTGATTGTGTAGTTGATACATCTACTGAGAATTGTTTTACAATTTCCCTGGAAGCTTTTATAGATACAACAGTACTGTAAAGTGTTGTTCTCCTTATTTTCTTCATTTTTTGAAGCAAGTTCTTACTTGCCTCCACCTCACATTGCGGAATGCAATTTGACCCTCTACAGAAGTTCTCATAAAACAAAGGCAAACCGCTAGTTTTATGGATGAGGTGGGTTTTAACATGCTTGGTGGCAATTGATGCTGAAAGAATGCCTATTGAAAGGAAGACAAGGATACTCCTTTATAGCCTTGGTTTTGAGGATCAAGACATTTTCATACGTTTGCCACTGCTGGTTGGCCACTGATGCTGTTTGTTTTTGCATCCAGCATGGGTATGTCCACAAATTAACAGCTATTGGTGTGCAGTAACAACTAAGTTATCAGACATGGCAGGCTTCCCCATTCCAGTGGACCCCTTGCTGGGCCTCTTGGATCTGGTTAAGGAGATTCCCCCAGATGTTCGAAAATTCACAGCAATAGCTCTTTTGGTAGCAAAAAGAGAGGTATTGCAACACTGGGGTAGAGATAGCATGCTATTACATCAGGGCTGGATAAGAGAGTTAACTTACTGTAGCAAGCATTTGGAGCATTATGAGAAGTCCCTACCAAACTTTTAGGTCCAGGATACTTGGTGACCACTAAGAGTTTATCTGCTTAACACGGAAAAGGATGAGTATCACCATAACTTGCCCTAGATTATATGTATAGGATGCAGATTGTATTGCTTATGATATTATATGTGGAAATATGCGATGTATGACGTCAGTATTTAACATTAATGTGGAATGCCTTGCCACGTAAGCTGCGTCTGTCCAACTCCAATGTTTTGTTTCTGAAGATACTTTAGATGTGGCTTTTTTTAAGCCTATCTGGGCTCTCTTTGGCCTCTGATGCACTAGTGCTTGGGAACCCCATTGAGGAAGCCACGGGCTTTGTAAATTTGATTTGATTTGTTTGATGTCAGATGGTCGATTTTGCTGTATCCAGTCTTAGACTCTATGTTATCTATGAACAATGCACAATCACTGAGACTGCATTCTTTATTTTGTATGTACTTATCAGTTCTATGGCTAACCTAACTCTGTTGGTTTTACAAATTACACCCTCCATGTTGTAAAGCTTTGGACGGTGTAGGAAGTGGGCTCTGTATATACTATCTCAAAGTCAGAGATAGTGTGCACAGAGTCCAAGGGTTCCCCTTAGAGGTTGATAGCGGCAAAATTAGATAATACTAATGCTCTATTTTGTGGTAGTGTGGTCGAGCAGTAGGCTTATCAGAGGGTAGTGGTAAGCATTTGTTGTAGACACACAGGCAATAAATAAGAACACACACTCAAAGACGTAACTCCAGGCCAACAGGTTTTTATATAGTTAAATATAATTTTCTTAATTTAATTTAGAACCACAAGATTCAGAATTCAAGTAAGTACATAAATTGTAAGGTACTTGGCATAGGTAAATATGGAACTTTGAATTAAAACGGTAATATACACAGTTTTGGCAAAAATGGCAATAAGCTATTTTAGAAGTGGACACTGCAAAAATCAACAGTTCCTGGGGGGGTTAAGTTCAGGTTAGTTTATCAGGTAAGTAAAGCACTTATAAGTTCAGTCTGCGGGGCATAGGCAGCCCACCGTTGGGGGTTCAAGTCAACCCCAAACACCCAGCAACACAGGGCCGGTCAGGTGCAGAGGTCAAAGTAGGGCCCAAATAACATAGGCACCTATGGAGACCAGGGGTGCTACAGTTCCAGTCTGCTAGCAGGTAAGTACCTGTGTCCTTGGGGAGCAGGCCAGGGGTGTTTTGTAGAGCACTGGTGGGGGGTGGAGGGGGTCACAAACAGGCACACAAAATACACCCTCAGCGGCACAGGGTCGGCCAGGTGCAGTGTGCAAATTAGGTGTCGGGTTTTAGATAGAAATCAATGGAGAGACCCGGGGGTCACTCTGACGATTCAGGCAGGGTACAGGAGGTCTGCCTGCTGGTCACTCCTGCACCAGTAGTTGGTTTCTCTTGGGCCTGGGGGCTGCAGGAGCAGTGCTTCTTCCAGGCGTCAGGTTCTTTGTTACCTGGCAGACGCGGTCAGGGGGAGTCTCTGGATTCTCTCTGCAGGCGTTGCTGTGGGGATGCAGGAGGTCGTCTCAGGGTGTCCACGTCGTTGGAGTCGCCTGAGGGTCCTCTCTGCAGTGTTGGTTCTTCTGGACACGAGCCTGGGGCGTCGGGTGCAGAGTGTTGGGGACTTACGCTTCCTGAGTGAGGCTGGAGTCCCTTTAAGGTTGGTTGCTTCTTGGTTGTTTAGACAGAGCCGCTGTCCTTAGGAGTTTCTTGGTCCTTTGGGTTGCAGGGCAGTCCTCTGAGTCAGCAGAGGTCACTGTTCCCGCTGAATGCGTCGCTGTTGCAGGTTCTTTGAGTCTGGAGACAGGCCATTAGGGCTGGGGCCAAGTCAGTTGTTGTCCCGTCGTCTCTGCAGGGCTTTCAGGTGAGCAGTCCTTCTTCTTGTTTCAGGTCATCAGGATTGATTTAGGGGTGTGTTTAGGGCTGGAGGGCAGTAGCCAATGGCTACTGTCCTTGATGGTGGCTACACCCTCCTTGTGCCTCCTCCCTGTGGGGAGGGGGACACATCCCTAATCCTATTAGGGGGAATCCTCCAAAGCAAGATGGAGGATTTCCTAAGGCAGGGGTCACCTCAGCTCAAGACACCATAGGGGCTGTTCTGGCTGGAGGGTGACTCCTCCTTGTTTTTCTCATTATCTCCTCTGGACTTGCCACCAAAAGTGGGGTCTGTGTCCGGGGGGCGGGCATCTCTACTAGCTGGAGTACAATGGGGTGCTGTAACACCAGGCTTGAGCCTTTGAGGCTCACCACGAGGTGTTACAGTTCCTGCAGGGGGAGGCGTGAAGCACCTCCACCCAGTACAGGTTTTGTTCCTGGTCACAGGGTGCACAAAGGCACTCACCCCAGGTGGCCAGAAACCCGTCTGGATGTGGCAGGCTGGCAGAAACTGGTCAGCCTAGCACTAGTAGTTTGGCTGGTGTACAGGGGGCATCTCTAAGATGCCCTCTGTGTGCATTTCTCAATAAATCCCACACTGGCAGCAGTGTGGATTTATTGTGCTGACAAGTTTGATGCCAAATTTCCCAATATTCAGTGTAGCCATTATGGAACTGTGGAGTTCATGTTTGACAAACTCCCGGACCATATACTCTTTATGGCTACCCTGCACTTACAATGTCTAAGAATTGGCTTAGACACTGTAGGGGCATAGTGCTCATGCAGCTATGCCCTCACCTGTGGTATAGTGCACCGTGCCTTAGGGCTGTAAGGCCTGCTAGAGGGATGACTTACCTATGCCACAGGCAGTGGGTTGTGGGCATGGCACTCTGAGGGGAGTGCCATGTCGACTTAGGCCCTCATTACAACCCTGGCGGTAAATCCTGCTTACCGCCGTGCTGATGGCCGTCAAGATACCGTGGCAGAAATCTGCTACAGGTATTACGACAGACATCTCGTAATCCGCCACAATACAGACACCCACACAAGTCCGCCACACCGAAGGTCAGTGATAAACTGGCGATAGCAAAACCTACACCGTCACGCCAACAGAACTACGCCCACACTATCACGACCCACAAATCAACGCGGCGGTCATTCAATCGCGGTAATCCATTGGCGGTACACATCGCTGCGCTCAAAATACACACACATTTACAAAACACAACCACATTGGACAATTCAAAATACACACACTTGATACACAGACACACACCACACCCACACACTCACAACACTTTAAAACACCCACCCACATTACCCACAAACCCTTACAACACACTTTTTGGAAGAAGTACAGAGAGAGAGAATAGCAAACACAACACCAGCATCCACAGTCGCACAACACCATCACTCATACAACATCCACGCACCTCAAACAACACACATCAACACAACACATCACACAGCACAACAAACAGCAAGCACCTCACACATCACCCACACCACATTATGGCACCTCAAAGGCACCTCAGGTTTTCTGAGGAGGAGCTCAGGGTCATGGTGGAGGAAATCATCCGGGTAGAGCCACAGCTTTTTGGATCACAGGTGCAGCAGACCTCCATTGCAAAGAAGATGGAGCTATGGCGGAGAATTGTCGACAGGGTCAACGCAGTGGGACAGCACCCCAGAACATGGGATGACATAAGGAAGAGGTGGAACAACCTACGGGGGAAGGTGCGTTCCGTGGTATCAAGACACCAGGTAGCAGTACAGAGGTCTGGCGGTGGACCCCACCTCCTCCTCCACAACTAACAACATGGGAGGAGCAAGTCTTGGCAATAATGCATCCTGAGGGCCTCGCAGGTGTAGCCGGAGGACTGGACTCTGGTAAGTCATATTTTTACTACTATATTCCCCCCACCCTACCGGCATGCTATCACAAACTCCTAGCCCAATTCTCACACCCATCACCCCAACACCCACAGATACCCCACTATCACCATCCACACATCCCAAAACCAAGCCCTGCATGTCACACCAATGCATGGACACCCATCACCAAAGCATGTCCAGTACAGATACTCACCCAGGCCATAAAATCACTAATCACACAAGGGCAAAGACAGTAAGCCAAGCTCAGGAGTAGAGGGTAACTCACACATTGGACAATATGGCACACACAGATACAATAACTATGCATTTACACCCCAACAGGACCCATACCCAATGTCACCGGACAGGAGGTGCCAGACATATCCAGTCCCCCCACAGAAGAGGCCCACAGTGACGACAGCAGCTCTGGACGCCTGGATCAAGAGGACCAGCCCCGCCCATCAGGGACCTCTGTGCAGTCGGTTCCCCTGCCACAGTCACAAACCACCACTGAACCTCCACCCTCAGGAAACACCAGCACAGCACCCACCCAGCGGGCCCATCCCTCTGTCCCCAGGACACGTCAATCAGCAGTGTGTCCACCACTACAGGGACCCCAGGCAAACCCACCAACCCAAGACAATCAGGGTCCTGGGGTCAGTGGCAGTGGGCACACAGTTCAGGGGACAGAGGTACAGGATAGCAGGGAAACTGGGAGGACTGCTGTGCTACTGGGGGAGGACAGGCCCAGGGAACCCACTCTCCATGAGGCACTCTCCAATTTCATGGGAGCATACCATCATTCCCAGGAAACCATGGGCATGGTACTGTCCAAGTTTCAGGAGACCCAGCAGCTGCTGGAGGAACAGTACCTGGGGATCAGGGAGGACCTGAAGTCCATTAACACCACCCTGGTCACCATTGCAGGGGTGCTGGCAGACATGGCCAACACCATGAGGGACACAGTGGTACACCAACGGGCCCCTGACACTAGCCTGAACGATGAACAGGCCTCCACCTCCGCTGACGCTAGTGGACAGGAGGCCCGATATAGGAACAACAGGCCACCAGCACCCCACCCCCTGCAGAAGGAAAACCAGCCCACAAAAGGGTCCCTGAGATCCAGGAACAAGACAGAGAACATTGCCAAGACCCCTGACAGCAAATAAGACTCTCCTGATTGTCACCCTTCTGTCCCACTATGTCACCCTGACAACCTTGACCTGCCATTACTCCACTTCCCATGCCCCCTTGGACAATGCACCTGTGATACCAATAGACTGGACTCTACCATGGACATTCCTCCACCATCACTCCAGCCCATTGCACAGTCCCCTCCACTTATTAGCACAGAAATAAACACCCCTGAATCACAAATCAATCTGGAGTCAGTCTGTACTTTCACAAATGTGTAATTGAAACCTCTCAGAAATACAGCAATGTCAATGTTCCTGTGCACATACCAATGTTAGACAGTTGTTGGGCAGCAGTAAACATAGCAGAAGGCACAAAGTGGGACCCAGATCTGTGAAATGGAAAGCCAAAGTGCCATCCTCTTACCTGTGTCTCACTGAAAGTATTGCATGATGTTGTTTCGGTTGTCTATATCTTCTTCTTCTGCCTCCTCTTCTTCACTGTCCACAGGCTCCACAGCTGCCACAAGACCAACATCAGGCCCGTCCTCCTGCAGAAAAGGCACTTGGCGTAGCAAAGCCAGGTTGTGCAACATACAGCATGCCACGATGATTTAGCACACCTTCTTCAGTGAGTAGTATATATACCTGTCAGATGGAGGCACTGGAACCTGGCCTTCAGGAGGACGAAAGTGCGCCCAATTATCCTCCTAGTTCGCCCATGTGCCTCATTGTAGCGTTCCTCTGCGCTTGTCCTGGGATTCCTCACTGGGGTCAGTAGTCATGACAGGTTGGGGTAACCAGAGTCACCTGCAAATATCGAGGGACAACTGTTAGACACACACTAACCCTTAGGGACAACCCCATACCCAGACACCTATGTCAACTGTGTTGGGACCTTGGGCTCACCTATTAGCCACACACGGTGCCTCTGGAGCTGCCCCATCACATAAGGGATGCTGCTATTTCTCAAAATGTAAGCGTCATGCACTGAGCCAGGATACTTGGCATTCACATGGGAGATGCACTGGTCTTCCAAACACACCATCTGCACATTCATGGAATGGTAGCTTTTGCGGTTTCTGTACACCTGTTCATTCCTGTGGGGGGGGGCGAGACAAATGCCACATGTGTGCCATCAATGGCACCAATGATGTTGGGGATATGTCCCAGGGCATAGAAGTCACCTTTCACTGTGGGCAAATCCTCTACCTGAGGGAAAACGATGTAGCTGCACATGTGTTTCAGCAGGGCAGACAACACTCAGGACAACAAGTTAGAGAACATTGGCTGTGACATCCCTGATGCCATGGCCACTGTTGTCTGAAAGGACCCACTGGCCAGGAAATGGAGTACTGACAGGACCTGCACTAGAGGGGGGATTCCTGTGGGATGGCGGATAGCTGACATCAGGTCTGGCTCCAACTGGGCACACAGTTCTTGGATTGTGGCCCTATCAAGTCTGTAGGTGATAATGACGTGTCTGTCTTTCATTGTCGACAGGTCCACCAGGGGTCTGTATACCGGAGGATGACGCCATCTCATCATCTGCCCCAGCGGACATGCCCTATGGAGGAGAAGGGTGAGCAGAGGGTCATATACCACATGTCTTGCACAAGGGTGTTTAGAACAATCGTGATGCAATCGTTGTGTTGCGCTGTCTGTCTGTATTCCTGTCCACAATTGCTGTGACGCAGTTAGTTGCCCTGCCATGTGCCCCCCTGAAATGGCGGCTTCCTGACCTGCAAGGTGGGACAAGGGGAAATGAGGTAATTGCGCTGGCGTTGTGCAACGTCGTGGTAGGCGGACGAAGACCGCAGCGCAAATCAGCAATGGTTATCATTGGGCCCTATGAGTTCCAGGAGCCAATGACGATGTATGCCGGCGGTGACGGTACGCACCGCAGCGGACGTGACCACCATTTTCTATCTGTTCACTCTCTTAATACCTGACCTTTAACAGGAGGGGACCTACACTGCAAGTGCTGCTGTGACCTGAGTCTGGAAGCAACAATGGCTACAGTGTCTGGGGAAAGGGCCCCTGACTTCACCGTGGAGGAGTTGGACAACCTGGTGGCTGGGGTCCTCCCCCAGTACGCGCTACTCTATGGTCCTCCAGACAAACAGGTGAGTACACTGTGAGCATGATGGATGGGACATCAACTTGTACGGCGGTGGCCAACACCGCAAACACCTCCACCTGCACCACCACCTGCACGTCTGCTGCCTCTGCAACAGTCGTCCCCAGCATCATCCCCAGTGGGCAGCCGTCCGAGGCTGCCGGAGACGCCCTGCTGTCTCCCTCCACAGGTGCTGACACATGCACCTGGGGGCAAAGGCCAGCATGTGAGGATGGTCAGTGTATGTGTTTCTGGGCCAGGGTGGGAGGTTTGGGGCCAATGAGTAAGAAGAACCGGACGGGGGAGTAAAATCCATTCTTACTTAACTTTTCCTCTAGGTCAGCTCCCGCCAGAAGAAGGGTATATGGCGTGCTATCGCCAAGGAAGTGGGGACCCTGGGGGTCTATCATAAACGGAGCACCCACTGCCGCAAAAGATGGGAGGACCCAGCCGGGGATGGCCTCCCAACGTGGAAGGGGTGTCCATTGCACCATGACCCCTGATGTACCAGATCCTGGCGGTGGCATATCCTGAGTTGGATGGGCGCTTGAGGGCATCACAGCAGCCACAAGGGGGTGAGTACAGTCTCATTCAGCTGACTCTGCGTGCTTTATGAGGTTTCTGGGTGGGGGAAGTGGGCTGTGGGTTCCCCTAGGCCAGGGCAGACATGCCATTGTAGCTCCATTGTTAGGCAGGCTCAGTGGCACTCCAACCCCAAAAGTGGTAGTGGCCCTCTACACCTAGTCAGGCTCCTGTGGGCTCCAGGTGTGCATCAAATGGGTCTAGGCACCGTCCCCCATGGACATGTGATTTTCCCCTGAACTGTTAGTGCATGGCCTAGTGCATAAGGCTGCTCCCTGTGTGTTGTGTCCGCCAACGGTGGTGTTGGTGCAGGCATTGACCATGTGTCTCTTCTTCTTTCCTCTCTTTTTTGTTTTGTCACCATTTCCTTGTGTGCATTAGCATCATCTGGCAGAGGAGCATTGGCACCGGAGCAAGAGGGAGCTGCAACCCACATGCACATGGCCCAGGAGGGTGTATGTACGGAGTCTGAAGGCACCAGTGGGACAGAGGGCGATGGGAGCTCCACGACGGGGACAGGAGGAGAAACCAGTGACAACGATTCCTCCTCTGATGGGAGCTCCCTTGCGGTGCTGGGCACATCTATGCCCACCGCATCAACAGGTACAGCCGCCACCCCCCCCTACCAGCACCGCCCTCTCAGCAGCCCCTCAGCGTGTTTCCTGTGGCCGCTCACCAGGAGGGTGGGCATCTCCTTCACCCTAGGCACCTCAGGCCCTGCCCCAGTCAGTCCTGCTGCCCTCAGTGAGGAGGCTAATTACCTCCTGAGATCCCTCACTGTTGGGCAGTCAACCATTCTGAATTCCATCCAGGGTGTCGAGAGGCATTTTCAACAGACAAATGCATACCTGGAGTGCATTCATTCTGGCGTGGCAGCCCAACAGAGAGCATTTCAGGCTCTGGCCTCAGCACTGATGGCAGCCATTGTCCCTTTGTCCAGCCTCCCCCCTCCAGCTTCCACTACCCAGACCCAATCCCCTCTCCCTCAGCCTATCCCAAGCACACCATCAGACCAGCATGCACACTCATCAACACACAAGAGTAGATATGGCAAACATAAGCACCACACATCTCACAGGCACTCACACAAGCACCATCCCAATGCAGACACACCCACATCCACAGCCTCCACTGTGTCCCCCTCCTCCACAACCTCCTCCTCCCTCCCAGTCTTGTCTCCACTCACACCAGCATGCACTACATCCTCAGCCACTATCTTCATCACCAGCACGCCCATCACCACATACCGCTCACGTGCAATCACTACCCCCACTACCATGCACACGTCCCCTGTGTCCCCTCCCAGTGAGGCTGTGAGCCCTCCTCCCAAAGTACACAAACACAGGCACACACCCACTCAACAGCCATCCACCTCACAACAGCCTCCAGCCCATGCACCCTCACCCAAACTCAGCAGACGTACACCTCCTACAACCACTACCTCTTCCTCCACTCCCAGACCCCCTCCATCTTCCCATCCCAGTGTGGCTAAAAAACTTTTCCTGGCTAACATTGACCTCTTCCCTACACCACCCCCCGTCCTTCCCCCAGGGCCAGGATGTCCAGATCCCAGCCCAGCACCTCAGTCACAAAATCCTCAAGCACTGTGGTCCCTGCAAGTCCAGTAACATCGAAGGCGACACCCTTCAGGGCTGCCAGTGTGCCACCTAGTGAGGCCAAGGATCACCCTATTCCGCCACCTGCCAAGGTGAAGAAGGGCCCCACATGCCGTAGGGAAAAGCCGCACCAACCACCCAGCAAGCCGTCATCCAAGACAAAAGAGGATAGTGCCAAGGTCCCAGCAGCGACTTCCAAGGTGGGGAAGAAACACAAGGCTAAAGGGAAGTCAGCTCAGGGCATGGAGCCTCCGGGTGAGGGACTGGTGTCACCACTTCTGCAAGACAGAACAGCAACCTGTATGGCGGTGGCCAACGCAGCAAACACCTCCACCTGCACCGCCACCTGCACGCCTGCTGCCTCTGCAACAGTCCCCAGCATCATCCCCAGTGGGCAGCCGTCCGAGGCTGCAGGAGACGTCCTGCTGTCTCCCTCCACAGGTGCTGACACATGCACCACCGACACCATCTCCGCCACAGACACCGCCGCAACCAGCGCCACCTGCCCGCGACATGCTCAGACAGTGCCACCACAGCCGACATGAACATCATTCCCAGTGGGCAGCCGTCCGATGCTGCAGGAGTTGTCTTGGACCCTGCACAGACTACATGAGCCACCACAACCAGTCTGGCAGTACCAGCAGTTGGCAGGCAAAGTCGCCGCAGGGTGGAGTGTGTCTCTGCCTCCATGGAGTATCATGCTACAGAAAATCTCGTGGCTCACAGAACCAGGTGAGGGAATGGGAACTGCCACACACCATGTGCAGCACTCTGGGCACCAAGCCCCCTCCAGAACCAGTGGAGGAAAGCACCCACTGCCCCAGTCGTTGGCAGGATGAAGCACTCTGGGCACAAAGCCCCCTCCAGAACCAGTGGAGAAAAGCATCCACTAACACAGTCCTTGGCAGGATGAAGCACTCTGGACACAAAGCCCCTTCCAGCACCAGTGGAGAAAAGCATCCACTACCCCAGTCCTCGGCAGGATGAAGCACTCTGGGCACTAAGCCCCCTCCAGAACCAGTGGAGAAAAGCATCCACTACCCTAGTCCTTGGCAGGATGAAGCACTCTGGGCGCAAAGCCCCCTCCATAACCAGTAGAGAAAAGAACCCACTAGAGAGACTGTGGCTTTGCACTCCCTAGGACCAAGCAGTGGGCAAACCACCCACTTGAGAGACTTGTGAGACTGTGGCTTTGAACTCCCCAGGACCAAACAGTGGGCAACCCACCTACTTGAGAGACTTGTGAGACTGTGGCTTTGCACTCCCTATGACCAATCAGTGGGCAACCCACCCACTTGAGAAACTTGTGAGACTGTGGCTTTGCACTCCTCAGGACCAAACAGTGGGCAACCCACCCACTTGAGAGACTGGCTTTGCACTCCCCAGGACCAAACAGTGGGCATGGAGCCCCCTCGTGGTGCAGTGGCGTCGTCCCATCATCCGGCTGAAGGGCCCCCCTCCCCTTCCCTCTGAGGTGCCTGTTTATTTTCACCCCTGCAGTGTTCTCTCCGTTTTGAGGCAGGTATCATGTGTGGGCTTCACCCATGCATTTTGGGACCACTGGTCCACGGACAATGAATGGAACACTATCCGGACTTGTGTAGTTGCTGTACATTTTGTATATATTGCTCTTTTACAGACATGTTGCCCTATCTGGATTTTCGATGATTACACTCGTTAAAATCTTTTAATTTGGTCCTTGCGTTTTTCCAGGGGGTTACGGGGTGTAACTGTAATGTTGCTGGATGTATTTGTGTGTATGGTGTTGTGGGTGAGGCTGGGGATGGGGGTGTTGCATGTGTGTGTCACTCTCTTTTTCCTCCCCCCTCCCCTGTGTGCTAGGTGCAGTACCAACCGTGGTGTTTGCCGCCGTCTTTGATGTTCCTGGTAGAAGAGGAGGTAAACCAACATTGGTAACACCTGTAGTTCGGGCACCATGACGTCTTGGTTCCTCGTTGGGTGTCGAGAGGTGCGTGGTTTCCCTTCTGTGTACTGTTTCCGCCGTGCTTTTTATGGCGTTGGTACTGCCCCGGAAAACCTGCCAGATTAGTGCCTTGTAATACAGTGGGCGATACATTGTCTTCCGCCTGTCTGTTGGCAGTTACCGCCACGGTGTTTGTTTCTACCGCAATGGCGGTCTGAGTGCTAAAGTGGCTGTCTGTGTTGCTGGTTTCCGCCATGGTCGTGATACCATCTTTTTTTACCGCCGGCCTGTTGGCAGTATTACCCCTGCTTTAACACCAACCGCCAGGGTTGTAATGAGGGCCTTAGTCTTTTTCTCCCCACCAGCACACACAAGCTGTGAGGCTGTGTGCATGTGCTGAGTGAGGGTTCCCCAGGGCGGCATAATACATGCTGCAGCCCTTAGAGACCTTCCCTGGCTACAGGGCCCTTGGTACCAGGGGTACCATTTACAAGGGACTTATCTGTGTGCCATGGCTGTGCCAATTGTGGAGACCAATGTACAGTTTAGGGAAATAACACTGGTGCTTGGGCCTGGTTAGCAGGGTCCCAGCACATTTTCAATCATAACTAGCATCAACAAAAGGCAAAAGGTTAAGGGGTAACCATGCCAACAGTGGCATTGTCCTACAGACAGTATGTTATAAAGCTGCAAAAACTGAAAATAAAACTTTGCCCACAACTTAGTCTCCAGTGGGTCAAGAATACTATGATGGGCATGAAGTGGCTTTATCAAGATTGGAGAATAATTTCAAAGCATCACACTAGAGAGCTACCATTTTTACCCCAGCCAGCTAAAATATACTAAATGTTTTGGCAGGTGTTTGACTATTTTAAGGGGGTTTATAACCTGTAATTCTGCAATTACTACTTCTGAAATTATCAGAGACCAGCAAAGGATGCCCAGGCCTCAACAAAGAATGCAATGCTTGTGGACACATTGGTATGAATGGAAGGAGATATAGGCAATCATTCTGACCTTGGCGGGCGGCGGAGGCCGCCCGCCAAAGTCCCGCCGTCAGGTTACCGTTCCGCGGTCGAAAGACCGCGGCGGTAATTCTGACTTTCCCGCTGGGCTGGCGGGCGGTCGCCTTCAGACCGCCAGCCAGCCCAGCGGGAAAGAGGCTTCCACGATGAAGCCGGCTCGGAATCGAGCCGGCGGAGTGGAAGCTGTGCGACGGGTGCAGTTGCACCCGTCGCGTATTTCACTGTCTGCGCAGCAGACAGTGGAATACATGTAGGGGCCCTCTTACGGGGGCCCCTGCAATGCCCATGCCAGTGGCATGGGCACTGCAGGGGCCCCCAGGGGCCCCGCGACCCCCCCTACCGCCATCCGGATCTCGGCGGTCCGACCGCCGGGATCTGGATGGCGGTAGGGGGGGTCGGAATCCCCGCGGCGGTGCAGCAAGCTGCGCCGCCGCGGAGGATTCAATGGGGCCGCGGTACACTGGCGGGACCCCGCCAGTGGTGCCGGTCCGACCGCGGCTTTACCGCCGCGGTCGGAATCCCCATTGGAGCACCGCCGGCCTGTCGGCGGTGCTCCCGCGGTCCTCCGCCCTGGCGGTCAAAGACCGCCAGGGTCAGAATGACCACCATATTCTCCTTCCATCCACAATGGGTCATTTAGCTAAAGTATGCAGTGGCAGCTAATGTAAAACAAAGTCAAGGGTTGCACAAGTAGTGGAGGTACATAATCCTGATGTAGTACCTAGTTACGGTGATACACATGAGCCAAAATATGGTACTTGTTGTTCAGAGAGTCAATAGCACAAGGGGCCTGATTTAAAGTTCGGCTGCGGGGGTTACTCCAAATGTGACTGATATCCCGTCCGCTGTATTACGATTCCATTATAGCCTATGGAACTTGTAATATGGTAGAGATGTGGCGGTAGTACCTGGCAATTTACCATTCCAACCACCATGGCGGTAGCAGCAGCCGGGCTGGAGATAAGAATCTCCAGCCCGGCGGCCGCTATTGTACTGCCAGCGGAATCATGACCCTGCCAAAAACCATGGCTGTAGGCCCTACCAGTGACAGGGAATTCCTTCCCTCTCACTGGTAGGAGGCACTCCCACCCCCCCAAAACCTCCCCAGACGCCCCCCACCCCCTCTCCATCCACCCCAACCCCTTCCGATCTTTTGGATAATTTACAGAACGATGACATCATTGACAATATAGAATACTCTGATTGAATTTCACCTGTGGCTCTGGTGAAGAAAAAGAATAGTGACTTGAGGCATTGGGTCAATCCAAGATCCTTAGATTTGTGCATGATAATTCACTAACATCCTCTACCAAACATAAGTGAAATTATTTCTCTTTTTGATGGAGCAACCATTTTCTCAACTCTTGACTTGCTTAATGCCTGTCACCAGTTTGAACTTGATAGAGTCAAGAGCCCTGACTACTTTCATAACTGTGTTTTGGTTTTTCCAGCACAAAAGGATGCCATTTGGCCTTGCATCAGCGGTGTCCATTTTTCAGTGAGCAATGTACCACACATTTAAGGATTTAGAAGAGAATGTCCAATGGTTCCAAGATAACATTTTAATGTTTTCGAAAAATATAGAGGAATATTACAATAGCCCCTATGCTGTGTGTTCAAGATTGTCAGACAAAGTTTTAGTACCGTCTGCTAAGAAATGTGCATTATCAAAAACAAGTTGAATACTTGCCTCACTCTATCTCAATCAATGTTGTTCCAAAAAAGTCCTTCGTAGCTGGTAAAAAAGACACTCCATCTCCTAACAACAAAGGAAAACTCAAGACTTTTAATGGGATGTGTGAATACTGCAGCAAATTTGTCAAAAACATTGTGGCCATAATGGCACCTCTGAGGAAACAGTGATACGAAAGTAAGAATTCACTTGAAAACAAGGACACCATGAGGTTTTTAAGAATGTAAAAGAAAATTATTGATGCTCCCATACTGCAAATCTTCAACACTGACCAACAGTGCATCACAACTGTCAACCCTAGGCTATCCTTTCTTAGATGTCTGACAACAGTTAGTGTGTCATAGTTTGAGGAAACAAGTTCATCATTAAAGTTGACCTCAAGCCTTTAGTACACATTCCTCTCTTTTATGGGGTTCTACCACTACACCTCACATTGCAAGACTTTATTCTAAATTACAGGACTACTACTATTAAATTTTGTTGTACCAGGCAGCAAGAACAAAAACCACTAGTCATTTGTCACGTGTTCCATACCTGTGTTTTGATGGCTCTAACCTTGAAGCTAGTGAATTCAATGAGGTTGCCTTTGTTGGAGATGTGAATGTTGTGCATGGAAAAAATATATATGAGAAATGGAAGACTGAGTATGCAAGGATGTAGTCTTTAACCTGGTAAGGAGCTATGTCTTAGAAGGTTGGCCACCTAGCTAAGGTTTGTCAGAGTCTTTTTTTTTAAAACTCTATTGAAATACTCATCATACAGCATGAACAAACAGTGAGGACATAAGTCTGGGAGGAAGTGCACAGAGGGTAAAGTTACGCACAGCAAGGAATAGGCTCTTTCACGGCCAATAACCAAACAAAGCAATAAGGACAGTAGTGATACAACAAGTATATAGTGCATATCCCCCCTTTCCCCTCTTGTCCCCCCTCCCTCAGTAGCCCCGATAGGTGCGCAACGCCCCCTAGATTTTTTTCCATTTCCTTGACACCCCATACCCTGGTAGACATCAATCCAGGTTGGATTCCCAGTCCTCCTGGGAAGGCGCGGTTGCCTTGCCCCATGCTCTAGCTATATTGCGTTTGGCCACACTAGCTGCCAGTGTCAGCCATAGCTTCTGATACTTGGGCCATGCAGCTTCCCCCGTAATCATCAAGAGGAGCCACCTGGCGTCAATGGGAATCTCCAGGGAGAGAACCCACAACATTGTTGTCATGGCCCCCCTCCAGTAATCTTGTATACCTGGACAGTCCCAGAGGATATGAAAAAATGTGCCTACTTTTCCGCCTCCCCGGAGACAGTGTGTGGCCTCTGTTCTCCCAATTTTATAAAGGAGCGTTCTGGAATAGTAGGATCTATGAAGAATGCAAAGTTGCACAAGCCGGAATAGGGCCCTGATTGCTATTACCCGCGGGCTCTGCATGGCCTCTGCCCAGTCGTCATCGTCTATCTCGCCCAAGTCTTCTGACCATGAGGCCCCCAGTGTCCCCAGGGGAATTGTTAACTAATTTCCTGTATATTTGAGAGGTTCCCCTGGCCTGCATGGGCTCCGTGAGCAGACGATCATCCAATGGTGATGTGCCTGGCAATTGGTTTCACTGTATGACATGTTTCCATATTGCATGCCCAAGATGGAAATATCGGTAGTACTCTGTTGCTTTCAAACGAATTCCTACCTAAGGGTCTCAAACTGTATCAAGGCCTGGTCTCTCCAGACATCCCCCAGGTGCTCGATGCCAATCAAGCCCCACCTTGAGAAGCCCTTCAAGCCCCTTACTTCGCAGAGTTGTTCATTGTCCCACAGTGGTGTCATGTTGGTGAGTTTGTCCCTCCACCACAGGTATGCTGTGGCATCCTTTCAGATCCTAACCACTGTCTGGGTGTGTTGTGGTAAGTGGCGCTTACTTCCTTTGGAATACAAGATCGACTCATGTCCCCTCGAGCAATGGCCTCTCTGTCCACACTTTATGCTGGCTCTTGCCTGTCAGAGAACACCCAGTTGTTTATCACTAATAACTGCGCCACCCAGTAATACAGCTGCAGGTGTGGGACTGCCAGTTAACCCTCATACATTCCACGTTGCAGCTTCGCCAGTGACACTCTTGGAGTACCGCCGTTCCATAGAAGGAGGCTGACTTGATAATCGACCTTCCGAAAGAACTCCAAAAGAACCAGGAAGGGCGTATTCTGCAACATGTATGGAAAACGTGGGAGGGCCGTCATTTTGTATACAGCCCATGAGTGACAGTGGCAGAGTCCACCAATGCACCACATCTTTCTGCAGACGCTCCAGCTGCGGTGATACATTCCTATGTAGGAATTCTTGGAGGTCTTGGGTAATGTACATTCCTAAACATTGAAACCTTTCAGTCTCCACTGTGCAACACAGTTGGGGGGAGTCTCAGTGCACCCTCAGAGAGGGGAAAGACCACAGACGTCGCCCAATTTATGCTGTAGCCCGAGTGACTACTGAAAATCCTGAAAATCTGCATCAGCTGGGCAATCGAATGATAGTGTTGGGTAACATATAATAGGATATCGTCAGTGCAGAGTGAGATGTGGTCCTCCCCGCCTCCCTCTGCTCGTATCCCCCACACCAATGGGTTCTGGCGAAACTATGCTGAAAGTGGCTTGAGCGCCTTTGCAAAAATAATGGGGGACAAAGGGTATCCCTGTCTGATCCCTTTATATAGGGGAAGGGCACAAGACGTTGCCCTGTTCACTTGTACTCTGACTAAGGGTGCCTGGTACAGTAGCAATCTTACTAGTCATCCCTTAATATGGTTCTACTGGGCCGGCAGCCTTCCCAGATTGGAGACATCCAAGTGCCGCCTTAACCTTTGCCTCTATCAAGTCCGCCTCCAGTATATCCCTTTCTTCCCCTGTTAACGTCGGGAGTCAAATCTTTTAAGAGGTCTGCACAGTCTGCCCCAGTTATATTAGTGCTGAATTGGTACATGTCTTCATAATGGTTCGCAAACGCATTAGCAATTGCCACGCTCATCCTCTGCAGCTCGTTTGCCGCATCCAGGATCGCTGGGACCCAGGAACGTTCCCTATGTCTTCTCTCAAACCACCGGGGTAGCTTGTTGGCTTTGTCACCAATGTCATACAGGGTCTCCAAAGCATGGTGGTGTGCCATGTTCGCTATTGCACGAAGATCCTGCTGCCTAAGGAGAAACCGATGGGGAAGGCCCGTCGAGTTGTCCTTGAGCAATTGGGGTTCTAGTACCACTATGTCTTTCTCTATGGCCTCACATTCTAACTTAGCATCCTTTTCCTTCCCCTCAATGAGGGCCAAAGTTGTCCTTGGACTATGGTTTTGAATGCGTCCTACAGTGTAGAGGCCGATGTCGCTGTCCCCTGGTTTTCCTTAAAGTAGTGCCCGCTGCTGTCCACAGCTTAGCTTTTATATCCTTTTCCTAGAGATACCAGGAGTTGAGTCGTGGGGGTAATGTAGAGTCACAGGCGGGGCCGCTCAATAGGACCTTGTAATGACACTCTTGAAACAGTTGAGTTTTTTAGCATTTATTTCATGTATAGCAAGCCCCACACACCATGAAACGTCCTTCTCTCCTCCGAGCTTCAACTGTCACTGCACGCGTGTTCCAATTGGAACCCTGCACAATACATTCTAATCCAACCCGTCACTACACACCTTCCCTCTGAACATACAAATAGATATATATTTTGAAATTATACAACACAGTAAATCAACTAGTGAAAAAGAAACATTTTGAAATAGAACATTGTAACACAATCACGTTCACTTTATAAGGCATAACAGATGTAAAACTAATGTACATAATCTCTCAATTTCAGAGGTGTTCTGATATTCCTTCCGAATCTTCCCCTTCTACCACCAGAATTAACATCCAAGAATTCATTCTCAATTCTAGCTCCATTTTCATTTCTTACTTCTCGACTTCCCACATCACCTCCAATACTATTCCCATCACGCTCATCATCCATCCAGTCATTCCTTCTGCCCTTATCACACACATTTTTACATTTAGCCAAACGACTTAGATGCCACACCTTCCCATCACTTAATAGTGCCGAATTACAAAATAACTGAGTAACTTTCAAAGGTTCACTAAACTTGCTTTCATCCTTACGCACTTTACAATTTTTTTTAACTCTTACCCAGTCACCCACAATCACAGGAACCATTCTCCCATTCTGTTTCCGATCATAATTTAACATTTTTTTTGCCTCTAATAATTTTTTTTTTACATTTTCCAAAGACCATTCAGAAAGTTTTCCTTCCCGAATCCATGCACACTCCTTACTTACTGGTTCCCTGCCTCTCATGATAACAAACAGACTTTTACCTGTGCTACCATTGGGTGTTATCCTGTAAGCCCAAATCATTTTGAATACTTCCTTTTCCCAGTTCAAACCGCTACTAGCTGCCAATTGTAAAGTGCTTTTAATTACTCGGTTAAAACGCTCAACTAAACCATTGCCTTCTGGATGATATACCAAAGTTAATTTGTGAAAGATTCCATTCCTTTGCAAGAATTTTTTGAAAGTGTCAGCAATAAATTGAGGGCCGTTATCAGAAATTACACATCTTGGTAGCCCCTCCTTAATAAACAACTTATCTAGAAACCTCACGACATCCTCACTCTGTACGTTATCAGTGATTTTCACCTCCGGCCATTTAGAAAAGTGATCCATGGCTACAATAATGAATTTCTTTTCACCCTGAATGTTATCTACCGGTCCCATGATATCTATACCAATTTTGTCCCATGGCATATTAGGACAAGGAATGGGAAACACGGTGGGTGGAAAGTCTTCTGTGTTTTGTCAGCATTCTCACACATGGAACATTCTCTTACTAATCTCTCCACCTCAACATCCAAACCTGGCCACCAGTACATATTCTTCACTCTCGCTTTGGTTTTAGAAATGCCTAAATGCCCTTCATGACACACTCCCAAAATTTTTGTACGAAGTGACTTTGGTGGAACAAACCTACCGCACCTCAAGAGGATTTTTTGCTCCTCACTCAGCTCATTGAGAACTTCCCAAAAGCTACGCTCTGTTTCACAGAGAATCTTTTTGTTTGGCCACCCAAAACGCACATACGTCAATATTTTCTGTAATTCTTTATCAGTTTCCATGCCCATTTTCCATTCATCTATGTTGACTCCATCCTGTCCCTCAACAAATAACAAAGCAACCTGTTCATCCTCGACACACTCCTCATCTGAATCCTTCCTAGAATCAAAAGGTAATGGCAAACGACTTAGAAAATCTGCAACCCTATTCTTTGTACCCGGTATGTATTGTACCTCATAATTGAAATCTAATAGTTTCACTGACATTCTGGCTAATCTAGGAGAAGCGTTCTGTAACCCCTTACTGGTTAAAACTTTCGTCAAGGGCTTGTGATCCGTTCTTACAATCACTTTAAGTCCCCATATATATTGCCTGAAATGTTCTAAAACCCAAGAACATGCCAACATCTCCTTTTCTATTACAGAATATTTAATCTCTGCATCCGATAATGATCTGGAAGCAAAACCAACAATCCATTCCTCATTTTCGTCATTCTTTTGTGATAACACAGCCCCTAAACCTTTTGCGCTGGCATCAGTGGTGACAAATATTTTACTTAAAGGATCAAAACCCTTCAAGAAAGGAGCTTTACTAATTTCAACTTTTAATTTGTCAAATTCCTCCTGACAATTTCTGGACCATACAAATTTAACTTGAGTCTTCAATAGTTGTCTTATGGCAAATGTTTTTTCAGAAAAATTTTCTATGAATTTTGAAATAAACTCCACCAGACCCAAAAAACTCGGACTTCGTCCTTATTGTGAGGAACAGGTGCCATCATGACTGCTTTCACCAATTCTTCCTTGGGTTTTATGCCGTCCTCACTGATTTCATGACCAAGATATTTAACACTCCTACTAGCAATTTTGCACTTTCCAAACTCCACAGTCAAACCTTTCTTTTCAAACACATCCAATACCAGAAGTAATGTCTCATCATGCTCATCCTTAGTCTTACCCATTATTAAAACATCGTCTTGAAAGAACATAACACCATTAATACCAAATAGTAAGTAACTCATGATTCTCTGGAACATCGCAGCGGCCGAAGCCAACCTGAATGGTACCCTCGTGAATTGATAGCAACCAAATGGCGTTATGAACGTTGTTAATTTCTTGCTATCCGAATCAAGCCTAATTTGGTGATATGCTGATTTTAAATCAAGAGTAGAAAACCAACTCATACCTTTTCGTGCATGCAAACATCTCATTTATCTTTGGTAAAGGGTACTGATCAATCATTATGCTCTCATTCAGACTTCTTAAGTCGACACACAATCTGATCTTACCATTCGTACGCTTAACTACAACCAGGGGAGAAATCCACTCTGCTGATTCCACTCGCTCTATTATGCCCTCATTCGAGAGTCTTTTAAGTTCACATAAAACTTCGTCTCTGACCGAGAAGGGTACATATCGAACTTTGTGAACAACTGGTTTGACTCCACTTTTCAACACAATCTTGTGTCTAAAATCGTTCAAACACCCCACTTTTCCTGAAAACACTTTAGGATATTTGTGAACAATTCCATCATAATCAACGCTACTAACAGTTGACAATACTGGCTCAGAACTATTGGGGTTAAGGATTATCTCTAATTTCCCTTGGTCAATCCACCCCAAAACAGATGGTCCTTTTTCCGATATATACAATTTGCACATAGCCTTTTTCCCTTTAAATTCGAATTCCATATTTTTGTACCCTACAAAATTAATTCTCTCCCCAGTATAACTTTTTGCTTTCACCTCTGTTCTATCAAGTATGTCGCCATATGTTACTTTGAATTTTTCAGACCAAAGTTTTTGTTCAATTATTGAGAAAGGTGAACCCGAATCAACTGTTACATCGACATCTATACCACCCATTCTCAGCACGCATACAGGTTTTTTATTCCCTCCTTGTTCAATTTCCAGCAAATCATATTCGATGCAAAAAAAACCATTCTCATCATCCTGATTCTCCTGACACACCAAATCATTCTCTTCTTCGATAAACGTAATATTTCCTTTTTTTGCACTTTTGCAAACTCTTGCGAAATGCCCAATGCGACCACATAATGAACATTTCTGATTTTTAGCAGGGCACTTCTTGTTATCAGCAAAATGGTCAGCGCTTCCACATCTAAAACATTTTTTAATATGGTGTTGATCTCGCTGATCCTTCTGTTTGTAGCGCGTAATATTGTGTTGATCTCGCTGATCCTTCTGTTTGTAGCCCGTACTCTTCGTGTCGATTTTGCTAGTAGAATTTCCTTGGGTAACCAAAACTTGCTTTACCTCTTTCGTATCCTCTTCCATGGCTTTGACGCATCTACCAGTAAGTTCCGCTTTTTTAACTAGCAATATAACTTCCCTCAACGGTGCTTCTCCATTTACCCATAATTTATCTTGAATATTAGGATTACTGGTATGCATTACAATTTGATCACGTATGAATTCATCTTGCAATCCACCAAATCTGCACGTTTTAGCTAAGATCCTAAGAGCTGACACATACTCTTCTACAGATTTGACTTAGATTGTTTTCTTTGAAAAAATTTGAATCTGTCCACCGCTACACAGACCGTCGGGGAAAAATGAGCGTCTAAATCCTCTAATGCATGAGTAAATACGTCCCTACCATCAGAATCACTCCTAGATTTTTTTTCCATCTCATTGTACAATTTCAAGCCCCCAGGACCAATACAATGCAATAGAATTTTCTTTTTCTTTTCCGTAGAAAATTCTTCATCTTCAAAAGTGTTGATGTAATTGCAGAAATATTCTTTCCATTCTTGCCATTGTATTACAGGATCCCCTTTTGCTAAAAGAAATGGTTGTGGTGCATGTAAATTCAAAGTAGACATTGTCTCAATAGAAAGATGAATAAACCGTAACTAGTGTATTAAAATTGTAAACCCAGGTTTTTTATTTTTTTATTTTTTATTTAAACACACTGCTCCCCTACGCCGATGCAAAAAAAACTTCAAACAGTCTTTCTTCTAATCCTTAGAGATAATGTAGTACTTAAGATTCTTTCCTTTCAATTTTCTCCGTCTACTTCCAGGTTCAAAGATCAGTAAACAAATACCTGCTGGGCGCTGCCTTAGACTTGACAACTGCAGTACACAATACTTCCTGTGCGCGGTCTTCGCACGCCCTGGAAACACTGCTCCCAAACTGATTACTGCCACAGCGAGTGCAGCCTTCGTACGCACAGCCTTTGCGCAATCTCGAGCTCCAAATACAGCTCAAGACACACCCAAAGGTTTTCAAAGTTGCGAAAAGAAAGTACCATGAAAATCCTAAATTAAGTTTGGTTAACAGTAATAAATCAGTAGACTCATTAGTATGTTACAAATATTTGCTGGATATGTGTAATTGTGAAGCCTATCATTGGATTATTACATGTAAACAGGTAAAGCTGTGCCTGTCAGCGTGCCTAACAGGCTTCGTTTGCACTTATTACTGGAGAGTTCCTGCTTTCCTTTCCGCGTGCCTTTTGAGATCACTGTGAAATTTCTATACGCAGAAAATGCCGTTGTCTCTGAGCTCAGTGAAAGAATGTGTACGATTGCGTGGACATTAAAAGCGTTCGTTCTCCGGTTATAAAAAATATGCTTAAAGCTTAAATTGAAAACTGTGCAAGCCCGCCACCTGCTGTTGAAATTAGGCCACCGCGTATCTCTTAAACTCCAGTTGCGATTGTAAATAGAGCGGAATGCTCTCTCAGCAACGCGCGCACTCGCAGAAAGGTTACCTCAGATCTGTGTCAGACGGAGTTCTTACCGCAAGCTGTTCAGACATATAGGGGGTCATTCCGACCCTGGCGGTTGACTACCGCCAGGGCCGGGGACCGCGGATGCACCGCCAACAGGCTGGCAGTGCATCCATGGGCATTCTGACCGCGGCGGTACAGCCGCGGTCAGAAACGGAAAACCGGCGGTGTCCCGCCGGTTTCCCGCTGCCCTAGGGAATCCTCCACGGCGGCGCTGCTTGCAGCGCCGCCATGGGGATTCCGACCCCCTTACCGCCATCCTGCCAGGAACAGGATGGCGGTAACGGGTGTCGTGGGGCCCCACTAAGATTTTCAGTGTCTGCCAAGCAGACACTGAAAATCGCGACGGGTGCCACTGCACCCGTCGCACGCCTTCAACTCCGCCGGCTCCATTCGAAGCCGGCTTCCTCGTTGAAGGCGCTTTCCCGCTGGGCTGGCGGGCGGCCTTCTGGCGGTCGCCCACCAGCCCAGCGGGAAAGCCAGAATGGCCGCGGCGGTCATTTGACCGCGGTGCGGTCATTCGGCGGCTCCCGCCGGCCCTGGGGTTACCGCGGCCGGCGGGAGTCAGAATGACCCCCATAATGCGGTCACAAAGTCTCCAGACAGCAATTGAAGAATAATGAAAAGAGGGGTGGAGATGGCGATGTGTCCCCTCACACACCAACTCGTCGCCTCGAAGTAAATCGGAAGACTTCCAGTCAGAAAACGAGAAGAAGGATCAGATCCAGTCGAAGTAAACTGGTGTGGGGGCTGTTCTTTACCTCGTCGCCAATTCCTGTAATGACGCTCTTGAAACAGATGAGTTTTTTTTTATTTATTTCATGTATAGCAAGCCCCACACACCATGAAACGTCCTTCTCTCCTCCGAGCTTCAACTGTCACCGCACGCGTGTTCCAATTGGAACCCTGCACAATACATTCTAATCCAACCCGTCACTACAGACCTCCGCAGGGGAGTGGTCGGAGATGCTTCTAGCCAGGTGTGACACCACCCTAAATTCCCCAGCATGCATGCGTTGTGTGAAGATGTGGTTGAGGCGAGAAAGTGTCCCATGAGGTGGGGAGTAATATGTGTATTGCCGCTGCTGTGGATTGTGCTCCTGCCATATATATGAAAGTCCCAGCACCTCTACAAAAGACTGGAGAATCCCCAACTCCCCCCCCACCCCGACTGGTCCCCCACTCGTTCTGTCAATACTGGGATCTATAACTGCATTCATGTCCCACCCGCGGACCAAGGTTCCCTTAGGCATTTCTAGTAGAAGAGCACTTATATCTCGCAATGGAGCATGCAGTCGCAGAGAGACAGATACCGAGCAAATATTAAGGAAATGTCCCTCCCATATACCTGAAATGGCTACGTATCAGCCCTGAGGATCATGCCATAAGCGTTGAGGGCTAAAGGGCATCGATTTCATTACAAGGATGCAGCGCCTTGGCATTAGTAGTGTACTCTGAGTGCACCACCAGTGTATAGCCAAATCAGACAAGCACTTTAAAGTAGTTTCCCCTGAAATGTGTTTCTTGAACGGGTACCATATCTGGGCTAGTGGGCGCATGTATTGCATCACTAGAGTACATTTTATTTTACTCTCCAACCCATTGACGTTCCATGACCATATGGTCAAGCCGTGCTCTCCGGGTCCCCCCATTTGCTTATGAACCTGTTATGGTGTCTGGCCGAGTCTTCAGCAATACAGATGTTGTGGGTTGTGTCCCTTCTTCGTGCTATGGTGATGAGTGAGTCAAACAGTAAACCAAAACACTAATGTGTGAGCTCCCGCTCCATGCCCCTCCTGTCCTTAGGCTAATTGTGCATCTGGTGCTTTAGGTCTGTGGTGGCCACAGTGAGTTAGTAGGCCAAGTAAGTGGGAGCGGTTGTGCTGATGGGAATTAATGTTCCTAGCATCTTCTCTTCAGTTGACTGGATTGTAGCTGATAGGGCACATTAACCGTCCCTCTGCTACCTCCCACCCTATATTAACTTGCTTCCTCAAACACACACTGCACTTGTTATGTTGCAATACAATTCTTTTGTTATCTTTTTCTCATAATCTTGAATCCCCTCTTCTCATCTCTCACTCCCCAATAACCCTCTCACTACCATATATTGCCCCCTGCCCTATAAAATTACTTCTAAGCATGCTGAAAACTGATTTAGACTATTTCATACTGACTAATCACCAGTTTAAACCCCCTACAAAACTGATTTTACACTCTCTTCAGCCCTTCAAATTGCATTACTTTCTCTACTGTAAAATCCTGAATGCCAGATATATGAGTAACAATCACCTCAACATCGAATCCTTAACTATTGCTTGGGACTGAAACCTGACCAAGAGATGACTCACTACCCACTGCATCTGAAGTTATCCATCATCCAGAAAAAAAGACCAGATGTGGAATAACCATTGTCCACATTCAAGACCACCATGTAATCTCATTCCATCATTCTGTGACATCAGCGACAAAAAGGAATGAACCTTCTACTATATAACTGTCAGAACTTGGAAGAACCTGGATACCCCCTGCTTTAACAGTCCCATATTCCCCAACTTAAATCATGGCACACCAATAACAGATCATCTTTTCATTTCACCAATAACAGTTCATTTTTATTCTAGTCTGACAACTGTTTTTGATAATACTGTACCATTTGGAATGATCATTACCAATAACCCTTGCAAGAAACTGGGCTGGCTGGCACATTAAATAAAATCTCTAAAATCAATTAAATGAACCTTCGAACAATGCTTCAGTAACAATAGAACGACTACCCTCCAGCACCATGTAGCACCATTGAAGAATCCATACAAGCACTGTACCAAAGGCATAAAACAGCATTATTCAGTGGTCTCAGTAATCATTTTCCCAACAAAGAAGCAGCATAAAATTATAAATGAATTGCATGGTTCAGGATATGCATGGTTCTTTGGTAACAAATTGCACAAAAAATGCAAATTACCCTGTCAGGTACCATTCTAAAACAAAGAATACCCCAGTCTCAATCTAACCACAAACCAAACCATGCCTTGAACTATGTTCTATAACCATCTTGCTTCAGAAATCTTCTCCAACACAGCAAAGGTGAGTGGTTTATCAGGATCACAAATAAATCTCTGCTAAATGCCTGTCTTCAAGGACAAACTCAAAAGCTCTGTAGCCACTCGGCCATGTCTATAATAAATGATTCTTTCAGAATTAGTACCTTTGCAGGAGAACCCATTGCCGCATATTACAACTATCTTTAAAAAGTGTGTTTAGGACCATTAAAGCATTAATATCTACCACTAAATCTATAGCTAATGTGCCTCATTTAGGCAAACTGTAAGACCTACATTCAAGCAAATAGCATATATTGAAGATAAGAACCTGCTCTCGAACTACAAAAATGCCCTTGTGGCTCTGAGGCATTTGTGATTGCAAAACGGGATGACATCAAAACAACTGTTGACTTGAATGCAGTAGTGTCTTGTCTAGAAGTGGGGCTGGAGGTACTGTCTATCTCTTGGTATTGGACGAGCTCGGCGGAGCTTTACTCTAGCCCTGCTCACACTGAAATGTCTTTTGGGAAGGAAATGCTGGCAGTCACCATGGATTGTAAGTAGAGTCTGCATTGAGGCTGCGAGTGTGGGGAGAACAAGATACATGGCAATGTCCTGACAATGCACGCAGCCCACAGCAGACCATTAGCTCTAGGGTATTCTGGAGAGATGGTGGCCATATTAAATATCTCCCTGGTGTTTTTTATAGCATGGGAGAAATGCCACTTCTGCAAATGCAATACTCACTATAATGGAAAGAGGCAAGGTGTTCCGGATTGTACTGATTGCTTTAGGCCCTGAATCACTCTTCCCATATCATATGCATATTGCTTTTCAACTGTGTGTGCCACCTGTAGTCCCAAGTGCCTTGAATTTCCATCTCCCAACACTGACCCTGCCCTGGCCAGTCTCCCACCACTATCTTCACAACAATTCCCAAGGAGGAGAAAGTAGTCTTATCTTAATTGAGCTGGAGTTTGGGCAGAACCTATCCAACTCCTAAAGAAGTAGTGGAACCGACGTCCAAGGCTGCCTAAGATATACAAGCACAGCTCTGAGACTTATTGCTAAGGGCTCTGTTACAAAGGCAAATAATAGGGCAGATAAAGGACACCCTTGTCTGGTGCCTCGCTCAATCCTCCATCCAGCTACACCTGCCTTTCTACCCCATGACTTGACCCAAGCCATCTGTTCCAAATATAGCAGACAAACCAAGTTGAGAAAATTAGAACCAAAGCCCATGCTCCTAATGACAGTCATCATATACTCTAGTGTAGTGTGTTGAAGGTTTTTTTCTATATCCAGCATGACTAGCACAAATTCTTAATTCGCATTCCTTTGTGGCATGTATTACATGGTTAAGCCTACTTAGGTTCAGGAGTGTACCACGTCCGTGGATGAAGCCACATTGGTCTTAAATGCTCAAGTAAACCTATAAAGGTAAGAAGTCTACTGGCCAGGATTTGTTTACTATTTTTGTGTTTGTTTTTATCATGGATAAAGACCTGTAGGTGGTGAGATTCACTGGCTCCCTACCCAATTTTAACATCCTAATCATTGTATCTGGTGGTATTTCCTGATATGCAGCCTCATTGTATACCTGCTGCAGTCTCTCAGAGAGTAGCCCTCTAAAGGCATTGTAGAAGTCAGAAGGAAGGCCGTCTCCTACTGGGGTCCTACCCCCTTGGCATATTGAAAGTTGCTTCCACTCATTCTTTGTTCTGGAGTTTAATTTTCTTCCCTGCTTGGTCTTCCATGAGTTTAGGGAGGTGAATCCCACTGAGAGATTCTGTGGGCACGTTTGAGTCAGGTTCTGGTCTCATACTTTTATAATGTTGTAACAAGCACTTAACGTAATGCCTCATTAAAACTAATTTGATTTTTAGCCTTGATTCCATCTGCTGAGCACAGGCCCAGTATTAAAAAGTAAGGGAGTTACACAGCTTGTTCTAGTCACCAGGTCAACAATTTCCCTAAGTTATCTCTCTCCATATGGAGTCTCTGTATTGCTTGTGAAGAAATTGTCTAGGTTATGGCACACCTTTGCCAGCTCTCTCTTTTTGCATCCAAGAGTTCCACTTTAGCCTGAGGACTTGCTGCTTCTTGTTTTTGTTCCTCCCGAGTGGCAAAAGAGCCCTGGAGCTGGGTTTGGTACCTGGTATTTTGTTAATGCACTTGTCCCTCAGGACTACTTTCATAGGGGGTTATTCCAACTTTGGAGGAGGTGGTAATCCGTCCCAAATGTGACGGATTTACCACCAGCCGTATTACGAGTTCCATAGGATATAATGGACTCGTAATACGGCTGGTGGTATATCCGTCACTTTACCGTCACTTTTGGGACGGATTACCACTTCCTCCAAAGTTGGAATAACCCCCATAGTCTCTTATGTACTTGTCAAACCCCAATTATGTTTGATGCATGTGCTAATTATGATCCATATGTCAGTCAGGAAACCTGCATTGCTTAAGGTGCCTGGGTACAGCTTCCATGTAGGGACACAAGTATTAATCCATCCTGTAAGGATATGCCTCTTTTCACATTGTTGCACTGATGGTTTTTTGACTCTGAGAATCTCGTGAGGCCTGCGAACCAAACACCAGTGTCAGTGTTCTAACCCATTACAAAATGTATGTCGAATTGGCTACCCCCAACTGCCATAGACTGACGTACTTATAAGTCCTTAGTACATGGTACCCAGGGCATGCAAGGCAGAGTGTCCACCCAGGGCTGCGAAAACGATTGTGCCACCCTGTGTGTGGCAAAGTACAAAATGGCTCCCAGACTGCCAATACGGACTGGAAGGGCAGTATTAAAACAGTTTTTTTTTTTTACTTTGTCATTTAAATTAATGGCAAATCCCCCACTTCTCTTAACAGTATATGTAAGTCTCCCCTAAGGAAGGACTACTGAACTGTAAGATAGGGAGCTGTATATTACTGAGACATATTTTGTTATATCTCCTGACGGCAAAACTTCAATAGTGTTTTTGCTGTGGAAGAGTTAGTAGCCCCATTGGCTAACTCAGAGTTACGGGCTGGCCCGCTAACTTCTGAACGTGACTACTGAGATGGGTACTTCAATAGAAGTGCAACTTTTAGAAAGTTGCCACTGTATGACCCAGTTTGTCCAGTAGCCCGAAACAGTCACTGGCCACCAAACAACTCCTAAGTTTAGAAAGAGTATCAGCCTGCTACAGGGTGAGGTATTACCACCCCCTTCGCAGAAAGCCACTCCGGGTGCTAGCCCAATAGGTGAGCTTGAAAGGCAAAGCCACCTTTGGTGGGCAAATGGTGATTACACACCTAAGGGGATGCCCTTTGTTCAGGGACACAGGTAGGCGGCAGGAACAGAGAGAGGAGACCAGTGCCCAAACTAGTTCTCCTGTGGGCATGTAGCCCACAAGTATCCACACCCTTAGAGTGGGCTACCAACCTCCTACCATCTGAGGAAGGGGTTAGGCATCCTGAGGGTGGGCAGAGTAGTGTACTCTGGGATTGCTCAATAGCACACATAGCTGAAAAGTTGTCACAGGTCGGGAGGGATCCTGGTAGCCCATTGGCCAATGACTGCACCCCCAATCCCTCAGGGCACTTTCTGGGACCAAATATGGCACTCTAAACCTCCAATAATGCTGGAACTAGAGAAAGAACTGACCTGCTGACCCCTGGACTTGACAAAGAGAGGCTGCACTCTCTGCTGGACTGAACCTGCCGCACCTTGGGCTAGTGAAGAGAGGACTGTGCCTATGCCTCTTGGCTTGAGGAAAAGTCGCAGCCAAGCCCCAGACCAAAGAAGTTATTCTAAGGGTCTGTCAGCTGACTCCCTGGAACCAGCACAGAGACCTTCAAAGCTGAAGTAGTCCAACTCAAAATGTCAGTAGACACTTCCAAAGAATCACTGCTAACAACTGTTGTGCACCCCAAGAGACTGATCCTCAATGACAAAAAGTTACATCCGAGTCTGCCAGACTCTAGAGTGTTGTCTGAGTCCAGATCGGTTGCCCAAGAGGGATACTAGCCTCCACCAAAGGATATCGCTGGGACCTCTGTGGACGAAGACCGGTGGCCCAGCAGCAGCATCCAGGTATGATAGAGTGGAAGTGACTTCATTCCTCTGGCGTCAGTCGTCATGACGGAAGGCGGTGTTTACCACTGTGCACCTGATCATTGGATTACATGGTTATCAACGGGGAAGCTGAGCCAATCATGATCGCCGGCGGTGGTGACAGAGCACACCGCTGCGGTACCTACGCCATTTTGTCAAACCCTTGACATTTGATTCCTGATTCCCGTGCTGGTAGTACTCCACTGCGTGTGCTGCTGTGTCCTGACTCTGGTCCCTGAGATGGCGTGTGTTACAGCGGAACGGGCCCAGGCCTTCATCGCGGAGGAGCTGGTGAAATGTGTAGGTCGATTCGGTCTTAGCTCAGCTCAAACTGCCCCTGACCAAGAAATTGGCTATCAAGAAGGAATTGAGGAGAGCACCGTATGCCTCTTTGATTTCATTGAAGGTACTTGCCCGATTGGTGGGCCTCCTGCCTTTATCTAGCCAAGCTATATTTCCAGGCCCTTTACACTATCGAGCCTTACAGAGATGGAAGATTCCCCATCTTCGCAGGGGCCTCTCGTACTCGGAACAGATTTCCTTGTCCCAGGAAGCCAGAACGGAGATCCAATGGTGGTTGACTGACATGGGTGCCTGGATTGGCAGAGCGATTTTTGCTTCAGTTCCAGAGATTGTCATAGGGTCAGATGCCAGCAGATAGGGCCTGTGAGCCAGATGCGAACCGTTCAATCATGGACAGGGGAGATGGGTTATGCCTTTCCTCCCTTTTCCAGGATTCACAGGGTGCTCACGCAAACTCATCACTCAGTTTTGAACAGCACAATTGTGTTTCTGGTGGCAATGAAGCTGTGCTGTGCCCCGCCAGTGTGGATCCTGTCATCATGGGATCTTTTGTTGGACCCATTGGGTTCTCCTCACCCGCTAATTCAGGAGGAATAGTTGTCTCTCATGGCGTGGAGGATCATGGGGGACTTAAACAAGTTTCAAACTTTTCAAACAACACTAAGGGGGTGATTCCGACCCCGGCGGTCCTTGACCGCCAGGGCCGGGGTCGGCGGGAGCACCGCCAACAGGCTGGCGGTGCTCCTAAGGGCATTCTGACCGCGGCGGTATGGCCGCGGTCAGAAACGGAAAACCGGCGGTGTCCCGCCGGTTTTCCGCTGCCCTGAGGAATCCCCCATGACGGCGCAGCTTGCTGCGCCGCCATGGGGGATTCCGACCCCCTCACCGCCATCCTGTTCCTGGCGGTTTCGACCGCCAGGAACAGGATGGCGGTGAGGGGTGTCGTGGGGCCCCTGGCATGGGCACTGCAGGGGCCCCCGTAAGAGGGCCCCACTTTGAATTTCAGTGTCTGCTTAGCAGACACTGAAATTCGCGACGGGTGCTACTGCACCCGTCGCACACCTTCCACTCCGCCGGCTCCATTCGGAGCCGGCTTCCTCGTAGAAGGGTGTTTCCCACTGGGCTGGCGGGCGGCCTTTTTGCGGTCGCCTGCCAGCCCAGTGGGAAACCCAGAATGACCGCTGCGGTCTTTTGACCGCGGTACGGTCTTCTGGCGGTTCCCGCTTGGCGGGCGGCTCCCGCCGCCCGCCAAGCTTGGAATAACCCCCTAAATTCTTTCTCTCCCAATCCCTGGCACCTAGTACGCATAAGCGATATGCCTCTGCTTGGAGACGGTGGGTGGATTGGTGCAGTCAAACGGGTGTGGATCTCTTGTGAACACCAGTGCAGAGGATTGCTAATTTTCTGTCCCATTTAGCTGCACAGGGCTGTCTTACAGAAGGATTAACAATTTTCATTAGCCCATCTCGGCAAGACAATCCCAGCTCAATGGTAAATCAGTTGGGGAGCATCCTTTATTATGTAAGCTTCTTCGAGGCGTTCGTATGATACGTACACCCCTTCCAAAATATTAATATTTGTGGGATGTCAATGTGGTTTTAAAAATGTTACAAGTCAGGCCAGCTAATGAAGATCTTTCTGGGAAACAGTTATCTGCGAAGTTAACGCTCTTGCCCTGTTTGGTTTTGTGTCGACGAGTCTCCGATGTCAAAGCCTGGAAATTGCAGGTAGGGTTTTTATCCAAACTGGGGTTTCTTTTCATATTTCTATACACACTAAGGTGGTAATTATGACATATAGGGTCAGCTGAACGCCACACCGGTGATGGCGATAGTACCGTCGCCAGGCTGGCGGTAATTACCACCAAATTATGACCAGGGCGGTGATCCCTCCCATAGACAGCCAATGTAGCACTCCAACTACCTGTGAGGTATGACCACTATACAAGGTGGTAGCCCTCTCCAGGCAGGCGGAAGACAAGAATCTGCCCACCATATTATGACATAGGAGACCGCCAGGATTTCCGGGACGTTAGCAACACCACCAAAAGCCTGGCGGAAACATATCGTATAAAAGGAGTCACTCACCTCCAGGGACACTGAGGTGTCCGCGGCCACCATGGAACCAGAACTGGAAGTCTTCCTGATGCTGTACCATGCGATGGCTGTCCAGGAGCACCAACGCCGAAGAAGACGACAACGGTGAGTACAGCCATCTAGCACACAAGGGAGGGAGGGGAGATGGCACACACACACACCCAACAAACACCATACACACACACCACACCACACACCCAGAACAATCTGCTGAGTAAACATCAGCAACATCAGCCAGAAGTAAAGAAAGCCAGGACATATACCGCAGGTCCAACCTCTGTATTTCATTGGACCTGCGCCCACAACAACTGAGGTAACTATACAAAGGGCCATTGGCCAGTCCAATGTCAGCCATTAGCCACAGGGCAACGTCCAAGGCCCACCTTGACTCCTGACAGCCCGGTCACTCCACTGGGCAGGGGCATTTTGGAGATGGTAGGCAGGCACCTCAGGGGGTGGGGGGTTCATTTTGGGTAGGTGGGGTCCTTGGGCTTGGGTTTGGGAGGGGGCAGGTCCTTGCCTTTCTGTCTTGGGAGCAGAGGAGTGGCCTTGAGACGGGGGGCCGGAGTGCCCCCCTTCTTCACCTTAGTAGCAGGAATACTCTTAGGGGGAGGAATAGGAGTTGATTTGGAGCTGGAGGTACTTGGCTGGGGGGGTGCTCTTCTCTTATGGGCAGGACGGGGGGGTGAGGGAGGGAAGAGGTCAAGGCAGGAAAGGAAAAGCTTCTTAGGACAAATGGGACTGGTGTGGGAGCAGGTATGGGAGTGGAGGTAGAGGGAGTGGTTGTTGGAGGAGGAGGTGTGCGTGTGTGAGGTGGATGGCTGTTGAGGGTCTGAGTGGGAGCGTTTGTGTGTTTTTGGATGGGAGCAGATAGGGTGGGGTGCATGTCTGCGGGTCTGCTGTTGTGGTGACTGTGGGCAAGGCTGTACAGGTGGCAGGATCTGGGACTGTTGATGCAGTGCATGCAGGTGTGAGTGCTGACGTGACTGTGAGGGAGAAGGGGGAGACAGTGGAGGCAGTGGTAGTGTAGTGTGTGCATCTGTGTGTTGGCTGTGTGTGTGCATCTGTGTGTAGGCTGTGTGTGGGCTTGTGGAATGAAGTGTGGTGCCTGTGTTTGTCTGTGCGAGTCCTGTCTGTTGTTTTGGGTGCATGGTTGTCAGAATGTGTGCGTGGGATGGGTTTAGGGAGAGGAGACAGGGACTGGGAAGAGGTAGTTGGAGGGGGGACGGAAGAAACAGGAACACTGGCTGCCATCAGAAAGGGGGCCAGAGACTGAAATTATCTCTGTAGGGCCGCCAAGCCACTGTGAATGCCCTCTAGGAAGGCACTGCATTGCTGCATCTGGGATGCCAGCCCCTGGTTGGCATTCACTATGGTTGACTGCCCTTCAGAGATGGATCTCAGGAGGTCAATAGCCTCCTCACCGAGGGCAGCAGGGCTCACTGGGGCAGGGCCTGAGGTGACTGGATGAGCGGGCACAGGCAACTGTGTGGGGGGCTACTGGGAGGGCAATGCTGGTATGGGGGTGGCCGAAGATGAAGTGGCTGGGGTGGTCACAGAGGGGTCTGCCAGCACCAGGGAGCTTCCATCGGAGGAGGAATCAGAGTCAGCTGTATCAGCTCCAGTCTCCCCCGTGGTGCTCCCCTCGCCCTCCAACCCACTGGTCCCCTCGGTGTGGGTGGACTCTGCCTCCTGGGTCCTGTGGGCTGCAACTCCCTCACTCACAGGTGCCCCTGCTCCTTCACCAGATGATGCTAATGCACACATGGACAGGATGACAAAAGGAGAGAGGGGAAGAAAGAAAGGGGGCACAGGGTCAATCACAGCACCAACAGCAAAGATGGCATACACATCACAATCACTCACTGGGACTAAGATTGGGGAGTATGGACCACAGTGACAAACCATTGCCTAGGTACTACAGCAGGTAGGAACCCAAACACTACCATCTGCACACCTACCGGGACCAACTAAGCCCTGTCTGCCATGGCAAGCTAGCTACCTAGCAATACCAAAAATGCATACCATCCTAAATAGCTAAGCAGGACCACACAGGAATGTCTAAATTTTAGGGCATATTGGGGCATCCACTGGCTAGAACTGTGCACCCAAATCCCATGTCAGGGAACAAATAATGACTACCCCACACACTGTACTCACTCCCTTGTAGCTGCTGTGCTGCCCTCAAGCGCCCATCCAACTCAGGATTGGCCACCTCCAGTAAGCAGGCCATTAGGGGGGGGTTTGGAGGCTGTCCCCAGCTGGGTCTCTGCGGTCTTCTGGGCCCAGCGTCTCAGGTCTTCCCACCATTTCCTACAGTGTGTGCTCCGCCGGCTATGGACCCCCAGGGACTGCACGTCCTTGACGATGGCACGCCATAACCCCTTCTTCTGATATGCACTGACCTGCAGAGGAAACACAGACAGAAGGACACCATGAACCCCTCCGAAGATGGGGAATTTTCAATCTCTGTAAGGCTTGATAGGCACCATTTGCCCCTTATCAAGCACACACATGACCCGTACCTCTGCCATTCACATTGCCTGCAGCCATACCCCCCAAAAGACACACTGCTAGCACACACATACATCTACATCCAGCCATGTCTCATGCAATGTACCCATGATGTACTCACCTGTTGCTCTGGAAGCCCATACAACTGCCCATACAGGGATACAGGGGTAGAACCCCATCCACGAGCCTCTCCAACTCCTCCGACATGAAGGCTGGGGTCCATTTCCCTGTTGCACGGGCCATGGCAGGTTCAAGACAGAGGTCATAGCAGCACACACAGTGGAGCTGTTGTTGAGTGGAAAGTCAGGAAACAAGTGAAGTGGTAGAAAGAAAATGGCAGTCACGGCCGAAGTGGTAAACACCGTCACTGCCAGCGTTGATCATCATTGGTCCCCGTACTCCATAGAGTCCCATGTTAGCCAATGAGGAATTGCACGGCGGTGCAGACCGCCTTCCGCCATGACGCCTATCGCCGGCGGAGTGAGGTCACTTCCACCTGTCCCTGCATATAGGACAGGCAGTTGCCATTTCCTACTGCTAATACTCATGTATTGAATTAATACGTGCGTCATTGGTGTCGACTGTACACACCTAGGCAATTCTAGTGTCCTACAAACATATATGCTCTGTGTGCTCTGGTGTTGTGTGTCCATAGGTCCTGTTGTCAGATCCATTTTACTTTTGGCTCACTTAGATACCAACCACTGCAGAAGAATAGGAGGAGGAGGCAAGCACCTGTGTACAGACCCCTTATGGACTTGGCTACACTGGAGGACAGACACGTCCTACTCACCTTTCGTCTGGACAGGGCCACAATCACAGAGCTGTGTGAACAATTGGAGCCTGATCTGCTACCTGCTATCCGTTGCACCACAGTAATTCCCCCTCTTGTGCAGATACCGTCAGTGCTCCATTTCCTGGAAACTGGTTCTTTCCAGGTGACTGTGGGCTTGGCTGCAGGAATGTCACAGCCAATGTTCTTGATTGTGCTTGGAAGGGTTTTGGCTGCCTTGCTCAAACACATGTGCAGCTACATTGCATTCCCCCAGGTTGATGATTTTCCCACTGTGAAGGCTGGATTCAACGCAATAGGATGCATACCACATGTGATCGGTGCCATTGACGGGACCCATATTGCCTTAGTCCCTCCTAGGGCAAATGAATAGGTGTACAGGAAGAGTAAGAGTTTCCACTCTCTCAATGTCCAGATGGTGTACCTTGCTGACCAGTACGTCTCCCGCACCACTGCCAAGTATCATGGATCTGTGTATGATGCCTTTGTCTTGAGGAATAGCAGATTCTCACAGGTGATGGCACAACTACAGAGGCACAGAGTGTGGCTTATAGGTGAGCTTGAGTCTCCACCCAAGGTATGTCAGTGTATGCCTACTCAAGTCATCCCCCATGGCATTGTGCATGGCTAATGTGTGTTCCTCACTTCTTCCAGGGAACTCCGGCTACCCAAACCTCTCTGAAAACAGGGGCTGAAAATCGGTACAATGATGCTCATGGGCGTACCAGGAGGATTGTGGAACGCACCTTCGGTCTCCTGAAAGCCAGGTTCAGGTGCCTCCATTTGACAGGTGGATCCCTACGCTACTCCCCTGAGAAGGTCTGCCAGATTGTGGTAGTCTGCTGCATGCTGCACAATTTGCCGTCAGGCGCCATGTGCCCTACCTGCAGGAGGAGGGGTGTGACAATGCACCTGTGGCAGCAGTGGACACTGAGGACAGTGAGGAGGAGAAAGAGATGGAGGATGTGGTCAATAGGACACATATCATTCAGCAGTACTTCCAAAGACACTCAGGTAAGACTGATGATCTATACATGTCTCCATTTAAGTAATGTGCTATGTGACTGTAGTATTAGGCCAGTCACTACCTTTGCATCACAATTGACTGTCACCTATGCCTTCCCTTATTGCAGATGTTGGTGTGGTTACAACAGTGTACTGATGTGATGACTACAGACTGCTGATACACATTTTTGGGATGGATTCATTACAGGATATTTGAACAGGATCATGCAGTTCAATACAATTCAATACATTGCACATTTCTTTCTGATAAAGCACTATTACTCAAGTTGTGTTCAAGGGTGTTTATTTGTAAATGAGATATTCAATGCAAAGAGCTATAGACTGGGGTGATGGTTGGGGATAGTCCAGTGTAGTGGGCCAGTCTGTTTGTGGCACAGGTCCAGTGTCCAAGGGACCATAGGAAGAGGAGCAATGACAGTCCAAAGTGAAGAAGGTGACTCAGTGGAACACAAGAGGGGCATTCTGGAGGGGCTCATTTCCTGGCAGTGGTCTTGGTCTAGGCAACTGTCCCTGGTGTCTATCTGGGTTGCAGGTAACTTTTGTGGGTGGTTCACTTTCTGCAGGGGGAAGGGTGCTGGTGGCCTGTGAGTCCTGTGGCAGGGCCTCCTGTCCACTAGCTGCAACAGATGTGGAGGGCTGGTCATTACACTGGCTAGTGGTAGGGGCCCGCTGGTGTGCTGTGTACTCCCACATGATGTTCGCCATGTCACTCAGCACCCCTGCAATGGAGGCCATGGTGGTATTCAAGGACTGCAATTATTGCATGACCTCCTGGTGGTGTTCCCCCTGCAGCCGCTGGTTCTCCTGCATGATGTTGAGCACCTGACCCATCCTGTCCTGGGATTGTTGGTAGGCCCCCAGAACATTTTTGAGTGCCTCCTGGGCAGTCGGTTCGCTGGGCCTGTCCTCCTACTGGCGTACAGCTATCCTCCTACTGTCCCTGGCGCCCTGTGCCTGTGTCCTCTGAACAATGTCCCATTCCCACTTACACCAGGACCCTCATCGTGTTGCCTGTGTGGTGTTGACTCGGGTCTCTGTACAGGTGGGTACACTACCGTTTGACGCGTCCTGGGGACCGAGGTTTGGGGGCATTGGCTGGCTGCTGTGGTGTTTGAGTCTGATGGGGGGACTGCGGTGGACTGGCTGAGGGATGTGGTAGCCAACTGACCAGTGGTCCCAGATGGGCCAGGGAGTTCATCCAGATTGAGACCTCCAGAGTTGCTGTCATCACTGAGGGCATCTTCTGGTAGGGACTGGGTTGCCGTGGCACCTCATCCTCTCTGACATTGACCGGGGCACCTGTGGGGATGTAAGTGGTGTGTTAGGGTAATTGTCTGTGACATATTCTGCATTTCTAGCTTTCTCAATGATACTGGTGTTGTCCTCCCCCCTTTGGTAGTGTATGGTGATGTATTAAAGGATTGGTAGTTCTCCATGGTGTCCTTGATTTGGTGGTTGGTGTGCATGCAGAGCTGGGAGGGATGTGGTTGCAGTGCGTATGGCATGCAGGGGTGGACATTTAGGAGTGGTAATTGGGGTAGTGCACTGTGTGGGATGGAGTAGGGTGAAGGGAGTCAGGGTGAGGGGGTGAGATGGCATGCAGGTATGAGGTGATGATAGGTTGTTAATGGTGAAGAACCAGTGTCCAGTCCTCCCGCTACTCCAGTGAGTCCCTTAGGATGCAGTATTGCCAAGACTTGCTCCTCCCATGTGTCAGCTGTGGGGTAGGAGGTGGGGGTCCACCGCCAGTCCTCCTGATGGTGAGCTGGTGCCTTGCTACAGTGGAATGCGCCTTCCCCCGTCGGTTGTTCCACCTCTTCCGAATGTCATCCCTTATGTGTGGATGTTGTCCCACGGCGTTCACCCTGTCCACGATTCTCCACCACAGCTCCATCTTCCTGGCAGTGGAGATCTGCTGTACCTGTGCTCCAACCAGCTGTGGCTCTACCCTGACTATCTCCTCCACCATGACATGCAACTCCTCATCAGTGAAACGGGATGCCTTAGTGGGCATATGGGTGTTGTGTGGTGTGTGTGTTGTGCAGAGGGTGATGAGTGATGTGGTGGGGTGTGTGGGGTGTGGTGCATGACGGATGTATGGGTAGTTGTGGTATGTGTGTGCATTTTTCTCTGGGATTGGCGTGGCAAGGTGTAGCGGTATTCTTGGGTTTGCAAAGGTTTGTGGGTGATGTGTGGATGTGTTTGATAGTGTTGTTGGTGGGTGTGTGGGGTGTGTGTATTTGTGTCAGGTGTGGGTTTTTGTTCTGACCAATGTTGCCTCGTTTTGTTTTTGGGTGGCCATTTCTGCCGCAGCGGTGTGCACCTCCAATGGTTTACTACAGTTGAATGTCCGCTGTGGTGATTCATGGGTCATTATTTGGAGAGCTTTGTTTTGGTGGCGTAACGGTATGCGGGCTAGTTCTGACAATTTATCGTGTTCGTTGGCTCTGGCAGATTTGTGGTTGTGGCTGGTTTATGTCGGTTTTGTGTGTGTATGTCATAATCACCGGTATTCGGAATTTACCACCAATATCATAATGAGGGCCTAAGTCTACTTCTAAACGTATTAGTTATCCATGTTTCAGGGATAATGCTAAATTATGTGTGGTACAGTGCATAAAAGATTATAAGGATGTTACGCATGAATTGAGCAGCGATCAGGCTGGTCAGTTGTTGATCTCCCTTCAGAAACCATTTGGGCCTGTAGCAATGGCACTCTGGCATAAAGGGTCAAGTGGCTGTTACAAAAAGCAGGGATTGATACCTCCATTTTTGGGGCTCATTCTGTAAGGGGAGTTATGGCTTCCAAAGCTTTTGCGTCATGAATTTTTAATTCTAGTAAGGACACTGAGGCAAGAATTATCCCGCCCAAGGCAAGTGTAATCTGTATAACTTGTTGTTATTATATAAAGGTATGTTATTTGCTTGTCCCACCATGTATTTGATGTTTTGGAATCTCCTGGGGTAGTTGTTCCGACTTTCTTCTTTTTACAGATGACAAGCCGACTTAGGAGTCACAGTTGCATTCTGCCATGTGTTCACGGTGATAGGCGGTCCTGGGTCAAGCTTGCACCGATTGTCCTGGTTCAGGGAATTCTTCAGAAGGGCCGAAGAGCAGGTGGATGTAAATTGGTCAGACGTTCTGGTTCAAGTTTTAAAGTCTTTGGACTTATGCTTAGTGATGAGCAATGAAAGGGGACTGACTCTGTATGTAAGGGGGCTATATACTGTATCCTGGACCCGGATTGGTGGGTTAAGTGGAGGGTATTCATGCCTCATGAGAAATGTAGGTATATTGTTGTTTTTATGGGCTGCTGCGTTAGTAGTAAAGAAAGGGAACGCATAATCCTCTTCTCCGTGTCCTTAATAGAACTGAAAATTCTTGACATGAATGCTAGAAAATACATGATTGCTCCAGCTCTCTTTGAGGATTCCAGTCTTCGACGGCCTCTATAGAGTCCGCATACACGTAACTCTGTTACTATAGGGTCATGCGTATGGAGTGTGTTTCTGTTTGGTACATTTGTTCCACGCAATTGTAAGTAAGTGCAGGGAGGGTGTTACTGTTTGGTACATTTTTTCAATGCAATTGTTATTAAGCGCACAGAGCGCGTTACTGTTTGGTACATTTTCAAAGCAGTTATTATAAAGCTCACTGAAGGCGATTTTGTTTAGTAAAAGTTCAGGGCAGTGGTTATTAAACCCATGGAGCACGATACTGTTTGATACCTTTGTCAAACATTTGTTATAAAGTGCATGCATACTTACATTGTTTGTACACACACAGGGAGTAAGCTACGGGGGACAAAACACACATCAGTGAGTACATAACTGATGTTCAAGGTCTTCACATATATCAGAGCATTTCTATTTACTTCACAGCACTTGCCTATTATTTCAACTACAAACACACACATTGGGAGGACGACACTCAGTGAAGTCTTAATTGAGTCATATCCATGGGTTCTTGGGCTTGAGAGAAAGCCTACCATACCAAGGTTATGATACTTATGTTTCTCCTGACCCTTGAAAGTGTGTGTGGACAAGTGCATGTTGCTTACCTATAGTGTCTGTGTTGTTGCAGAGTCCTTCGCCCTGAGTGGTTTCCGGACCTTGTTGCCTTCATCACTTCAATCAGCACCCAACACACCAAGAGATGCATTTGCATACGTACCTCTTTATTTCCAATTAGATATTAAAGACTATGGGAGGGTGGGGTTATACTGGGTGATAGAGATGCTCCCTTGGCTACTCACTTTGGGTCAGATGTAGGTAGCGTTTTACATGGCGCAAACTGCAAAAATCGCAGTTTGCGCCATGCAAAACGCGCATCGCGATGCACATTCCCATTTTGCGAGTCGGTACCGACTCGCAAAATGGGAATGCGACTCGCAAATAGGAAGGGGTGTTCCCTTCCTATTTGCGACTCGCACCGCGATGCAGAATTGCTTTGTGACCGCGAACGCGGTCGCAAAGCAATTCGCAGTTACCACCAGTGTCACACTGGTGGTAACCCATTCGCAAAAGGGAAGGGGTCCCCATGGGACCCCTTCCCCTTTGTGAATGTCGCCATTAATGTTTTTTCAGAGCAGGCAGTGGTCCAATTGACCACTGCCTACTCTGAAAAACCGAAACCAAATGATTTCGTTATTTTTTTGTATTGCAACTCGTTTTCCTTTAAGGAAAACGGGCTGCAATACAAAAAAAAAAACTGCTTTATTTAAAAAGCAGTCACAGACATGGAGGTCTGCTGTCTCCAGCAGGCCACCATCCCTGTGACTGCAGGGAATGTCAATGGGGTCGCAAAATGCGACCCACCTCATTAATATTAATGAGGTGGGTCTTTGCGACCCCATTGAGATTCGCAGATGCTGTTTGAGACACCGTTCTGCATCGGATTTTGCAAATCGGAAATTGCGAGTCGCACCGACTCGCAATTTCCGATTCGCAAAATCGGAGTTTCCTACATCTGTCCCTTTGTCTCTCCTTATTTCAGATGTGGCAGTGGTACAGATAGAGGGAATACCACTTCCGGACATCTTGGACCTTCCCTCTCGCCATGCCCTAGCTTTCTTCCTTGTCTTGTGGACAAACACTCAAGTAAGAGGAAAGGGACAGTGGAGTTGGTTTACATCGTCTCTGCGAGGTAGTCCTTGCGAAGCAATGCTGCAGGCTCAAGGTAAGGGTTGTGGTGGTTTGATAGAAGAGGGTGCAGCAGGTATGCCATGATGTGCACCCTGGCAGAGAAAAGGATGAGGCCTTCATGGAAGCAACTGACTTCTCACTCACCACTTTCTTGGCAGGAGCCTGATTCTTAGGTGCCTTCTTCTTCACTTCTGGTTGGTCAGTACAAGAAATATTAATTAGCTGAGAGGTCTCTGAACTCCAGGGTCAGCGAAATCTAGGACTTTTCTTAGTCGCAGTCTCATCAACCTTCAGGCAATAAATAATAGGAAGGAAGAAAGTCTGACTTGGGCATTCTAGTCAATGCAATAGAAGGCACTAGCACAACAATAAAATAGCCAAATTTAAATTAATTGTTTTGTTAGACGGGGCACTACTTAGAAACAAATCTGTAAAAAGTTATGTAATAGAGATGGGCGAGCCAACAAATTAACAGAGAGAGCCGAGCCACGGCACAACCAAAGGTCTAGCTTAGCTCAAAAAGCCCGCACACAAGCCAAGCTCTAGATATATTTGCCAACTAAATCATGCAGCAAACATGTAAAAATAAGATAGGATTTTTTCAAAATTAAAAGAAAATGTATTTATTTAAATATTCACCTTACTACATCAGATTAAATCATTACTTTGAAAATAATGTATTATAGGTGATAGTTTTAACGTATGAACTTGGAAGCATTCCTGTCCACCCATCCCTCACCCTGGCAACAATGGCATTAGTAAATTAAGAGCCGAGTCAGTTGTTCTGTACTCTAAAAGTGGCCTCGATTTTGATTAGAAATAGAGCAACATTTTATTGTGTTAAATCAAGTGCGTACTTTTTGAGCAGATAACATCCTGAACTCACTGTGCTCAAACTGCTCTCACGTGGTGATAAAGAAAAAAGTGAAGCAAATATTTGCCTAATGTTCCACAATTTGCGAACATGGCAAAAAGATAGATCACTGGTATACTGGTTGCACATTGTGCAGTTTATCCCCTAGATGGGTATCTTTTTTTCTGTATCCCTCTTTACATCAACAGCTAATACTTTGTTTTTTAATTCTCTGTTCACAAAGTTAAAACATGGTGGTTGGAAGAAACTATACAAAAATCTGGATCGAGCTTTTAGTAGATCGCCCACCAATATATAATAACTACCTGGTTTCCCTTCTATGCCCATGCAATCTATTTGGGAGTCAAGAAAAGCGAGCAAAAATGAGTTCAATGAATTAAAAATAATAATAAGTATCGCCCAGGGGGGCAATCCCTGTAGCAAAACATGTGGAGTAAAATTCTAAAAAATGAAAAATAAATATCTTGGCTCATATCACAAATAGGGTACAGATCAGGTCAGTGTACCCTACCACAATTAATTCACTCTCTCTCCCAGGGCAGCCACAAACACCTGTATGCCCTCGAGGCAGGGCAGTAAGGAAAGGTGGGCCTGCTGTCTGAAGCTATTGGTTTATCTTTCAATGTGCAGATGCTAACCCAGCCTAAATTTGAAAGAGGGGGCAGTGCTCCCCTGCAGGCAGGTACAATGAGTGACAGCACCCACCTAAAGGAGAATGTTTGGGGTGATCCCTATGACCATCTTACTCCCTTCCAAGGAGCACCTTCAATGCGCTACATTTTTGTAGACAGCAATCAGTGCACCACCTGACAGTTCCTTTGCCTCTCCACCTACATCTATAATGTGGCACAGGTGCAGATGCAAAGTATTTCATTTTCATGTGGTCACGCTTCCATACAAATAAGGGAACTCTCCCTTTGAGATTCAGCCAGTGATCCATGTGCAAGAGCAGGCTCTGCATTACAGAAGGGGCAGCACAGGTGTTTCCAGTCCTTTCTGAAATACCAAAGTGTCTTTGGGGCACAATAAGTGGATGCACACACCTGTTGCACCCCAGGGCACTTTTGATAATATGGACCCTGATATCATTCCATGACTCCACCGAACCCAATGAAAGCCAGCGGAGGCTGACCAGTTCATTTAGCAAAACATGCGAACAAAATCTAAAAAATGGGAAATAATTATCTGGTGTCTCTCTAGAGTGCGTGGAATGCCCTATGAGAGCCAGGGTAGGCTGGAAAAAATCAATTCATTTAACTAAAGATAACAATAACTGTGTCCTACAGGCTAATGCAACCAATACATGTACAATATAACAACAGAAAATATATATGGAAGAAAAGGGAACATGAGCAGAAATATCTGTGGGATCTAGTGCCAAAATGCTGTAATAGAATGCTCCCAGCAGAAGGCTTTTAAATGTGACATACAATGGCTAATTATCAATAAAAGGAACATACAACATAACTAGAGTCTAAAACTAAAATCCCTATTCAAAAGGCAAACTTTTGCACCCAAATACCGAGAACCTCTCTCCCACACAACAATTTGAATTCATGCCAAGGAGAGTTATAAAGCTTTATCCCCCAACCCAGATATGATCCCTTCTTCAGAGTCACTAATACTCCCTCAAGGCGCACCTCTCAACTCAATCCTTAAACTACCCACACAGAAAGCAAAATCATTCTGAACTTAAGGACATCTACATTAAGGAGAATCCTTTCAAGCTGACCATGGTACACCCAGATGACCTGTCCCCTTCATGCACACACTAACTATCAAAGAGGCTGCAAGCATAGAAGACAAACAGTAGCACAAAAAAAATAGTTTTTGGAGTACTGGGCTGCTTGTGCTGGCTCTAATGGAGCTCTGTCTAACCTGTTCACACTCTGCTTCTACATCCCACTGGTGTAGTTCCTGAGTCACTCACTGTGTTGGCCACCGGAGAAACATCACCCCAGGCAGTAAGCCTTTACATTCTCTGGGATCATATGAAGAAGGAAGGAATATGATGCTTACAAAAAAACCCTGGCAAGCAATCTGTCAAAGCACACGTGCCTATGATAGTTTGGTTAAATGAAAATCCAGGTCTTTAGCTTCTTGCTTGTGGAATTTAAGAAGAGAGGAGGCGGCTCTGATTGTATTGCATTGTAACATTTATATAGTGCCTACTACCCCTATGTGGGACGCCCAAGTGCTTGACTACATGGGTAGCCTGCTACACAGTGTAGGGTGCTTGGTTGAAAGAGTGTTGTATTAGTTTTTATCTTATGGGGGAAGTGTTTCCATGTTGTTTGTGATGACCACACAGATGTGTTTATGGTACTGTGGATGCAGTGCTCAGCAGTGTGATGGTTGAAGAAGTGTGAGGGATAGCCACGCAGTTTATGCTTTTCAGTAAGGTGGCACTTTGAGCATCTCTGCAGGTCCCTGTTTGGCATTTCTGATGTTCATAGTGCACTTACCTAGTTACTTTACTGGGCTGTCCATCCAGACTTGTAATAATTAAAGTGTATGGTCCTAAGCAGACACAGCTTAAAGGGAGAAGTGGTGAAGAGGTCTGCTAGGATGAACTTTGTTAATATCATCCCAAATCTGATTGTCATTGTGAGATGTCAAGAAGTGCTGGTAATATGTTGCTAGTTGGGACCTGCAGTGTTGGACTAAATTAGAGGCCTCCATTGACCAGTGAATGTGTCAGATCTCTTCAGGTATTCTGTGCCTGTTCAATTGGTGATGGGTGGTTTATTAATGTGGACTGATACAGTCCCAAGTAATGGCCCTTAGTTTTGTCTTATGTGAGTGTACCAGTGACAAACACTAAAAGGGAATAATTAGGTAGCCTGAATGAACTACAATTGACTATCTGACTGCTGAGTGTTGTGGTATTAGTTTAAGGTTGAGTTATATATTGTATTGTAATTACATTATATAGCACTTACTACCTCTGAAGAGGCATTGTTGTGCTTTTACGCTGGCCAGCACACTGCTCTAGGTCCCAGAGTTAGGGGGTCATTCTGAGTCTGGCGGGCGGCGGAGGCCGCCCGCCAGACTTCCCCCCTCCAAAATACCGCTCCGCGGTCGAAAGACCGCTGAGGGTATTTTGGGTTTTGCACTGGGCTGGTGGGCGACCGCCAAAAGGCCGCCCGCCAGCCCAGTGCAAAAAACCCTTCCCATGAGGACGCCGGCTCAGAATTGAGCCGGCGGAGTGGGAAGGTGCGACGGGTGCAATTGCACCCGTCGCGAATTTCAGTGTCTGCAAAGCAGACACTGAAATTCTTTTTGGGGCCCTCTTACGGGGGCCCCTGCAGTGCCCATGCCATTGGCATGGGCACTGCAGGGGCCCCGCGACACCCCATACCGCCATCCTGTTCCTTGCGGGAGAACCGCCAGGAACAGGATGGCGGTATGGGGTGTCAGAATCCCCATGGCAGCGCAGAGGATTCAATAGGGCAGCGGAAAACCGGCGGGAGACCGACGGTTTTCCCTTTCTGACCGCGGCCAAACCGCCGCGGTCAGAATGCCCTGCGGGGCACCGCCAGCCTGTTGGCGGTGCTCCCGCCGACCCTGGCCCCGGCGGTCCGTGACCGCTGGGGTCAGAATCACCCCCTTAGTGTTTTTTCTCTTTTATTGGTAGTTATTGTTGGTTATAGAAATTAGTCTTGTGCTCTACAGTAACCCTCCCCTACCTTTTTTTGTGGTAGATTACATTAGTAGGAATTAGACGTGATCTTTAGTGGGAGAGAGGGGTGTGGGAATTTCATGTATTGGCTGGCAGTATTAATAAATAAGCTACAGAAGATTAGGTATTGTTAGTGTGCAGGGTATGTATTTAAAGGAGAGACTGTGATCTTTGAAATAAAGCTTGGGCAATTTGCAGAGATGCAATATAATGAGTTAAGACAAACATGCATGTGATTTAGAACCCAGAGAGTGAAGGCAGGAAGGTTGAAGAGTCATTTGAAAGAAAAAAAGAGAACTGGGAGTTGGAAGTTTTAAGTCAGTCAGTTTTCATATAGAGTGTTTATGAATATTGTGGAGGCTTTTGAGACAGCATGCAAACCAGTAGGGACAAAATAACATTATTTGCATGTGGTGCAACATTACTGGAGACCATGCAAACACCACTGTGCACACATACCACCGTAATTTTACACACTACACATTTCTGATGAACCATGCTAGCAAAGCATAGCCGCGTTCTGAAGTCCATTTAATCGTTTTGAGAAAAAGTATAGAAAAGTAATTCCAAAATATTAGCATCACATGCTCCATCTGATCGAGGTTGAACCTCTGATCCGCTGAAACAGCAATAGCCTTTCTTTCTGTTTTTGCATTTAACGTGTTAGACCAGGGCTCTACAACCTTTTCTCTATAAGAGCTCATGTTCAATGAAAATCATCCAGAACTACTAATATTAGTAATGTAACAGTGACCACCCCATCCAAGATTCTCAGCAGTGATAACATCAGTGCATTAGGCAGGGTTTCGAGCTGCAACTTAAAAAATACTTTGACCATTTGAAATGAAATATTGCATGGGTAATGCATAAAAGCCATAGCTGTAATCCCCCTGGCAAAGGGGTAAAAATGAGTAATAAATCTCCCCAACTCAAATAATAGCTGTAAATACATTTTGGAAATTCAACCATTGTTCTCCAAACATACGTTTATAAATCTTGAATACATGATTTTTAAATTTTGCTCTACATAATAATTCAAGCAAGCAAAAGATTTTCTATCAGTAGGCTGGGCTGCACACAGGGAAGCTACTCACACGTAGCTACTCATTGGGGACACCGGTGTTAGACTATGTGCTATCCCAAGTGTTGTGTTTTCTTTTACAATCATATAAAACGTTTTGTGGATTTTAGCCTTATAAATAGTTTTCACACAATTACCTGAGTTTTTCCATATGGCCACATGTCCAGCATGGATTTTACAAAAATCGGCCTCCTACGGAATGTATTTATTGCCCATGAATTATTTTTATCTACCTGTTCCACAGCCTCCACTCTAGTAGATATTTTCTTTGGGATTCACTGAGCAGTTTTACTACAGTTCATAGCATGTCTTTTTTTATTCCAGGACTGATCTGGGGTTCTTAACCGCCAACAGGATCTCTGTCAGCACAGGTTCAGGTATAGGGAGTTTCCTGTGTCTCCATTCATTGTTTTGTCATGGGGCCAGGTGTGGCCTGTATTCAGAAAGGCATATTTATCCAGCTTACTTTGCTGGGCTTGTCTGGAGTTCCTATTTCTTCCCACTGCTTTTTAGTCTTTTATTCACTTTTGTTTGCGGAGACGATGCTGTTCAAAATCTGCATCAAGTCAATCTTTCAGCCAGGATTACAGGTATGCAAACCTTTATGTTCTTTATTACGTTTGCTCTCACTTGCTAATTTCCTTCCTGTAACTTTTCCAGTCACCTTGGAATATTTTTCTCTTTGCCACTTGGGGATTCCCTCTTAGGTACAATAGGGGGTGAATCAACGCTGACTGCATTATCTGTGCCGGTGCACCAGGTCTACAACGGAGACTACTAGGGAGAGGAAGATGGCTTCACTGGTGAGGAAACCTTGTCCACTTTAATTTAAGCAGCGCTGACGTAATCCCCCCCACTTACACCTATTTGCTATTGTTTCCTCTATGCTGCGCCTCACACCTGTTGACCCTACTACCTCGTTCCCAGCAGACTCTGTTATTACTAGTATTAGTAGTGCTGTCTTTATAGTGCTTCGCTATCTGTGATTTCAGCCCGAGATCTCTGCATTACACTCTTATGTCCCTTTCCCTTTTATGGTGCTGCACCTGTATCTAAGGACCTGATTTAGGGGGTCATTCCGACCCCGGCGGGCCGGGGATGCGGGAGCACCGCCAACAGGATGGCGGTGCCCCGCAGGGCATTCTGACCGCAGCGGTTTGGCCGCAGTCAGAAGAGGAAAACCGGCGGTCTCCCGCCGGTTTTCCGCTGCCCTGGGAATCCCCCATGGCGGCGCAGCTTGCTGCGCCGCCATGGGGGATTCCGACCCCCTCACCGCCATCCTGTTCCTGGCGGCTCCGACCGCCAGGAACAGGATGGCGGTGAGGGGTGTCGTGGGGCCCCTGGGGGCCCCTGCAGTGCCCATGCCAATGGCATGGGCACTGCAGGGGCCCCCGTAAGAGGGCCCCACTTTGTATTTCAGTGTCTGCTTTGCAGACACTGAAATACGCGACAGGTGCCACTGCACCCGTCGCACATACCCACTCCGCCGGCTCCATTCGGAGCCGGCTTCCTCGTGGGGAGGGGTTTCCCGCTGGGCTGGCGGGCGGCCTTTTGGCGGTCGCCTGCCAGCCCAGCGTGAAAGCCAGAACAGAATGGCCTCCGCGGTCTTTCGACCGCGGAGCGGCCATATGGCGGCTCCCTCCAGGCGGGCGGCGACCGCCGCCCGCGGGGGTCAGAATGACCCCCAGAGTGTTTGGTGGATGGGAATTTAGGGCCATATGTACGAACACATTTTCCCATAGACACAGATTGGGCAAAACTGCTTGCTACATCTGGCCCTTACTCCTTTAAGGTGATGAAGTAAAGCACTCAATTACCCAGTGTGAGTGCCCGTCTGCCACATATTGAGCTGTCTGCCGGCCCAGGAGGACATCTCTTGCATTTACAGAAATCGCCACCTCAAGGGTCATAATGTTTAGAAAGCTTGATGGACGGCTCTGTCAACATGACTGAGCCGTATGCCAAACTGTCAACTTAAGCGGGAAATAAAAAATAAATGATCCTCACGCCATGGGAGATTCTTCCTATGGCGTGGGGGTTCTTTTGAAGTTTTCACTGGCCATTGCCGCCAGGTTTTACCTGGCAGTGAAGGACAGTGAAAGCTGGCTATGTGTTCGCCCACTCTAAATTGGGTGGGCGAACACATGACCAAACCATCCGACAGCTCCTCCTCCGCCTGGCGTTCAGAGCTGTATGTCATTGGCAGACACAGAGTAGTCCCTGCAGTCTACATACTCAAGTTCTTCCCGACTCTAAATGAGGCCGGTGCAACTTTGCTTTGGGGGAAAGGGTACATACACCATCACCCTTGTGACGGAGTACTCTCTCCGCCAAAGCCAAATATCGGCCCCTAAATCTTACTGCTACTTTTGTATTTGTAAGTTGTTGCCTCCTACATTTCCTGCTTGTGATCTCAGATGCTTCTGAGTAGGTCACAGACTTTTTTTATTCAGAAGCTCCACTGCTCTAAGTTTCCACCTCACTTCTCTTCTTAAGCCAGTTTCCTCTGTGCATCCCGCACAGACATCCCAGCTTTCCAGTGAACGGAGCCCTCTTTGCTATCTGTCTGTAGTTTATCAACACTCTTCTGGCAGCCAATTTCTTACTCTGGCACAGGCTGGTCCTGTTCTGGACAGAGGACTGTTTGATTCGCTGCCATTCACACCACTCGTTCTTCTGTTTTCTAAATGGTGTCCTGACTCTTGGATATGTAAAAAGCAATGGACAGCCTATTAAGTGAAGCAGCTACTTATGGACTGAAGATCCAGGTTTTCAGTCCTTCTTGGAATGGGAGTAGCTGGTCTAGAGCTCCTAGGCTGCAAGGGAGTAGGTTCCATTATCTGACTGCCGGAACTGAAAAGGCAAGGCCACCACCATGAGAGTAGTAAACCCTAGGAAATGTTAAGAGGCGAGCATTAGAGAGTCAGTCGGTGAGTAGTGATGCAGCTTTTGTGTTGAAGGTGGATAGAACACATTAAATGATAAGCTGGGAAGGTCAAATACATATATTTGAAGATGATATATGTGTCAACCATAAATGCTGGAGCCTCTGGAACAAACAGGCAGGAGAATCTAAGGAAAGGGAAATACTTTAGTCAAGACAACAATATTTACCAGAAAGGTAAGGTAGGATTTTGCAGAGTAGTTTGAGGAAACAGGTAGAAAAGAGTTTGTTAACTTGAGAGATTATTGAGAGATCACAATCCACAATAAAGCCAGGGTTGGAAACCGAAGGCCAAACATCTGCTAGCAGGACACAGGGGCTGTTCCGACTGGAGACAATTGAGATCTCAGTCTTCTCTGTATTGAGCCTCAGAGTGCTTTCGTCCTTCCAGTCTCCTACCCTTAGCATGCAGTTATGAAAAATCATCATTGGGTCGTAACCAAGCTATACCTGGCTAATAGGCTTTAACAAGGGTGAAATCGGTCCGGGGTTGCTGGTGTCCCGGTTCAGGGCAGTACTGGCCTGGCAGTTTAGGCTGGACTGCTCCTATTGGAGCAGGGTCAAGACTGATTTGCATATGGCTGGGTACAAACTGATGTGGCATGGTAGGTGAAAAAATGATGGATTCGTGTGTGGCCCCCAGCGAATGCCAGTGACTGTGATTAATTAAAGCATTCTAACCATCACTTTGTTTTTGATGCCCTAAGTATGAGAGTTATACCCTGACCTGGATCCCATGCTCACTGTGTCACTGGAACCAAACTATACCTAGCTGATGAAACCTAACAAAGGCAAAACCTGTTCTGGGTTGCTTGTGTTCCAGTTTATGGAAGACTTGGCCTGGCAGTTCAGCTGGGCTGTCCCAGTTGAGCAGGGTCAAGGCTGATTTGCATATGGCTGGGTCCAAACTTAGGTGAAATGGGGCGCAAAAAACAATGGATTGGGATGCTTCCCTTAGCGATTTCCAGTAGCTCGGATTGATTACAGAATTCCATCAATTTATTTTTGATGTCCTAGGTATGATGACAGGGTCCGGTGCTCACTGTGCCACTAGAACCACGCTATGCCTGGCTGATGGGCCCCAACAACGGCAAAACCAGTCTGGGGGTGCTTGTGCTCTGAATCAGAGAGGGCCTGGCCTGGCAGTTTGGGCTGGACTGTTCTCACTGGAGCAGGGTCAAGATGATTTGCATATGGCTGGGTGCAAACTGAGGTGGCATAGTGGGTGAAAAATTATGAATTGGGATGCTGCACAAGCAATTGCCAGTGGCTGATATTAATTCAAGCATTCCATCCATCACTTTAGTTGATGCTGATAGACGTAGAGGCACTTACGTGCAAGGTATCTGGGAATAATTCTAAAGGCAGGGGGAAAAATAAAAACATATCTATGTCCTTTCTATGGTCTGCCCAGTATGCTGAGGTATCCAAAGTAGTTGCTATTTAATAAAAAGGATCAGGTTGAATAGACACTTATAGGCTCTGTAAAACTCCAACGTGGCTGCAGAACAGTGAACTAAAATGATCACAATGAGGTCTGAGCTTCCTCGATGCATCCCTAAACCATGAATATGCAATAGTCCGAGCGAGAATAAAACTCAAAGTCTGTATGAGGGAAAGAGGAATTATTGAGACACACTGCATCCAAGCAGGGAAAGTTCTAAGATTTTTGGGCCTCAGGTAGAAAAGGAATATGAAAACCCCCCTAATTTGCATCACAGGATATTGCATCACTTGAAGTGCCATCAATTGAGTTTTAGTCCCCTGGCATTGTTAATGCAGCTTCGTGAGATGCAATTTTCCTGTTGCGGATATCAGTAAAATAATAAAAACATAAATATTAACGCTAATAAAATGAGTACATATATTTTAAAGTTCTGTTTAGTGGAAATGCACAATATGTGTCACAATGGGTGGAAAACTTTGACCTAGGTCTGTCCAAAACATATTTTTGTTAACAATTTGTTCCAGAATAGTGCCTTGTTATTAAGTCTTCCGGTTTTATGGTATTTATTTTTCAGACATTTCTGTCTGTAATTATTTTTTGCTCTTTTTATCTGTATGATAATAATCCATATTTTGATTACGTTTTGTGAAAAAAATAACCGGAAACCAATATATTTCCAGTTTTATTTAACCATTAAAAGTGGCCTTGCATTTGGATGCCTCATGAGTTAGAGATATAAGAAGCAATATACGATGCATCACTTATATGACATTAGCATATTAGTACAGGTACAAATCTGCAACTGTTTAGGACTTCATTGCAAAAATGTGGCTCTTTTTTAGTTCCCCATTTTGTCAGTCTGCAAACCTACTGATCTAGCAACCATGATGCAGACCATCAAATATCACTTAAAAGAAGTCCCATTTTATATAATTTTCCATATTTAACAATACATGCAGACAGAGAAATTGGTGTTTTCTGCCTGTATTTATTTGAGTAAATCATTAAAAATAGAAAACAGAACCTGAATTAGTAAGGGCCTGATTTAGAGTTTGACAGAAAGGATACTTTGTTGCAACAGAGTACCCTCTCTGCAAAACTGAAGTTTTGCCCCCTCACCTAGAGTCAGGCAGGACATAAGTATGTTTGTGCCACAGACTATTCCGTCTCTGTTGCTGAAATATTCCTGCGATGGTCCAACAAAGTAAAGGCCGTCAAAGGTTTGGCCATTTGGGCGCCCGCCTCCTTTAGAGGGGGCAAACAAATGACCAATTTTGACCTTCACACAATACAATCCAAAACGCAAAACGTGGTGGTAAGTGGCAGTAAAAACATTTCAATGATCTCCACTCCGTAGGAGAAAACAACCATGGTGGGGGCATTTTTTTTTTTTTTTAGAAATAGAAATCGCACTATCTATCGGATTTTGTTTTTGAAAATTAAAAAAGATATTGACAGTGTGCCAAACAGCACGTCATGTTTACAGAGGTGTATTGCACACTTTCAATGCACTGACAGGAACCGCCATGACGGCGGGTCCTGCCAATGTAAGAGATGCCTGCTGGGGCTGCAGCCATTTGTCAATCTGTAATATAGGTACCCTATCAGAGCGACAGAGTATTGTGCTCTGTCATGCTGATGGAGTCAATACCGTACTCTTCAGTCTAAATCAGCCCCTGTGCATGTATGCGGTGCTTATATAGTGCAAACCGAGTCGAAAGGCAGCAGAGAGACATATTTGGGTCAAAGCACAGACACACTCAGCTTGTGATACGAGGAATAGCTGGTTTAAGGATTTTACTACTTTGTGATGTAAAGTTTTTTAAAGAGGTGAGTATTCAGATGTTTCCTAACTTGGAGTGGGATGTGGCAATTTCAATGGACATGGAGCTATCTTTCCAGGTCCTTGGTGCATATATGTGGAAGGACTTCTTGATCTTACGTCTGAAAGATGTCCTTGCAGCAGCTGTGTGGAAGATGATAAGCTTGTCATCCAAGCAGGCAGGCGTGTCTGCCACAGTAGCCCTGTAGATGATGCTCATAAAAATCAAGAGCAACCCATGATGCTATGGGAATTTGGTTGAACTTTACTGTTTTCTATTTCACTTAAGGCCAGATGGCTAGAGCGTTTTGCAGTTGCAAAGGGTCCGAATCCCAAAATCAGACTCTTTGTGACTCCAAAACGGTCTTTGGTTATGTATGAAACCTAAATTGCGGCTCAGTAACTTGTTCTCATTGTTACAATTTGGGTTTGCTAATACATACTGAATCGCTTTTTGGAAGGGACATGTTCAGAGTCCTTCCAAATAGTGATCTGCACAGGGATGTATTCATGTTTTGTGCCTAAAATCCTGTTGCAAAACATTAATATTTTACTTACTGAAAGATAGTGATAAACCATTCACAAAAGGAAAGGGTGAATTTGTGAATGTTGAAAAAACTATTTAGGCGTAGGAAGTGGTGGTCAATGTCAGTTACTCATGTTTGAAAGCTTTTGGTTTTTTTAAACAGTGTAATTTTCCTTTTAGGAAAACAGGCTCCATTTAAAAAAAAATGTATTGCTTTATTGAAAAGCAGTTGCAGACATGGTGATCTGCCGACCCCAGCAGGCCACCTACCATCCATGTGATTGCAGCCAATCAGAATGGATTGCCTATTATATGAAGTAGGTTGAACTGCAACCTACTACAAATTACAATTTTGTGTACTGACCTATTAATACATAGGTTGGTTCTCAAAAATCTTAATTGATTTGGTAAACATTGGTGCGCAATTTGTGACCACTTTTACAGAAACCATTCTTAGTACATCTGACTATTAGACCTTTTATTGAATAATTCCTGGGCAAACTGTTATTTGTGTATTATTTTGCAGATGGGAATGGAAGCCTGAGGAATTCCAGCATATTTCTTCTGGCTCTAATGAGGTGTGCAGCAACATGTAGGATGCCTTTAAAGAGGGGCAGTGTGGATTAAAATTCGAAGATGGTTGGGGCAGTGTGGATTAGAATTCCAAGATGGTTCACCTGACACTCATTGCAAGATAAAGAAAGATGTGAAAACAATCAAAACAGTTAAAAATAACAACTTCTACTAAAGGTATCACTTAAGTCTCTGTAAAATACCACAAACAACCATAACACAATGTTCTGTAGAGAGCAAGCGTTTCTTGGCATGTACCTTGAGCTGTGGCTATGAGACAGCTACAAATTGCCTTTACAGCCTTTACAAACTCCAATAGTAATTATTAATTCACATATAGATGGTTCTGAGTGAACTTCCTTTTATAAATTGGCATGATGCATTTTTAATTAACAGTTTTGAGATATATCTCCTTTCACCTACATATGATAATTGTTTTCTGATGTGCCTAGATCGCTAACCAGCACCATTCCCTGGGCTTCACAGCACTGGACCATACTTGCAAAGCCCGGGGATGGACTTTTAGGTTTGCCACCTGGCCAGTATTTTACTAGAATGGACAGTATTTTCAAGCCTAACCGAGAAGAAAAAATGGATAAAGGAATAAAAGCTGATATTTTTTTACGTTTTCTACAGGAGGACCAGGGCTGATTTCATATGGGTAGTCCGTGTCTGTATCACACCGGGCAAAACAACAATAGCCTGGAATACTTACTACAATAACCACAAGGGCTGAAATGAATTCAAGCATTCTAGCAGTCACCTTTTCTGCTGCTCAGTGAAACTCCCTAAGTACAATGGGGGTGTCCAGTTGTAGGTTCCAGGGCTCAAAGGGTCATAGAAGACAATCTGTACCTCACTTAGGAGGCCTAACAAGGCTGCGACTAGTCTGGGGTTGCTTGTATTGAGATGGGATATGACATGAATGGACTTTTGTTATCTGAGCAGGACCAATACTGATTCATATAAGATGGACCCTTACCTTAGTAAAACAGGTCTAAAAACATGGACAAAATCATCCCACTTGGAATGGTGAGGGCTGCACTTTGGGACGCTGCCATGTAGAAAAATCCACAAGACCTAGACGCAGCTGAAAACTAAACATCTGGGTGATTCCAGGGTGGTGTGTTTTACATGCACCCCGCACCATTTTTGTACCCACAATCCCCTGCAAACCTCCAACTTTGCTGGAAATCACACATTTTTCCCACGTTTTTGTGATGGAACCTTCCAGAATCTGCAGGAATCCACAAAATTCCTACCACCCAGCATTGTCTCATCTATACCGATAAAAATTCTGCTGCACTTGTCAGCCTAAAAATGTTTTTTTTGCAAACTGCCCTTTGGACCCCCTTTGTTCCCCCTCAATATCGACATGTTTTTGGCTCTTCCCTTTCACAAGCACTTGGCCCACCTACACAAATGAGGTATCATTTTTACCGGGAGACTGAGGGGAACATTGGGTGGTATGAAATGTGTCCCAGTGCGGTGATCCCACTCAGAAATGTGGGAAAAATATGATTTTTTAGCTAAAATTGAGGTTTGCTGAGGATTCTGGGTAAGAAAACATTGGGGGATCCACGCAAGTCACACCTCACTGGACTCCCTCGGGTGTCTAGTTTTCAGAAATGTCTGGGTTTGGTAGATTTCCCTAGAAGGCTGCTAAGCCCAGGACCAAAAACGCAGGTGCCCCCCTGCAAAAACAGGTAGTTTTGTATTTGATAATTTTGATGTGTCCAGATAGTGTTTTGGGATATTTCCTTTCGCGGGCAGTAGGCCCACCCACAAAAGTGAGGTACCATTTTTATCTGGAGACTTGGAGGAACGCTGGGTGTAAGGAAATTTGTGGCTCCTCTCTGATTCCAGAACTTTCTGTCACTGAAATGAGAGGAAAAAAGTGTTTTTATGGCCACATTTTGAGGTTTGCAAAGGATTCTGGGTAACAGAACCTGGTCAGAGCCCCACAAGTCACCCCATCTTGGATTCCCCTAGATGTCTAGTTTTCAAAAATGTGCTGGTTTGCTGGGGTTTCCCCAGGTGCCGGCTGAGCTAGAGGCCACAATCCACAGGTAGGCACTTTGTAAAAAACACCTCTGTTTTCTGTGAAAAAATGTGATGTGTCCACGTTGTGTTTTGGGCCATTGCCTTTCGTGGGCGCTAGGCCTACCCACACAAGTGAGGTACCATTTCTAGCGGGAGACTTGGGGGAACGCTGGGTGGAAGGAAATTTGTGGCTCCTCTCAGATTACAGAACTTTCTATCACCGAAATGAGAGGAAAAAGTGTTTTTTTGGCCAAATGTTTAGGTTTGCAAAGGATTCTGGGTATCAGAACCTGATCAGAGCCCCACAAGTCACCCCATTTTGGATTTCCCTAGGTATCTAGTTTTCAAAAATGCACTGGTTTGCTAGGTTTCCCCAGGTGCCGGCTGAACTAGAGGCCAAAATCCACAGGTAGGCACTTTGTAAAAAACACCTCTGTTTTCTGTGAAAAAATGTGATGTGTCCACGTTGTGTTTTGGGCCACTTCCTTTCGTGGGCGCTAGGCCTACCCCCACAAGTGAGGTACCATTTTTATCGGGAGATTTGGGGGAACGCTGAGTGGAAGGAAATTTGTGGCTCCTCTCAGATTCCAGAACTTTCTGTCACCGGAATAAGAGGAAAGAGTGGTTTTTTTGGCCAAATGTCGAGGTTTGCAAAGGAATCTGGGTAGCAGAACCTGGTCAAAGCCCCACATGTCACCCCATCTTCCCCTAGGTGTCTAGTTTTCAAAACTGCGCAGGTTTCCTTAGGTGCGGGCTGAGCTAGAGGCCAAAATCCACAGCTAGGCACTTTGCAAAAAACAGCTCTGTTTTCTTTGTAAAAATGTGATGTGTCCACGTTGTGTTTTGGGGCATTTCCTGTCGCGGGTGCTAGGCCTATCAACGCAAGTGAGGTACCATTTTTATCATAAGACGTGGGGAAACACAGAATAGCAAAACAAGCGTTATTGCCCCTTATCTTTCTCTACATTTTTTTCTTCCAAATGTAAGACAGTGTGTAAAAAAGACGTCTATTTGAGAAATGCCCTGTAATTCACATGCTAGTATGGGCACCCTGGAATTCAGAGATGTGCAAATAACCACTGCTTCTCAACACCTTATCTTATGGCCATTTTGGAAATACAAAGGTTTTCTCGATACCTATTTTTCACTTTTTATATTTCAGAAAATGAATTGCTGTATACCCGGTATAGAATAAAAACCCATTGCAAGGTGCAGCTCATTTATTGGCTTTGGGTACCTAGGGTTCTTGATGAACCTATATATCCCTGCAACCAGAAGGATCCAGCGGACGTAACAGTATATTGCTTTGAAAAATTTACATCGCAGGAAAAAGTTACAGAGTAAAACGTGGAGAAAAATGGCTGTTTTTTTCACCTCAATTTCAATATTGTTTTCTTTCAGCTGTTATTTTCTGTAGGAAACACTTGTAGGATCTACACAAATGACCCCTTGCTGAATTCAGATTTTTGTCTACTTTTCAGAAATGTTTAGCTTTCTGGGATTCAGCATTGGTTTCTCACCCAATTCGGTCACTAACTGGAAGGAGGCTGAAAGCACAAAAAATAGTAAAAATGGAGTATGTCCCAGTAAAATGTCAAAATTATATTGAAAAATTGGGTTTTCTAATTCACATCTGCCTGTTCCTGAAAGCTGGGAAGATGGTGATCTTGCCACCATAAACCCTTTGTTGATGCCATTTTCAGAGAAAAAACCACAAGCCGCCTTCTGCAGCCCTTTTTTCCAATTTTTTCGAGAAAAAAAAAATGTTCACTGTATTTTGGCTAATTTCTTGGTCTCCTTCAGGGGAACCCACAAAGTCTGGGTACCTCTAGAATCCCTAGGATGGTGAAAAAAAAGGACTCAAATTTGGAGTGGTTAGCTTATGTGAACAAAAAGTTATAAGGGCCTAAGCGCAAACTGCCCCAATAGCCAAAAAAAGGCTTGGCACAGGAGGGGAAAAGGCCTGGCAGCGAAGGGGTTAAGAACATTTACTGTCTCTTTGCACAGTGGTGAGGTAACTTTCTCTTTTGGGCATTCAACAAGGAGGCAGGAAGTACCACAGGGATCTGCCTTCAGCCTGACCCTCTGTATTCTTTTCATGCAACCAGTGGAGGTGATCGAGAGCCATGGCTTTGAGATTGCGTCTTATGCAGATGACACGCAGCTGATTATTACCCTCACACATAAACAGGGTTCGGGCGCTGCTCAGCTGCTAGCATGCCTTTCTGAACTGCCAGGTTGGATGAACAGGAGCTGCCTCAAGCTGAATGCTGAGAAAACATGGTGGGGAGACAACCGTCCATTTGGTCGTCCGCCTGGTGGCCAGACACCCCAGGAGCGGTTCCTGTTCCCAATTCAGCTGTGAAAAACCTGGGCGTATGGATTGATTCAGACCTCACGTTCGAAATACAAATCTCAGCCTTGTCCAGCTCCTGCTTTAACATCTTAGAAATGCTCAGGAAGATCATTGGTTTCCTCCCTGTAGAGGCATGAAAAACAGTGGTCCAAAACCTTATCCAATATAGGCTAGGCTAATGTAACATTCTGTACCTAGGTTCCACCAGTGGTAGGCCGCAAAAACGTCAAAGGATACAGAATGAAGCCGCCCGACTGCTGCTTAATATCCTGACGTTTGCCTCCGCGGGTCGTCCCTAGTAACGCTTCACTGGCTCCCAGTGAAGAAAAGAGTGGCATTTAAAGCCCTGTGTTTTTATTTTAAAATCAGGCAGAGGAAATGTCTGCAATATCTTCTTCAGATACTCCAAGATTACCACCCGGAAAGGAATCTCACATCCACAGACGTTGCCTTGATGGTAGTGCCTAGAACTAGAGGGCAAAACTAGGTGGCTGTTCCTTCAAATTTCTGGCCCCCACGCTATGGAACTCAATGCCTTAGGCCCTGTGCCATATGGAACAGGAAACCACCTTTCGGAAGATGCTAAAAACCTGGCTCTTTGTTCGAATGAGATATAACATGTAATGAGCTAGAGGTCAGGATTGCTCTCCATGAGTTGGGGGCAAGATGGTGGGTCAAGTTGAAGAACACCCTCCAGTGCAGGGACACTCTGTGTTAGGAGTAAGCAGGCACTTTACAAAATTCCTAACATAACATAACAAAAAGTACTCTTCTACCTATGTGGACTGAAATGCCCTGTGTTTACTCTGTAATGGTCTGGATCATTCGCAAACCTCAGTAACTACACTGGAGGCTATTGTGGAGATCTCTAGCTGGTGTGTTACTGTGCAATAACTAACAAGGACTTGGAATCAGATTTTTATTCTCATGACCGTTGGACTAACACTGTCTCATGACCAATGAACAGACACCATTTCACGACTGATGGATCCACACCATCTCAGAACCAATGGACTGATACCGTCTCATGACCAATGGACTAACACCATCTTATGACCCACTGACCGACACCTCAGCTCACAACCAATGGACAAACACTACGTCTCGGTTATATACCTCTTTGAGCAACAGCCAAGCAATATTATTTGCTTATATTTAAAAGTGGTGTTTAAAAAGTGAGGCAAGCACATTGTGATAAGGTATTTGATTTTTACCACACATATTACCTTGATCCATTTACAAAGACCTTAGAATTGCATTATGAAAATGTATCTTTGCAGTTATGCTTGTAGCTTGATTATTCATTCAAGCAATCATAGCATTTATAAAGCGCAGCAATATCACCCCTAAGGGTATCTGGGTGCTGTGTCTCCATTGAAAGACCACGTCTTGAGTCTCCTTCTGAAGTCCGCCAGGGAGGGAGCTCTTTGGAGTTGGAGGGGCAGGCTGTTCCAGGACTTGGCTGCTGTGTAGGAGAAGTTGGGTGTGTGTGCAAGGTTTAGCGAGGTGGAGCGTAGTTGTCTTGCTGGGACATAGAAGCTCAGCCAATGGTTGGATGGCCCTAGGTTGTGGAGAGCCTTGTATGCAAGTGTGAGGATTTTGAATTGGCATCTCTTCTGGGTGAGCAGCCAGTGTAGGTTCCTGAGGTGTGGGGTGATGCTTGAGAGCTTGGGGAGGTTGAGGATGAGTCTGGCTGCGGTGTTCTGTAGAGTCTGGAGTCTTTTAAGTAGCTGGGAGGATACTCCAGGGCAGAGAGCTTTGCCATAGACGAGACGGCTGGTGACTAGCGCATGCATGACCGTTTTTCTGGTGTCAGTAGAGATCCTTTTGAAGATTCAGAGGTGCATACGGAGGATGAGAAGGATGAGAGGCAGGAGGAGGCAACTGAGTTTACTTGTCGATTCAGTCGAGGATGATGTCGAGGTTTTGTGCATGGTCTGATGGAGAGGGCATTGGTCCAAGTTCTGCTAGCCACCAGCTGTGGTCCCATACGGAGGTGTCCTTCCTGAAGATCAGGACTTACTTTTTGTCGGTGTTTAGTTTGAGGCAGCTGTTTTTCATCCATGTTGCTACGCTGGTCTTGGCGTTGTGGAAGTTAGCTTCAGCATTGTGAGGGACTTCGGTGAGTGAGAGGATTAGCTGGGTTTTGTTGGCGTAGGAGACAATATTGAGTCTGTAGGATCTGACGATGTCCGTGAGGGGTCATGTAGATGTTAAACAGGGTTGTCCTGAGGGAGGATCCTTGGGGTACGCCGCAGGTGATGTTCTTGAGTGTAGAAGTGAATGAAGGAAGGCAGATGCTCTGCATGCGGCCTGAGAGGAAAGAGGTGACCCACTTAAGGGCATTTTGTTGAATGCCTATGTTGTGGAGTCTGTTGAGGAGAGTTTGGTGGGAGACTGTATCGAACGCTGCGGAAAGGTCTAAAACAGTGGTTCCCAACCTGTGGACCCTCACTTTATGATTACTGGAATGTGGGGACCCCCATTGAATCATTATTGGAAACTGGGGTTGCCCCTCTGAGTCATTACTGAAATCTGGGGACCTAATCCGTTAATATTATTTAATTTTCTAAGCAGTCGCGGGCTCCTTAAGGAGGCTTTGCAGACCCCCAGGGGTCCACGGATCACAGGTTGGGAACCACTGGTCTGGAAGGATCAAAGCTGCCGACTCTTCTCAGTAGAGGTGGGTCCTGATGTCATCCGTCGCAGCGGTCAATGCAGTCTCTGTGCTGTGGGTGGCCCGGAATCCTGATTGTGAGGTGTCAAGAAGGTGGTTTCGTTCAAGGTAGTCGGTGAGCTGCTGGTTGATCGTTTTCTTGAGCACTTTGCCCGGGAATGACAGCAGGGAGATCAGTCTGTAGCTTTGAGGGCTGCCTTGTTGGTGGCTCTGTAGTACTGGTCCTTGGTCATGCACCATTGTTTCTTAAGTCGGTGGCAGTTGCGTTTGGAGTTTCTGAGCACTTGGAGGTGTTGTTGGTTTTAGCTGGTTTCAGAGGGGCGATTGATGGCCGATTTGGTGATACAGGTGATGAAGTTTTGGATGGGCTGAGGTCGAGGTCTGCTATGGGCTCAGGTTGTGTGGTGCCCAGGGCCTGTGCCCATAGGATTTCGGTTACCTTGTCTCTGCTTTGGTGGGGGGTGCTGAGGTGCTTGGAGGTGGTGTGCTCGGAATTGGAAATGGTAAAGTGGTTGATTATGTGGTCGATCCAGGTGTGTTCAGTCACATGGGTGAAATTGATCCTGTTGCTAGAAGGAAGATGGCATCCAGTGTGTGTCCGGCTTTGTGCATGGGTTTGGTGACCAGCTGGGTGAGGCTGCTGATGCTGAGATTCTCTATGAGGGAAGTGGAGTTGGTGTTGTTAAAGAGGAAATTGAGATCGCCGAGTAGGACGTAGTGGAGGAAGTCGATGTGAGGGGGTGAAGAGGTTGACGATGGTGCCGCAGAAGGCTGGGCGTGGTCCTGGGAGTCTGCATGCAAGGGTGCCTTGCATCATGGTGTTGGCATTAGTCTGGAGTCAGAAGTTGAGATGCTCCATGAGGGGTGTTTCGTTGTTGTCAGTGAGGGTGCACTGGATGGTTTCTTGAAGTTGATGTTGTTGCCCCCACCATGTTTATTGGTTCGGTCTTGGTGTATCATCTTGTATCTGTCAGGGGTGGCCATGGCGATGTCAGGGTTTAAGGAGGGTGTTAAGCATGTGTCAGTGATGAAGGCGATGTCTGGCTCGTGGGTGGTGATGGTGTCCCAGGTTTTCATGGTGCATTTGCATAGGGAGCAGGCATTTAGCAGGATGCACTGGAGTGGTGCTTGGTTGTTCGTGGTCTTCTGAATGGGTGCAGTGCTGGCATTAGTGTGCGCAGGTAGGCCACGTTGCAGGAGAAACTGCAATCTAGGCAGGTGAAGGGTCCTTTGGTTGAGAGTGTGGATGCCGTGAAGCAGCTGTTGAAGGGTTGTTCGACGTTCAGGGCCTGGAGCTCCTTGGTGGTGTAGTGGTGGGAGGATCTGGGGTCTTGGCACTGGGTGTGGTCCAGGCAATGATGGGCGCAGATGGGCTTGCCTTTGGCGTGCATTTGGAGAGCCCACTGTGCGGCTACGGCATCCATTGTATGTCCTGGGAGGTGGGAGGGGATGGAATGGGAGGCAGGAAGGCGGGAGTGCAGGAGCAGCAGTGGCGCGAAGGAGGCATCAGCAGGGGCATCAGCAGATGCAATCAGGCTCAGGAATGTGTACAGAGCAGTCGCAATCAGGCTCAGGAACGGGGGCGGAGCTGTCACAATCAGGCTCAGGAATGCAGGGGGGGCTGTAACAACAGGCTTGGGAATGCGGGCAGAGCTGTTGCAATCAGGCTCAGGAATGAGGGTGGAGCTGTCGCAATCAGGCTCAAGAATACAGGCGGAGCTGTCAGTGGCAGGCAGGAGGGCCGTGGAGTGCCTGGAGAACTGTGACTGGCCCAGTGGGTTAGGCACTTCTATTGACACTTATTCAATCCATAGAAGCACACTAGACTTCTAGCCTTTTACTAACATATCACCCTGCCCTATGGGCTACCTAGGGCCTACCTCCGAGGTGACCTATATGTAACAAAAGGGAAGTTATGGCTTGGCAAGTAGTTTTAAATACCAAGTTAAAGTGGCACTGAAACTGTAAATACAGGCTGTGCAATGGCAGGCCTGAGACATGTTTAAGTGGCTGCTTTCTGTGGGTGGTGCTATCAATGCTGTAGACCCACTAGTAGCATTTAATTTACAGGCACTGGGCACATATAATGCACTTTGTGGGGAACGTATAGATAAGTTAAATATGCCAATTGGGTAGGAGCTAATGTTGCAAGGTCTAGGAGAGAGAGAGAGCACAAGCACTTTAGCACTGATCAGCAGTGGTAAAGTGCACAGAGTACTAAAACTTGCAAAAACAAGATCAGAAAACTGGAGGGAGGTAGGCATAAGGTTAGGAAAAGGCCACCATAAGGCTGGCAGGTTTAACAGCTACCATTTGATTTAGAGTTGCCTTCAAAGCCCTTATGATTGTCCATAAAATCTTACACTACTGTCCTACAATTCTAACATCCAAATGTTTACTTTTTCTTATGAATAAAACCCTAACCTCCTCCAGTCAGTTCTTACTAATCGTACTATAAACTAGAACAGTTACAAATGGGGGCAGATTCTTCTACATTGCAGCTGCTAAATTGTGGCACTCTCTCCAAGCTTCTATTTGCTTCGAGGCCATTTCAATTAAATTCAGGAAAGCCATCAAAATCTGGCTTCCCAACCAATATCTTCTATTTTGTGGAGCTTTAGGCTAGGTATGTTACCTGCTACAGAACCAAGAACTTGAGCTAACCTGCGCTGTATAAATAGAACAAAACATAACATCTGTTTTATCCCCAGACCTGTGTTCAACAACAGTGAGAAAGCAAGATTAAAACTGAAGACCATATAGGCTGAGTAGATCAAGAAGGTGGGAAGCTGGAAGACGGGATATTTCACTGTTCCATATATGCTATCAACTCAACCCAGATAATATGATTGGTACAATAGTTATATATTGTACAATTTTGATCAGTAATTTCTAGTAAAGGTATGTGGATTGTCTTTTAGTATAATATAAATGATTAATTACTTCTTGGCACAAACAAAGCAGGTCTTTGTTGAACATACATTGCTGTGTACAGTCTGAAAATGTACTGTGCATGAAACTGTTGGAGAAATTATGCAGCCTCAAAATAGTAATCTTCCACAATAGTTCTGTATGCCGAGTCGTGGCTCTGCCAACCTCGCATGTCTCAACCGCTTGATTAAAGGGGGCAGTAGTGTCAAGGTGCCTCCTATTTGTATCGGGTTCATTGGTGCCCATTATGGGTGAGCAAAGATTATTGCGGTAAGCATTTAATTTCCCCCATATTTTCTGTGGGCAGCCTCTACTTTTGTAAACTTCCTTTTCCACCAACATACACCAGTCAATATCACACTTCCACTCACTCAGAAGTGGTGCCTGCTCTGCTCTCCACTTTTGTGCGATGTTGCGTTTGGCAATCATTAATCCCAGAGTCATTTAAAGCTGATCCATGTGGCACAAATCAGTAGGGTCCCTAATGTTGAGAAAGCACCACTTGGCAGTGGCCACCACACACATCGTTCATACAGTTCACCACATTTTCCCAGTGGTTTTGCAGCACTAGGTCTCTCCAGATCATGTGGAAAAAGGATCCCTCTCCCGCACACTTCCTAGGGCACCTGGTGTCTGTCCTGCCAATTGTGGCTAAGGTGATACAGGAATAGTAATATCTATGTAGGACTTTTAACACTTTTAACTGTATTAGGCGGAACCTCAGTCTTATGGTCACCTCCCTTGGTGAGGTCAGAGCCTTGGATCATTCATTGTCTTCAAAACCATTGAGGTCATGTGCCCAACATTCCCGGAGGCTCATCATTGCATCTGGGGAATTGTTTAGTAGTTTATGATAGATGAGTGAGATAGCTTTCTTGGACAGATGACCATCTAGCAGTCTGTCCTAAAGTGGCTATGGCTTGGGAAGGCCGGTGTCCCTGGGTAGCACGTGTTGTAAGGCGTGTCGTATTTGTAAGTACTGATAATGTTCTGAATGCGCCAATTGAGACTCCCTTTGCAGACCAACAAAGGAGATCATCCCATCTTGAGTCCATAGGTCTCCCACTCTGGACAATCCTATCAAGTCCCATTTACTGAGGTCCGGCTGAGTAGTGGGAGTGTCTAGTTACATGGAGTCCAATCGGGGGTGAACCTGGTGATCCTGCCCATCCAGCCTAGGGCCTTTTGTGCGGCATGCCAGAAGGTAATTGGCACTGCGGTGGATTGAGGGAGGGACGTTCTACGAGTGTTGCCATAGAGGGCCTAAAGTTATTCCCCTGGGAGCATGTTGCGCCAGTCCATTCAGATAGTCGGCTCGTCTTCAGGAAGGTATGCCCAGTAATTGATCATGACCAGTTGTGATGCTCAGTACTATGTTTGTGTACCGGGCAGGGCTAGCTCACCCTCATACCAACCCCATGTCAATTTCTTAAAGGCTGTGCGGGGAGAGCCGCCGTCCCACAGCAAGGAACATACTGTGTCATCTAATATTTGAAAATAGCTATGTGGGATAGGGTAAGGTGTGTTCTGGAGTACGTACAAAAAGCGGGATAAGGACATCATTTTGTACAGGTCGCCCTCCCTGGGAAGGTTAGCGGTAAAGGCCGCAAGTGGTGTACATCTTTGTGCAAACGCGCAAGTGGAGGCTTGAGGCTGTGGATGTAAAAGGCATGAGGATCTCTGGATATATAGATACCTAGATAACGGAATCCTGTTGTTGTGATCTGGGCTGCGCAGTCCTTGGGTAATTGTGGAGCAGGGCCATGAAGGAGATAGATCAACGACTTACCCCAATTACTTATATAGCCCGCATGGTGCTGGAATGTGTGCATTATCCTGGCCAAGGTGGGCACAGGGTTCGCCATGTAAAGTAATATATCATCATAGTATAGGGAAATGCTGTTGTTCCAGTCTGCAGTCCATCTCAACTCTCTGAAGAGGTGGTCACCTTGGATCCAGGCAGGCAAGGGCTCCAGAATCAGGGCAAAGATCAAGGGGGACAGGGGGCAGCCCTGCCGTGTGCCTCAGCCCAGTTGAAAAGGGGGGGAGAAAACACCATTGGCCACCACCTGAGCCAGTGGGTCTGAATACAGAAGCTGCACCCAGGAGAGGAAGCGGGGGACAAAGCCCATCCTGTGCACCACCTTGAACATAAATAGCCACTCTTACTGTGTAAAAGGCCATTTGGGCATCTAAGGAGAGCACGAGGGCATTTTCTCTTATCGTTGCCACTCTGCCCAGGCCTCCATGCAGTTGTCTAAGCTTAAGTGAAGTACTTCTCCCTGAAATGTATCCCAACTCCTGCGGGTGTACCAGCGTCAGGATGACCCGCATAAGTTGTGTGGCTAATAGCTTGATTAGAATTTTGACTTCTGCGTTTAACAAAGAAATTGGCCTGTAGGTGGTGCAGTCATCTCGTGGTTTACCCACCTTGGGGATGACCACTAGCGTGGCTAGCCTCTGGTCAGGGAGTAAGGGCCCCTTCTCTCGACATTCTAAAATAATGCGTAGGAGGTGGGGCGCATGCGTCTGAGCCGTGAGCTTTTAGAAGTCGATTGACAAACCACTGGGGCCCAGCACCTTACCCGAGCTTAATGCCCTGATGGCTTGAGTTACCTCCCCCTCCATTAGGTCTTGCTTCAGGAGTTCCCTATCAGCATCAGGGAGTCTAGGCAACTGAATATCCGAGAGTAAGGACTTCTTCAGCAGTGGTGGTGAGCGTGGAGGAGTATATGGCCCTCATTCTGACCTTGGCGGGCGGCGGAGGCCGACCGCCAAAGTCCCGCCGTCAGGTTACCGTTCCGCGGTCGAAAGACCGCGGCGGTAATTCTGACTTTCCCGCTGGGCTGGCGGGCGGTCACCTTCAGACCGCCAGCCAGCCCAGCGGGAAAGAGGCTTCCACGATGAAGCCGGCTCGGAATCGAGCCGGCGGAGTGGAAGCTGTGCGACGGGTGCAGTTGCACCCGTCGCGTATTTCACTGTCTGCGCAGCAGACAGTGAAATACATTTAGGGGCCCTCTTACGGGGGCCCCTGCAATGCCCATGCCAGTGGCATGGGCACTGCAGGGGCCCCCAGGGGCCCCGCGACCCCCCCTACCGCCATCCGGATCTCGGCGGTCCGACCGCGGGGATCTGGATGGCGGTAGGGGGGGTCGGAATCCCCGCGGCGGTGCAGCAAGCTGCGCCGCCGTGGAGGATTCAATGGGGCGGCGGTACACTGGCGGGACCCCGCCAGTGGTGCCGGTCCGACCGCGGCTTTACCGCCGCGGTCGGAATCCCCATTGGAGCACCGCCGGCCTGTCGGCGGTGCTCCCGCGGTCCTCCGCCCTGGCGGTCAAAGACCGCCAGGGTCAGAATGACCACCTATGTGTCTTATCTACAATGTTGTGTCCCTCAGCGTCTTTAATCTCAGACGCCCACCTGTCAGCCTGCTTTTTTCTGTCCAGCCAGGCCAGAAGTTTGCTGGCCCTGTCACTTACCTCATGGAGGTGGTGTTGCATGGCACGATATCTAGGCTTGAGGTTCGACACTACGTCTTTGTATTCTTTCTGTTTCAGAGCGAGTTTATGTAGACAGTCCTCTTGGTTGTGGTGCGGGAGTTGAGATACTAAATCTAAAATTTCACGTTTAAGCGTATCAAATGGGCCCTAGTTTCCTTCTTATGTCCCATTATTCATGCCAGACTCTGACCTCTAATGACAGTTTTGTATGCCTCCCAGAGTATTTCAGACGAGGCCACTGAGACCTCGTTATCTTCAAAATAAGTGTCTGTGATATCCTAGAGGTCTGTACGGATAGTTGGGATACGAAGGTACCAGGGGTTGAGGACTATTCTCCGCTGCGTAGAGCGGATGGAGGGGCCATTACAAGCCCAGACCGGGGAGTGATCTGATATGCCCCTGGCTGTGACGAACTTCGTGGAAATGAGGGAGCTGATTTGGAAGTGTAAGCAAGTAGCGTGAACGTTTTTTGTTTTTCTCCTTCTAACAGCAAGGAAAATGGCTATTCGTGCTCTAATCACTTCAAGATTAGACTACTGTAATAGTCTTTACATAGTCATAACTAAAAACCTAATGAAGAGACTCCAGGTTGTCCAAAATGCTGCAGTTAGACTTTTGCATAAATTATTCTACTGTAGGCTTAAGAGAGCTCCACTGGTTGCCTGTAGAAAACATTTTAGGTTTAAATCTTTACCCATAGACTACAGGGCCTATCACAGAACCAGTCTCAGATTTCTTTCCGATTGCTTTGCTACACCATACTGTCCAATTAGAGCCCCGAGTTCCTCCAGCAACAAACTTCTTCAGATACCTAAATGTAGGTTATAAACTAAAGATGGTAGACCCATTCCATATTGGGTGCCAAGGCCTGGAATTGGATTCCCCATTTCATCATATTAGCTAGAAATGATATGACTTTCAGAAAGCTCCTTAAAACTTGGCTTTTCTGTCAACCTTAATTGGCTTTCCCATCGGACAAAGATCATTGTCAAATACTGTGCACTGCTGGTTTTTAGCGCCAAGGTACTCAGTTTCGCTGTGTTTATCTGTAATTTATAAATACCGCTTTTCATTTAATTTTATTTTCTGTGGAAGAAGCTTCTAGTAGGTCAGCAGATCCTGTTCTTTTTTATTTTAAACAGTTTTTAAATTAGTTTTATTAAGTTTTCATTCCCTCCACCAGGATTTTAAAAGATATATATTCAAGAAGACTACTTAGTCCCCTAGATACAACCTAAATTATCGAAAGCAAGCAGGAATGGCACTCCACCAAGAAAATGCATAAACTAAAAAAAAAAAAGTAATGTGCAGGTATCAGAAACAAATGGCACATTCAACTCTTGTAGCATCGGTGGTAGCATTGTCCACCTATCAAATCAAATCAAATCATTAACATTTATAAAGCGCGCTACTCACCCGTGCGGGTCTCAAGGCGCTAGGGGGAAGGGGGGATCACTGCTGCTCAAAAAGCCAGGTTTTGAGGAGTCTCCGGAATGCGGAGTGGTCCTGGGTGGTCCTGAGGCTGGTGGGGAGGTTGTTCCAGGTCTTGGCTGCCAGGAAGGAGAAGGACCTCCCACCCGCCGTGGAGCGGCGGATGCGAGGGACGGCAGCGAGCGCGAGGCCAGAGGAACGGAGGAGACGGGTGGGGGCGTAGAAGCTGAGGCGACGGTTGAGGTATTCCGGTCCCTTGTTGTGGAGGGCTTTGTGTGCGTGGGTGAGAAGTCGGAAGGTGATCCTTTTGCTGACTGGGAGCCAATGCAGGTGTCTCAGGTGTGCGGAGATGTGGCTGTTGCGGGGTACGTCGAGGATGAGGCGGGCCGAGGCGTTTTGAATACGTTGCAGGCATTTTTGGAGTTTAGCGGTGGTCCCAGCATAGAGGGTGTTGCCGTAGTCCAGGCGGCTCGTGACGAGGGCGTGGGTCACGGTTTTTCTAGTGTCGGCGGGGATCCAGCGGAAGATCTTGCGGAGCATGCGGAGGGTGAGGAAGCAGGCGGAGGACACAGCGTTGACTTGCTTGGTCATGGTGAGAAGAGGGTCCAAGATGAAGCCGAGGTTGCGGGCGTGGTCTGAGGGGGTCGGTGCGGTGCCAAGGGCCGTGGGCCACCAGGAGTCGTCCCAAGCGGACGGGCTGTTGCCGAGGATGAGGACTTCCGTTTTGTCAGAGTTCAGCTTTAGGCGGCTGAGCCTCATCCAATCTGCGACGTCCTTCATGCCCTCTTGTAGGTTGGTCTTGGCGCTGGCGGGGTCCTTAGTGAGGGAGAGTATAAGTTGGGTGTCGTCGGCGTAGGAGGTGATGATGATGCCGTGCTTGCGTACGATGTCGAGGGGGCTCATGTAGACATTGAAGAGTGTCGGGCTGAGCGATGAGCCTTGAGGTACGCCGCAGATGATCTCGGTGGGGTCTGAGCGAAACGGTGGGAGGTAAACTCTTTGAGAGCGGTTTGAGAGGAAGGAGGCAATCCAGTCCAGGGCCTGGCCTTGGATCCCGGTGGAGCGGAGGCGGATTATTAGGGTGCGGTGACAGAAGGTGTCGAAGGCAGCTGAGAGGTCGAGGAGGATGAGGGCGACTGTTTCACCGTTGTCCATCAGGGTTCTGATGTCGTCTGTGACTGAGATGAGGGTGGTTTCAGTGCTGTGGTTGGTTCGGAATCCGGTTTGTGAAGGGTCGAGCAGGTTGTTGTCTTCCAGGAAGGTGGTAAGCTGTTTGTTGACGGTCTTCTCTATTACTTTGGCAGGGAAGGGGAGGAGCGAGATGGGGCGGAAGTTTTTCAGGTCGCTAGGGTCAGCAGTAGGTTTCTTTAGTAGGGCGTTGACTTCGGCGTGTTTCCAGCTTTCGGGGAAGGTAGCAGAAGAAAACAAGGAGTTGATCATGGTCTGGAGGTGCGGGGCGATGATGTCGTCGGCTTTATTCAAGATGAAGTGAGGGCAGGGGTCCGATGGGGCGCCGGAGTGGATAGAGTTCATGGTGGTTTTGGTTTCTTCAGTGTTGATGTGGGTCCAGGCGTTGAGGGTGATGGCCGGGGGTGTGGGTTCGGTGATGCTTGGTAGGGTCTGGTGTCCGAAGCTGTCGTGGAGGTCGCTGATCTTGCGATGGAAGAAGGTGGCGAGGGAGTTGCACAAGTCTTGTGAGGGTGTGACGGCGTTGGCGTTGGCGTTGGGGTTGGAGAACTCTTTGACGATGCTGAAAAGTTCTCTGCTGTTGTGGCTGTTTTTGTCCAGTCTGTCGGTGAAAAAGTTCCATTTGGCTGTGCGGATCAGGTGGTGGTGTTCGCGGGTTGCGTTTTTGAGGGCGGTCATGTTGTCGGCGGTGTGGTCCTTGCGCCAGGCCTTCTCGAGGGCGCAACATGTTTTCTTCGATTCTTTGAGGGTGTCAGAGAACCAGAGAGGTTTTTTGGTGATGGCCTGTTGATGCGTGCGTCTGAGGGGAGCAAGGTTGTCTGCGCAGTTGGAGATCCAGTTCGAGAGGCTGAGGGCTGCGTCGTTGGGGTCGGTGGTGAGGGTAGGTTGGTTGACGGCGAGTGCGGAGAAGAGTTGCTCTTCGGGGATTTTGTTCCACTGTCGACGAGGGATGGGTTGAGTGCGGAGGTGGCGTGTCTCGCGTCGGAATGTGAAATGGACACAGCTGTGGTCGGTCCAGTGTAGAGCGGAGGTGTGGCTGAAGGAGACGTGTTTGCTGGCGGAGAAGATAGGGTCAAGCGTGTGTCCGGCGATGTGGGTGGCGGTGTTCACCAGTTGCTTGAGGCCGAGGTTGGCGAGGTTGTCGAGCAGGGCGGTGGTGTTGGGGTTGTTGTTTTGTTCCAGATGGAAGTTGAGGTCGCCTAGGAGGATGTAGTCCGGCGAGGCGAGGGTGTGCGGGGAGACGAAGTCGGCGATGGAGTCGCTGAAAGAGGCGCGCGGTCCGGGGGGACGGTAGACGAGGGATCCTCTGAGGGTGGTCCTGGGGTCGGTGCGAATCTGAAAATGCAGATGTTCAGCGGCGAGAGGGGTGTCTTCGGTGGAGGTGGAGACGCTGATGGAGTCTTTGAAGATGATGGCGATACCTCCTCCTACTTGGTTGGTGTGGTCTTTTCTGGAAATCTTGTAGCCTTCGGGGATGGCGGTGGCGATGTCAGGGGCCGAAGAGGCGTTCATCCAGGTCTCCGTGATGAAGGCGACGTCCGGTGCTGTGGAGTCCAGGAGGTCCCAGAGTTCAACGGCGTGCTTGTGGACAGATCGAGCGTTGACCAGGATGCACTTGAGGTGGTTGATGGCGCGTGGGCTGGTGGTCGTGGTAGTTGCGTGGTGGAAGATGCGTTTGCAGGAGTTGCAGGCGAAGGGTCCATGGGTGCGTTTGGGGTGAGCTTGGAAGCAGGTGTTGGAGCGCCCTGGGTTGAGGGCGTGGAGGGTGGTGGGGTCGTAGCGGAGCAGCGGGGTTTGGGAGAGCTGGGGACCAGGGGTCGTGGCGCTGGGCGCGGGCCAGGCACGGACGGGCGTAGATGGGCTTGCCTCTGGCGCGCCAGCGGCGCGCCTGCTACGCGGTCGCACAGCGGCCGCCATAAGAGGGAGGGGTCAGCTGGGGGCGAATGGGAGCTGGGGGGCGGGGGCGTGCAGGAGGTCGCGGCGGGAAAGCGCAAGGGAGGGGGGGACAGGTAGAGTGAGAAGAGCTGGGGCAGGGGGGTTTAAGGGTGGAGGAGGGTGAGTGTTAGGAAGTTTAGGAGATTAGGGAGAGAGATAGGAGTAGGGTTGGGAAGATAGGGGAGGGGGGTTGTAGAGGTGGGTGAGGGTGAGAGGTAGAGTGAGAGGATAGGAAGATAGGTAACAGAGGAGGGGAGAGGTAGATAAATAGGTGGAGAGATAAAGAAATAGGTAGATAGGAGGAGGTAGTGAGGGAGATAGATAGTGAGATTGATAGATAGGTAGATTGGAGTGAGGGAGGCAGATAGCGAACGGGGTAGATAGAGGTGATAGAGAGGGGGAGGCGAGTGAGGGAGAGAGAGGTGAGACAGGAGCAGGAGGGCAGGCGCGGGAACAACAGAAGACGGAGGACGAAGAAATCAGAAGAACTGAAGAACAGAAGACAGAAGAACAGAAGAAACAGAAGACAGAAGATGAAGAACAGAAGACAGAAGACAGAGGACGAGGAAGCAGAAGACCGAAGATCACAGAAGGAGATACAGAAGACGAAGAACAGAAGGCAGAAGACCACAGAAGAAGATGAAGAAGAAGAGAGGCGACAGGAGAGGCTGAGAAGCACACAGATGAAGAGAGAAGACGGGGAAAAGAAGAGTACAGAATAAGATTACAGAAGAGGAGCGAGGAGGAAGAAACAGAGAGGAAGAAAAGAAGCAGGAGCAGGAGAGAGGGTGAGTAGCGCGGGGCAGGGCGAGGGGCTGGGAGGTACTTACTGCGAGGTAGCTGGGCGGTCTCAGGAACCTGGAGGAGCTGGAGGAGCTGCAGCGGCAGGGGGAGCGACCTACCCCTGGGTCAAGGGTCGCTACCACTGTCGCGCAGCGGCCGCCATAAGAGGGAGGAGGGGGGGGAGGGGTCAGCTGGGGGCGAATGGGAGCTGGGGGGCGGGGGCGTGCAGGAGGTCGCAGCGGGAAAGCGCAAGGGAGGTGGGGGACAGGTAGAGTGAGAAGAGCTGGGGGAGGGGGGTTTAAGGGTGGAGGGGGGTGAGTGTTAGGAAGTTTAGGAGATTAGGGAGAGAGATAGGAGTAGGGTTGGGAAGATAGGGGAGGGGGTTGTAGAGGTGGGTGAGGGTGAGAGGTAGAGTGAGAGGATAGGAAGATAGGTAACAGAGGGGGGGAGAGGTAGAGAAATAGGTGGAGAGATAGAGAAATAGGTAGATAGGAGGAGGTGGTGAGTGAGGGAGATAGATAGTGAGATTGAGAGATAGGTAGATTGGAGTGAGGGAGGCAGATAGCGAACGGGGTAGATAGGGGTGATAGAGAGGGGGAGGCGAGTGAGGGAGAGAGGTGAGACAGGAGCAGGAGGGCAGGCGCGGGAAGAACAGAAGATGGAGGACGAAGAAATCAGAAGAACAGAAGAACAGAAGAACAGAAGAAACAGAAGACAGAAGATGAAGAACAGAAGACAGAAGACAAAGGACGAGGAAGCAGAACACCGAAGATCACAGAAGGAGATACAGAAGACGCAGAACAGAAGGCAGAAGACCACAGAAGAAGATGAAGAAGAAGAGAGGCGACAGGAGAGGCTGAGAAGCACACAGATGAAGAGAGAAGACAGGGAAAAGAAGAGTACAGAAGAAGATTACAGAAGAGGAGCAAGGAGGAAGAAACAGAGAGGAAGAAAAGAAGCAGGAGCAGGAGAGAGGGTGAGTAGCGCGGGGCAGGGCGAGGGGCTGGGAGGTGGGGGGTACCTACTGCGAGGTAGCTGGGCGGTCTTAGGAACCTGGAGGAGCTGCAGCGGCAGGGGGAGCGACCTACCCTTGGGTCAAGGGTCGCTACCACTGTCGCGCAGCGGCTGCCATAAGAGGGAGGAGGGAGGGAGGGGTCAGCTGGGGGCGAATGGGAGCTGGGGGGCGGGGCGTGCAGGAGGTCGCGGCGGGAAAGCGCGAGGGAGGGGGGGACAGGTAGAGTGAGAAGAGCAGGGGGGTTTAAGGGTGGAGGGGGGTGAGTGTTAGGAAGTTTAGGAGATTAGGGAGAGAGATAGGAGTAGGGTTGGGAAGATAGGGGAGTGGGGGTTGTAGAGGTGGGTGAGGGTGAGATGTAGAGTGAGAGGATAGGAAGATAGGTAACAGAGGGGGGGAGAGGTAGAGAAATAAGTGGAGAGATAGAGAAATAGGTAGATAGGAGGAGGTGGTGAGTGAGGGAGATAGATAGTGAGATTGAGAGATAGGTAGATTAGAGTGAGGGAGGCAGATAGCGAACGGGGTAGATAGGGGTGATAGAGAGGGGAGGCGAGTGAGGGAGAGAGGTGAGACAGGAGCAGGAGGGCAGGCGCAGGAAGCACAGAAGACGGAGGACGAAGAATCATGTTATCATACATATGGTAAATGAGGCACACTGTCTGGAAGGTGGGCAGTGTGCATCATTTGACTGACGCCCCTGGCAACCAGTGCCACTGATATATGGAAGATTCATGTATTCCCTTAGTTATAGTCGTGGGGACCAATAAGCACATATCATTGACTCTAAAGTGTTTCAACCTTATTGGATTCAATCCTCTTCAGATTCTGATCCTGCAGAGGATCCCAAGATCCTATGCTGTTCTTCTTCCTTATTAAGTAGCGCATCCTGTTTTAAGGCAGTTACAGAAGTCTCCTTAATTATATCTTCCCATACACGAACATGTCAGATGTTGTTTTCAGAAAAAAGAAGGAGCCCGACAAGAGTCCCATTCCTAGGTTGTTTGGTGGGACACACTTCCATGGCTAAGGAACATATTCTGAAAAAACAAATGGATGAAAATATTGATTCTTCACTCAAGAAATCTTATTCTGGATCTTATCTTGAAATGTGGGCTGCAACTTATGATGCCTATATTTCACAGACTCTGATGTTCGACTTTAAGGTTTTTTTATAAGGCTATTCAGGAAGGAGTAGAGCATGATATGATTCTCTTTTGGAGACAACTGAAAAGCAGATCAATTTCCTTTTGGACATTTCATTTGCCATTGTAAGACCTGCCACCCTAGCTGAAGGAGCCATTCTAGCAGCAAGGAGTGATCTGCTTTATGTGAATGGCATATAGATTCAGTGCAGAAACCTCTGGCTTTTAGGACGCCCTTTGGAGATGCAAAACATTTTGGAGAAGAACTCAAGGAGAAACTGCATAATTTATTTAAAGAAGAGAAACACTTCTCTTATTTCATTGAGTCTACAGATGCCAGCTTGTTGTCTTCTTATTTTAAATGCTCTTTCCATCAACCTTTACGAAGATCAACTCAGATGCTGCAATCCTACCCTAGGAATAACAAGAAGAAGGGATATAGGAATCAAAATGAACACAAGAATATGAGATCTCCTCGACACAAGACCTAACACTCCTGACTATCACTGAAATGGCCAAGAGTGACTAGTAGGAAGGAGGATAGGGTTATTCAGGAAGTCCTGGGGAAACTACCTCAGATTCCTGAGTAATGGCTGACTCAGCCTACCCCAGAAACGTAATCAAGAAGCAAGTCTTGAGATCATACATCCAGAACCTAATGCTAAATGATGGATGCAATTTCACCAGTACCAGAATACAAGAAGGAAAGGTATCTACTGCAAGGTCTTTCTGGTACCAAAACCTTGAGGGGATTACAGAATGATCATCGACCTATACAGGTTTAAGTTCTGGATCAGGAAAATTCCTTTCAAATTGGAAACTAAACAGAAAGCAGCATAATGCAAGGTTAAAGACAGGCTTAAAGCCAACAAGTGATAGTAGAGGAAGCTGGGTTGTGGGTTGTTAATGCATTATGATGTAGTGTTCTTTAAAGAGTTGAGTCTTCAAACCTTTCCTAAAATGGACCTGCTTTCAGGCAGCTATGATGGATATGGGGATGTTGTTACAGATTCTGGGTGCATACATGGAAAAAGCCTGCTGTCTTGTTTTTTCTTTTTTGCACTTGTTAGTCTGCAGTCTGATGGTGTCCTGGCTGCAGCTGTACTGAGAACCAGCAGAGACAGTGAACTTGTCTGCCATATATGTATAAGTTTCTAAGGGGCTACCCAGTAACCCTCGGATCTGGGAAAGATAAAAAAAGACAAAACATAAAAGGTCCTACAAGGGGAAGTATAACCCTAGACTTCCACAGCAATAGTTGTGCATAAATCAATGTGAAATAGATTCAATTTAAATCACATTTATTGACAAACAGGCTTCTTGATTAACCTGCAAAATTCAATTTCAGTTAAAACAGATTTACAAAAACAGCTGCTCCTAAAGGTAAAAAAGGTGCAGTTCAAGTGATGTGATGAAAAAATGATATGTGTGAATGTGCTATACAATGTATATATATGCACACATGACTGGCGGCGACATCCAGAGAGAACAAATAACCCCCCAAAAATGGGTGTTTTTGCATCCCTAGTCAAACCATTTCTAAGAACCGGTTTTTGTTAAACAATTGTCAATGTTTGGACCCACAGGGTTATTCGTTCAGGGGTCATCATCAAGACAACAAAATATGCACCATTCACCCACTGAGGTAAGTGGCCAGCAATGTCCATTGATCAGTGTGGCAAATGTGGTAATCTATCCACTGTGGTGTGTAGTGAATAACCATCTGCAGGGAGGACAGACCGTATAGCTCCCCTTTGGAAACCGCTGAACGGTAGCAAACTTTCCCCCAAGGTCGGTCATGTAAAAATACATCAACAACTCGGGTCCTTCTTTGCAGATTACACGTGTTGGCCTGAATAATGTAAAGACTGAAGTCTGCAATATAAACCAGGGTGATGGTCGTTATTGCTTTGTAAATTATGCTGCTGGTTTGTAAAAAGGTGCGGGCCGGCAAGGGGTGCCAATGGAGTTCTATCAATATGGTGGTGATGTAATCATATTCTTTCAGGCCCCAGATGAGACATACAGCAGCATACAGGATGCCCCAAAAGGGTTCCAGTGTGGAGTCTGGGAGGCTTTGGAGTAGGGTTTTCCCACCAACCAGATGCAACAGTATCAGGGGTTGTATAGCAGTTCTGTAGTCTCTGTCCGGAAGAAACAGTTTGACTTTCTTTAGAGAGCTGGTACCAGGCCATCTATATTTTTGTCAGTGTGCTCCATGAGGGTGAGGTTGGTATCCAGGCTAAATCCAAGTGACTTCTAAGACAATGGAAAGCTTTGTTGGACTGGGATCAAAATACTCCTGTTACAGTGGTGGCTAATACCAAAGTCTCTCAGAAAGGTGTTTCCTTTACATCCACAATCTCCTTCAGTAATAATGTTGGAAGCCATGAATGAGGGGTGGGGAACAACATGTATCTCCAGAATGATTCAAGAAAGATAATGGATCAAAAAAGAATTCAAGATTTCCAACCGGAAAGTGATATTAGTCGTGTAAAGGGGATTGTTGCACTTTGAGGAAATCATTTGCAATTAACACATGTTAATCAAGACAGACAACACAGTGGCCATGTGTTGTGTAAACAGGAGGGATGAGATATGGTCCCCTCAACTTGGTAGCTCAACAGATAGTAGATTGGGCAGGTTATCTACTGTTGTTGAGGGTCATTCACATTAGAGGGAAGAAGAATGATTGCCCAGCACAGTGTTCCCCTCATGTCAACACGGCTGTTCTCCCTAACATACCTAATGTTTGGGACACCTTTTATAGCCCTGTTTGCATTTAAGAGACTTGCCTACCAATGTTCTCCTAACTCTTTCTTACACCAGGATCTATGAAAGTGGACCCCCTTTCTCTACTTTCGCCTCATAAGCACCTCTGTGCATTTCCTCCTTTACCTCTTATCCACCAGGAGCTTTTCAACATCTCAGAAAGAAGCACCAAGGATAATATTGCTTCTGGGTAATAATGGCTCTTTCATTCTAGGATAACCGATCTGGGTTTCCCTGGCAGTAGCTTCTCAATAGGAAATTCATATCATCCTCTGCACACCCTGGGGTGTCTTCCTCTAGGAAAACTTTTCCCAAAAGCATACCCTCTCCCCCTTCCACCTTTGCAGTTTTCCAGTCGAAGCGGACAATGGTCCCCAGGACCGACTCAAGCAATCTGTTTTTTGCAGTTTTATATAGCGAGAACTCGACCCGAAGGTATTGAGGCGCTTTACATGAGCACCAGTTACTTCACACAAGGACACATTAATTTTTTGTAGGCACGGGAAGATTAAGTGATTTGCCACCCTTTCTGCCCTAAACTTTCAGTTATTGTATATGCATACTTCAATTCGGTAATATTTTTATTCTGTATTAGGAGATACGTAAAGAACATAGCTAACCCCAAATACAAACCGAAACCAAAAATAAAGGACACATTGTCCTCAGTCACTGAAGAACACAAACTAGTGAAGGTTGTCCATCTTGCATGGCCGTTGGTATGACTTTGTTTACAGATTATAAGCGTACCCAGCTCCCATTTCATCGTCAATGTGTTATGTTGGAAACAAAGGTGATCTTGCCAGGTAAAAGACATTTAATGACACAATACTGCTCTGTGAGTTCCTGGCAGGTAGAGCCAAATAGAAGAAGGACAAAAGGGACACTGAAACAGAAGAAAGGCAAAGCATCGCAGAGGGTATACTAGTTAGCTAATAGTACGGCCATCTTGAATGGGGCAGATTTGCTTTCCAGTCGGGTAAAATGGAAATAAACAAAACGATCATCTATGCTGTTATAGTTTTTAGAATACTGCATGCAGTTCAGCAACGTGTGTTACTAATGGTTTATTGCATAATTAATTCTACAAAGTAGTGCATGTTTCGTTTTTCTTAAATAGTAATTAATGAAAAAGTTGATTTGTATTGAACACGTTAGTCGCCTCCAATATATTACTAAAGAATTAAGTTTTCATTCAGCTATTTGAAAAGATCAGTAAAGGAAACTAGCGCGGTCGGTTTCAACGGGGCTTCTCTCGTGTAAGATGGCGCCTGCGTCAACAAAGACAGGCAGGCGCCGCAGTGCTTGGCCCTCGTCCCCCGGTCGGTGTGACGCGCTGTAGTTTGGGTCCTGAGAGCTGGAAGCGGCCCGGAGCACAGCCTCGGGTGTCCGTCCCCGGGCCCGCAGAAGCTTCTACCCGACAATACATGAGCCAAAACGCGCCCCCCGCCTTCTCCATGCGGCTCCGAGGCCTCCGCGGCTTCTACTATGGCGAGGAAAACAGTTAGCAGGAAGCGGAAGGCAGCTCCGGAGGCGGGAGAGCAGGTACACCCCAGGGCAGGTAGAGGTGGTCAGAGGGGTCAGTGGCACATCCTTTGCAGGAGTGTGTCAGGGGAAGAGGCCAGGCAGGAGGGCTCCACTGGTAGTATGGCAAGAGGGCAGGTGACAGGGGGATTCTGTCAACTCGCCCTCAGTGCAAACCTCTCTCCTCTCAGTGCATTTATACTTGCTGCCTCGTAGACCTAAGTTGTTTCACCCTCGCAGCAAACCTTTATACTCTTATCCCAGACAGCTCTGTGGCTTTAATGAGATTAACCTCGAAAAGGATTTGACTGAAAAGCTTCCATCAGGTTTGGAGTCGGCTGCCTGCTCTGTGTCTCAGTCGCTGCTTGCCACCCTCAGCCTTCTTCGTATGTAATTAAGGAGATACCATGCCAAAGAGGAAATCGGGGAACTTGCTTTTAGGTTATCGTGTTTGCGTGTATATCGCTCGTTCTTCATCTTTGTTTCAAAACACAGCAGTGATCAAGATAAGATGATGTAGAAGAGAGAGATCTTTAAGTTTTCATAATTACTTGTGTAAGTTACTTATGCTGTTTTGCCGTTAGTATGGCCTCGTCATAGCTTATGGCACTTAGACGTACTAAGCGTGCACAGGACACGAAGGAGGAACGCCGGAAGAATGGAGATTATTGTTAGGTAATGTTTTTTAGGTATGATAGTTATATTGCACAGTCTTACTCTTGTCAAATTTAGAATGAATAGGCACTCCTAGTGCCAGAACCCTTCGATAATAAATCTTGAAGACATCTTATATCTGCTTGTCTAGCAGATCTTAGTGAAATCTATATATTCAAACTCAGTCCAAATGAATTTGCCAAAAACAGCACTTAAACCTTCCTCTAACATTCATGGGTGTGCAATTTTATAAGATATCTACTTTTCTGAGGAGCTGGATGCTCCAAAAAATGTACTTGTCCTGGATACAAAATCACCGGTGCCATTTGGTGGCAGCGTCCTTGTTATATCAGAGTTCTATCATAATATGGTAGGGTTTGGAGTCTAGCAATGATCAGATGATGCCATGTTTCTGAGGATACTGAACCTTGAATACACAAGTGTTCTCTTTATGTCAAACTTTTGCATCATTGTCTCTCATTATGAAAGAGCTCTGTTTAGGCCAACTGTTTGATCACAGTACACAATTAGGTCTCTGCTCTAGGCAGCGTGTATGTGCTGTCTTGAGAAGAGACCTGTTGTATGTACTTTGTGGGCTTCAGCCCGCCCATAGGCTTTGGATTTGCTGCCTCCATCGTCGCTCCATTATTTGTTCTCCCCATTATTTGTCCACGGCATGCATGCGTCATACCTCTTTCAGACTTTAGGCATTAGGCTTTCCCAAGAGCATGGACCAATTACTACTAAACATACACAGCTGCCATTTTAAGGCATTGTTTTGGGGCTACATTTTTTGTTTGTTTTGAGCACTTAACACAAGCGCTCGTGTTTTCAGTCACGCTGTTTATTTAAACAGGCCTGTAAAGCTTGTTCTTATGTCGTTACATTTCTCTGGTCACACAGTGAGAGACTTCATCAGCAGAACGTTTTCTGATGTGGGCATAAGATATGCCACCGCAGTGCTTTCACTGATTGGGCACTTTGAATATTTATTGCTGCTCCGTCCAATGCAAGCGAAGTATAGAAAGCTTGGGAAGAGGTCACAGGCAGGTTCACTGTAGTTGCACACTACTGTCTGACAGAGGGGCGCGCCACCATGGGTTATCTATAAAGGCGCAAACAGACTTTATGAGGATAGATTATATGTGCGTTGGTTTGCTGGCAGCTGCAACAACTCCTGGCTACTTTTGCCATAAAAAAAAGGTTAAAAGAAATTTAAAACAAAGTTGTGTGCTTACTTTAAATGCCACAGTTGAGTTAGTAATATGAGGACTTAGGATTTAGGGAGGCTACACTAAAAGATGGGCTGGCCTGACTTCTGTCGGCCGCTTGTGGCTATGGCCTTACTGCAGCCCAGTCTCAGACCATGTCCTTCTAGCCCCCTCTCTCTGATGCTGTTTCCCACCTGGTTCTCTCTGTATATGTCTTTCTATTCCTCTCCCCCATTTTTTTTCCCTCTCCACCATTTCTTTTACCACTGCACCCCTCCCCCCACCAGCTCCCTGGTTCTGGATTTCTCTCTATGCACCCCCTCCCTTTGACTCCACCCCTGGCTACTCTCAGTGCACACAGAGTGCTGTAGCTGTAGTCTGTGCAGCGCAGGCATACGCTGCAGGGCCTAGAGTCCGCAAAGTGGCTTAAAGTGAGTGGAAAGGGGCACACCGGAGCAAGTAAGTGCCTTGCATGCCAGGGTACTTGTCTGTGCACAAGCCCTGACATTGACAAACCCAATAGCTCTTGCATTGCGGAGACAGATGGGCTTTGCCAATGCTTGTGGATCTGCTAGCCTTTCACCATGTTGAAGTTATGATTCTATCCCAGTTCAGTATATATAATTATTCTAATTGCACCACTTCTGTCTGTCTTACGTTAGTTTCCAAGAGAATAATTGTTCTGGTAAGCACATTTTTAATTAGGAATGCTATTTACTTTAAAAAGTGGACACAGTGTAATTTCTGAGTTCTGCAGTGTTTTCTTATAGGAGGAAAAACAAGTTCTGGAAACAGGTGGCTTTCTCTCCTGTGAGGGGAACCAGATTCGCATTTCAAAGGCGGCAGCCCTTTGAAGCTTGCCACCTTAGGAATGCTAATCAGCAGGTCATCCTGTGGGAGTGGGTGTTTCACCCTTTGCCCCGACAGGCTTTTGTTCTGGGCCTCCTGAAAGCAGAAGGCTGTCACCCTAGGGGCCAGAACCGTGTCTCGGGTGGAAGTGTGGCAGAAACCAGTCATCAAGCACATCAGAGGCTGGTAGGATTTCAGGGGACATCTAAGGTGCCCTGTGGGTGCATGTATTGGTAAATCCAGCACTGGTATTAGTGTGGGTTCACCCGTATGAAATGTTTGCTACCAAATATCCCTCTGATCAGTCAAGCCATCATGTAGCTGGGCAACTCGTATTGACCAGTGTCCAGCATGTGCATTTAAGCTGGCTTCCCTGGCCACTTACTATGTCTGAGAATTTACAAGGACATAGCAGGGGCATATCTGCTCATGCAGAAATGCCCTTACAAGTAATAGAATGCACCCTGCCTTAAGGGCTGTAAGGTCTGCCAGAGGGGTGACTTACATATGTTGCATGCAGTGTTAGAGGACATGGCACACAGGCTGTGTGCCATGTCATGTTTTCACTTTTGTCTGTGCCAAGACACGCAGCCTGCAATACCAGTCTGTCGTGCTTGGTGAGGGGTCCCTTAGGGTGGCACAATTTGTGCTGCAGCCATTAGGGGCCCTCTTTAGCACCTCAGGCCCTAGGTTCCAGGGATACCATTTACTAGGGAGCTTACAGAGGGTTCTAAAGGATTTGCCAATTGGACAGTTTTGGAGAAAAGAACACTGACACTGGGGATTAGTTGGCAGGGACCCACTGCACTCCAGTCAAAATTGCATCAAATACCAGGCAAAAACTGTGTGTGTGGTGAGGGGGTGGCACTTCGACAAAGAACCCAATTCCGTACACAGCGGGAGATTAAAAAAAAATTTTTACAACTGCATTTGCTCTTCGAAAATGGAATTCACAGACGTTTGCTAGGAGTATGGTTTACTGGCCTACTTCTGTAAAATATTGTGAATTGTATAAATGTGCACCAGTGCGAGTTCAAAGAACTGCATGTGTAGTCTTGTAACTTTCTTTAAAAATGGGGGCCCTAAATTTTTTTTTTTTTTTTTTTTTCTAGTTCTTGCATTATGATTTTACTAACATTATATGTATAATAATTTAGGGACTTCCAGCCAACATGTTGTATTATTGGTCTGTTATTGTTTCAGTCACTTGTTCCTTCCACTGACGACTGTATACAGCATGGGCCAGCAGGTCAGCCCAGTTCAGCCATTGGCTAACGCCACTATGAATGATCGCATTTGGCCTTTTCAAAAAGAGCACTGCCACTCACAAACTATTGCCCTTCCGTGCCAAAGAGTTATATGGCTATGTGTTTTTTTATTGAACCATGGTAATATTGTTTGATTCTAACATCTATTTTCATATAAGATTGAGGAGGAACTTGCAGCTTCCTCAACAGTAAAGTGCTGCAAAACCATGATAAAAGAACCATTTGATAAAGCCAAAAGACTGACAGCCAACGCCAGAACCACTGGCTTCACCAGTGCTTGTGATAAAAGTAGCCTATAATGTTACCTTAATGGTGTTAAAATGATTTTCCATTTTTTATCTTTAAATATTGATGTGCATCAAATTCTTTAAATTAAATTATGTCGTAAGAAAAGTGGTATTTAAAGTTGAACTTAAATTTTGCATGATAATTTACCAAACTGCCTGAAACTTTGGTCCTTTTTTCAAATTGCAAATAGTATGTGGGTACACAATATTTTAAAGCACTCACCAAGCTTTCTTCTGTTTTACTTCATGAAGTTGCATATAATCTAGGGCTACTCCAAAAATATTAACAGCCACAGATTTTGTAAATATTTGTACATGTTCTTATATGGGAACCTCTGTATATAATGCATTAAGGGCTTATTGCATTGCATTTCCTTGAAATACTTAACCCGAATTGTAAAGGCTTTATGTTAATGAACCATTTATACAATTTCAGGCGAATGGGTGCTTATCTTGCCAGTAGACTGACTGGCAAGCCAAAAGAGCGTGTTTCAAAATGTTGATCCTTTGACACCAAACAATGTCCTGGGTGTCAGATGATAGGAATTCCACATCCCTTAACATTGCGCACCCTGCCTTATGCAGAAAAACGCCTAACAACTGGTCTGTCTTAGAAAAGTTATCTTAGGTGGAAAGTCTTAGTATTATTTCCAAACGTAAATCTTTAAAGCATATTGCGGAACCATTACTGGGTTACTTAGCCAACAAAAGCACACCCCTCTTGAGTCTTAGTGGTCTAGCTTTATCAATGTTTCATTCATAGAATGGGCATTTTTGGAATCCTTAATATTTGAAAAAGTCTCCCTTCTCTTAAAAAAACAGAAAACCTCTGCTGATCTAGGTGATATCAATAACTTTCAAACTGCTTGTGTTATAACTCTCCTGTCTAAAATTCTCTGTAGCATTTTCAATTAAAACAGTTTGTCATTGACTACAATCTTCCTGATGAGATCCAGTCTTATTTTGGAGCAAGTCGCTGTACCAAAACAGCTGTCTTAAAAATCATTGATTTCCTGCATTTCTTCCTTAACTGGGATTCCTATTTGCTGATAATACTTTACTTATCTATGGCATTTAACTCTGTTGATCATGATGCCTATTTGGTACCCTTCAAGACCACAAGGGCCTTGAAGACAAGGTTCTCGGTTGGTTTACATCATACCTCCCAAGACATGCACACATAATCAAAATAGACAGTTGTTCTTGTTCCACACATGGGCTCCAAGGAGTTGTTCATGCCTGCATTTTTGTAACCTCTGTTTGTGTATGTAGTTTTGGACTACAGGGAGTGCAGAATTATTAGGCAAGTTGTATTTTTGAGGATTAATTTTATTATTGAACAACAACCATGTTCTAAATGAACCCAAAAAACTCATTAATATCAAAGCTGAATATTTTTGGAAGTAGTTTTTAGTTTGTTTTTATTTTTAGCTATGTTAGGGGGATATCTGTGTGTGCAGGTGACTCTTACTGTGCATAATTATTAGGCAACTTAACAAAAAACAAATATATACCCATTTCAATGATTTATTATTACCAGTGAAACCAATATAACATCTCAACATTCACAAATTTACATTTCTGACATTCAAAAACAAAACAAAAACAAATCAGTGACCAATATAGCCACCTTTCTTTGCAAGGACACTCAAAAGCCTGCCATCCATGGATTCTGTCAGTGTTTTGATCTGTTCACCATCAACATTGCGTGCAGCAGCAACCACAGCCTCCCAGACACTGTTCAGAGAGGTGTACTGTTTTCCCTCTTTGTAAATCTCACATTTGATGATGGACCACAGGTTCTCAATGGGGTTCAGATTAGGTGAACAAGGAGGCCATGTCATTAGATTTCCTTCTTTTATATCCTTTCTTGCCAGCCACGCTGTGGAGTACTTGGACGCGTGTGATGGAGCATTGTCCTGCATGAAAATCATGTTTTTCTTGAAGGATGCAGACTTCTTCCTGTACCACTGCTTGAAGAAGGTGTCTTCCAGGAACTGGCAGTAGGACTGGGAGTTGAGCTTGACTCCATCCTCAACCCGAAAAGGCCCCACAAGCTCATCTTTGATGATACCAGCCCAAACCAGTACTCCACCTCCACCTTGCTGGCGTCTGAGTCGGACTGGAGCTCTCTACCCTTTACCATTCCAGCCACGGGCCCATCCATCTGGCCCATCAAGACTCACTCTCATTTCATCAGTCCATAAAACCTTAGAAAAATCAGTCTTGAGATATTTCTTGGCCCAGTCTTGACGTTTCAGCTTGTGTGTCTTGTTCAGTGGTGGTCGTCTTTCAGCCTTTCTTACCTTGGCCATGTCTCTGAGTCTTGCACACCTTGTGCTTTTGGGCACTCCAGTGATGTTGCAGCTCTGAAATATGGCCAAACTGGTGGCAAGTGGCATCGTGGCAGCTGCACGCTTGACTTTTCTCAGTTCATGGGCAGTTATTTTGCGCCTTGGTTTTTCCACACGCTTCTTGCGACCCTGTTGACTATTTTGAATGAAACGCTTGATTGTTCGATGATCACGCTTCAGAAGCTTTGCAATTTTAAGAGTGCTGCATCCCTCTGCAAGATATCTCACTATTTTTGACTTTTCTGAGCCTGTCAAGTCCTTCTTTTGAACCATTTTGCCAAAGGAAAGGAAGTTGCCTAATAATTATGCACACCTGATATAGGGTGTTGATGTCATTAGACCACACCCCTTCTCATTACAGAAATGCATATCACCTAATATGCTTAATTGGTAGTAGGCTTTCGAGCCTATACAGCTTGGAGTAAGACAACATGCATAAAGAGGATGATGTGGTCCAAATACTCATTTGCCTAATAATTCTGCACTCCCTGTAGTACTGTTGATATTTTGCACTTACTGTATATATCCATCTCCCACATGTACCCCACATATTTGCTTTGTAAAGTTTTCTGTGTTATGTGCATTATTGCTCTAGTGCTACACAAACATATTTATTAAGTAAATTGTTTACCTGCTGGAGAGGACTAACTAACCGTTGGTTTATATTAAGCAGGCATCTTTTGTAAATGCGATTTCTCTCTTTGCCTGGTTTGCATTTGTCAGATAAGGACCTTTATTGGTTTTTGGTTAAGTTCTTTCCATCTCACACTGTACTGAAATGTGTGATGGGTGAGGTTTCCTTGGATGTGTTGCGCTGCAGGTCTCAGCAGTTTTCATATCATGTGATTGGAATATTGTCTTCAAGAGCTTTTTGGATCTTAAAAGCTCAGATGTGCACCAAGCTCACCTGAGATTAATATTGCTGGCCAGCCAAGTGGAAGGTATTTGTAACACAGATAAGTTGATGTTACAGGGCTCTATTTTTAAGTCCTTGACCCCACCCAAGTCTTAAAGGAGTCTGATATTTGACTCAAACACCTCTCTATGGCTACTCCTTGTTTTTTATTTAATTTTTTAAAATAGGGATACCATTATAGTTACTTGATGTTTTTTGGTGGTGTCCATTTGCCTGATAGTGCCATCAACTTTCATTGTATGATTTTATAAAACAGTCCACCTATAGTACCTAATTTGTTAAAAAGATAATTACACAACACTCCATGGCATCTCTAAAATACTAAAGTCTAGATTTCCAGGTAGAACTTCCCCTTTTAGCAATTTTGCCCTTGTTGGCCTGGAAGGACATTATCTGACATGATAATGCTTAATCTGTCGGCATATGTCGGAGTGCGGAGTGCATCTGGTCCACCTTGTAGGATGGAAGGAAAAACAATGGGCTCTATAGATGGATAGATGAAAAATGTGAAACAGTTCTTTACCATAATAACCTCATTGTTATTGGCAAAATAACTTTGTATCCATGTTTTAGATCCTTTTTTGATTGCTGTGTTCCTCCGTCATTATTTTATATTTGAGTCTATATAGATTGAAACAAATCATGTCATATAGTTTTTGTACAAACAAGGTCTCTACTTGTAGTCAATTGTTCTTAATATTCCCAGAGGCAATTCAATATAGAGTCTAATAATTCCTCCTCGCTGAATTTTAATTAAAATAAATCTCTTTTCAGGGGACTTCTGTAAGGAAGTTGACACATTTCGGGTCGGTTATTTAGGGCCTCATAAGGACAATAACAAGGAAATGTGCAATTTCCTAGAGGAAAACATATACTTACTAAAGTATCTGTATATTGGCTGAATTTGAACCACTTGTGCAAAAGTGGTACAGAAATGAAATGCTCACAAAGTTCTAACAACACCACAGGGTGAACAAATTCTTAGAGAAAATAAAGGGCATTGTGCGCACTCTCGCCTCATTTGTGCTTGTGAACCCTGCACTACATAATAAAAAATGCCTCTTATGATAGTTGGCTTAATTTTCCCAGGTCTCTCACTTGTCTCTAAATATTGCTTTTGTCAGATGGGAAACTTATGGTGAGACTCGCCTTATTATTGTAGTCACTGTTCAGAGTACAAAAGTGTATTTTACCAATGTTTCTATTGATTAATGTTTATCTGCGAGTGCTCTCGTGGCAACGCGACAGAGATTTATCTGATGCAAACCCCAGATGAGCTTCACTAGTGTAGCGCAAGGTTTTAATTTGATGAGCTATCTGGTACCTGTGAAGCTAAACAAAATTTGAGTGATATTTTCAAGTACTAGCCACCTGTTCAGACACTCGTGTATCTCTGCATCATCTTTTTAGAGCATGATCTAATATTATTTAAAAAAACGCAAAACTTAGGTTGAATCCATAGTTCCGAGTAGTTTATTTTAAGGTTGTTACCTTAGAGCTGCAATGCTTTTCTCCTCCTGTGAATATGTTTCAGTGGTGGAAATACTTATTATATCTAAGGTTGATTACTAAAAGGCTTGGCTTGTAGTATACGAAGTTCAGTATTTACAGTGTGAGCAAAATGCTGCCTGAGAACCTTGGAAAATGCAATCTGATATTGGGCACGCTCTCTTCCGTCCTTTGTTTGAGAGAAAAATCTCATTCAAAACAGTGTTTAGTATTTCAGTATCTTTATTACCGGGCTGCCAAATGCTGTTCTCATTAGTAAAGCTGAAGTGATACTTGAAATTTATCGATGTGCAATAGTTAGTATCATTGTTTTTATCAATGTCTATCCTCTTGGGGCACAAATTGACTGAGTACTGATGATTGGTGCTTAGTTATGAAAGCTGCATCAAACCACAACCCAAACATGCACTGTTGGCCTACCTTGGCAGAATTAAGCAAACAATTGAAAATTACTATTCTTATTGAAACATCTGTCCCGTGTTGATCACACAGCAATATCCATTCCGTTGAAAGTGAAATTGTTTTTTTGGATTCTCGTTATAAACAAATAAACACACTCCAAAAGTACTAAATGAAGAAGTTACCTTCTGTAACGCATTATCTGGATAGACAATATCTAGCCGCAAATTCCTTACCTCTGAATTTCCCAGGCGGCACACTGGATGTGGAAGATTTTTACATGAGCAGTACACCTGTGCACTGTCAGGTGGCTTTGTTTGGTTCAGTTCGTTGGTGTTGTATGTGCCAGAAGTGATGTCGCGGTTACCTATATAGGCGTCATCTCAGCGGGCAGATGGCAATTATTTTCACGACTTTTCACACCAGGAGCCATGAAGTGCACTGACATTGGTGTGTACAAACTAGTGCCCTTAAAGGGATCATCCCTAACCCTAGAAATCTGTCTGCGGAGCGCGGAGAAATGGGTGGGTCCGTAAGGAATCTGCAGCTAGATATTGTCTCTACCAGATAATGCGTTACAGAAGGTAAGTAACTTGTTCATATGATAGACACATCTATCCGCATATTCCTGACCTTTGTATAGATAACAAAGCAATACCGTCCACGGCAGTGGGCTGCGGTACAGGCAAAATGCCCATGCTTGTGGACCTGACTGTCCAGGCAGTAGTGTTTGGCAAATGTGTGCAGGGATGCCCACGTTGCTGCCTGGCAGATGTCCAGGACTGAGCCTCCACGAGTTAGCACTGTGGTCACAGTGTTTCCTCTGGTGGAATGGTCCCTTAGGCCTTCAGGAGGCTACTTTTTAGCCATGGCATAGCAGATCTTAATACAGAAAATGACACAGCATGAAGTGGTTCGCTTCTGTACTTCCCGACCTTTCTTTACTCCAATATACCCGGCGAAGAGTTTGTCGTCCACCCGGAACTCTTTTGTGCGGTCAGGTTAAAACAATAATGCTTTTTCTGGGTCCAGATGATGGAGTCGCTCCACTTCTTTAGAGGGATGTGGAGAAACGTAAAAAGTGGGCAGGGTGACCGATTGTCCCAGATGGAATGGAGTCACCACTTTTGGTGGAAAACAGACCCTAGTGCAAAGCACCAATTTGTGTAGAAACACAGTCACATAGGGATGCTTGGATGACAAAGCCTGCAGCTCACTCACCTTCCGGGCAGATGTTCTTGCCACTAAAAAGGCTATCTTGGTGGTGAGCAGCTGGAGGGGGCAATTGTGTAGCGACTCGAAGTAAGCACACAAAGGTAGGTGAGAATCAAATTAAGGTCCCACTGAGGCATGGTAAAGGGTGATGGGGGAAACATATCTACAAGCCGTTTAAGAAACCTGCTAACAATAGGAGACTTAAAGAGGGTTGGTCCGGCAGCTGCAGGAATGGGGGCAGAGCAGAGAGGCAGCCCTTAAGTGTACCCAGGGCAGAGCCCTGCTGGTCCAGGGTAAGAGTGAAGAGAAGAGTATCAGAGAGAGACCTTTCTGTACAGTATAATTCAAACTTTTGCCATCAGCCGTCGTACACCATCTTGGTAAAGGGATGCCTGGCTGCCAGAATAACATTAACTGCTTGGAAGAGGATAGCCCAATGTGTGGGAGTAGCGGCCCAAAAAGCACGCAGGATTCACCAACTGCAATGCCAGGCTGGTGGAAACATCTTCTTACCTATCCAGCCTCTTGGATTCCCTGTCCAGGGGTGTGACGGGGAACGCGCCATGGGAAGTTAAGGCTTGGACTACCAAGCTCTCAGTGTTGGGTGAGGAAACTTGGTTTCCCAGGTGCAGGGCGATGGCAGCAGGCGATTTTCCTGTTCACAGGAGCCTCTCTGCTGGGCTTGGACCAGGTTCTGAGCAGGACATCAGTCAGTGCTACATTAAAGGGGAGTAGGGGTTTGGATGGAGAAGCTCTGGGCTGAAGCACTTTGTCAAGAGGTTAGTGTTGACCACCACAGAGGGAAGTTAGAGGTCAAGGACCACCGCTGTCCTCTTAACCACCATAGCGTAACTTGCTTCCTCCTCCATAGCCACGGTTGGGAAGAGAGCAAACCAGTATCTGGAGAGGTATCCTATCACTGGCATCTCTCAGTTCCTCACACCAGTCCATTGAACTCTCTAACTGGTATTTTAAAGGGTCCATTGACCCCTCTCAAACATCCTACATGCCTAGCCCTTCAGAATAAAGCTGTGGCAGTCACCTAGAATCAATTGGTCCTGTTGGAATCGGTTTTGAGTGACGTCGCTCCAACTCTGAGTTGTTGGGTATCAGAATAGGGCTGGGGATGCCGGGAGCATTTGCGTCGGGACTGGAGTCGGGGAAAGTTGTGTTGACACGACCGCCGCTGGTCTGAGTCATTAATCTGATCCACAAGGGCCTATCAGAGCCGTTGGCACAGTGCCTGATGGGGCCCCCTTTGACCATCCCCCTGCCCCCCAGGGGGCCCAAAGGCACTCCGGAGGGGTTGCACACTTGAATACATAGTGCACGGCCTTGTAAAAGTCTTTGACTTGAGCAGAGGTGCTCCAGCTCCCAGGGAGGCGCAAAGTCGACGCAGACGACAGCTCAGTAGAACCTTGCCAGGAACGCCAATGTTCCATGCTCATTGCAACGCACAATGAGAAGGTAAAATACACTTCTTGTGCCTCTTCCCTGAACGTCCTGAGGACTTGGAGTGGGACGAAGAGATCCTGGGGTTCCTGGAGCAGTCCCGTGACCTTCTCGATCGGGACCGAGACCTTCAAGGAGTCGCACAACGCAACGTTGCATGTCCGACTGCAAGTAACATTAGAGACAACTCCCTCAAAGCCTTCCGTGCCATGTCTAGCAGTCTGAGCACGACTTGGAGTTGCGGCTGCGCTCAAGATACCATAAACAGACCGACATGACGCGGTAACAGGCGCCACATGGCTTAAATCCTGTCTTCCTCAAAGACATCCCTTGGCACACCGACAAAATAGTTGACAAAACATCAAAAAAACTCTGTCAAAAACCGACAGAGGGAAAGCTCTTCTCCTTATCAGCACCAACTGGTGTGGAAAGAAAAGAACTGACGTCCACATGCCAATGTGGTGCCTGTATAGGTGATCGCAACGTCACTTCTGGCTTGTACAAGACTGTGCTGAACCGAGCAAAGCCACCTGACTGCGTGCAGGGGTACAGCTCGCACAAAAATCATCCAGGTCCAATCTGACGCCTGAGAAATTCCAAGGTAAGGAATCTGCGGCTAGATGACTATCAAATAATAACTGGTTTGAAAGACTGGGCACAGATTACATATTCGGTATCTAAAAAGATGGCTGAGCTGATGAAGAAAACACGTTCTAAGTTAGTACCAGGTTAGGAAGATAGAAGGGGGAGGATTTATAGTGTCTATCTAGAGGTGGAGAGGACTAAGATGTGAGGAGGGCAGGTAACGCTGAGAAAGGTAAAGGCGGTCTTGTCTTTAGGGGTGTGTAATGCTGAGATTTGGTGCACAGGAGGTAATTGGACGAGGAGGCACGTAAATAATTACAAAGTTGGTAGTAAGCAGGTTGAAGGAGCAGGTAACGGGCTTAAGTGCAGTTGATATTAATATAAAAGGCTATACAAAGAATACATCGTTAAGGGGGAGCTAGGATAACATTTTGCATTGTATGCATTTATTAAAATAATGCAGCTGCCAGGTTTGGGGGTGATAGTGGCATAAGATGCACTTAACATTATGGTCCGCACACACCGTATTTTCACAGGGGAAATTGTAGCTGGGCAAAGTCTGTTAACTTGGTATTGTCACCTTTATGCTTAACTGTGATATTGCAAAATTTCAAATATTTATGTTAAAGCTTCAATCTAGGTACAGGGAAACTCACAAATTTGTCATTTCCTTTTTAGTGATTCTGATGAAGTAGTCAAAGTTGGTGAATGTGTGACTACTTTGAGGCTGCTTGCAGCCAATCGTCAAGTGACCAAGCTCTAGTCCGTTCAAGATTTCAGAGCTACTGAAAATCCAGAGACAAGAGCAGACATATTATAGCAGGCTTGATACTAAAGTTTATTCTGTCTCAGACTTGTGTCCAATTAATTATGGCTTTAACTGCCGTCTTGGATAAAAAGGTGGAGTCTCAGACTTGGACAAGAACTGTTGGTCCATCACTACCATGCCCACCCATATGATACCACTCACAGCCGCTCAAGATTTTGTGTTAAATTCATTGTGCAGTGTCACCACTTGTATGGTCCTGAATCTGTGTCAGAAGGTAGACCCTCTTCTACTATATCACTTTAATGCCATCTAAACCCATCAACATGTGGTTCTAGGAACATCTTTTTATATATTTATTAAGTCTAGCCTTTGAGACAGCTTTAGCTATCTCACCTGAATCTTGTGTTTAAAATAATTCACTCAAACTGCACATACAAAAGGGATATTTGGTGAGCCAGGTTCATCTATTGGTCATTTAAACTGTGATTTAAAGTTTGCATGCCCCCCACAGCAGCATACAGCATGGGCAGTGGTTCGGCCCACTGTATGTATTGCCTTTCTTCATCTTAAGTGACTGCACAAAGTCTGTGCTTATTGAGATTCACCTAAAAATAATTTCTTTCTATTCAGTGACAAAGCTGGTTCAAAGTTCACTTTTTTTTTCTTTGTTTTGTCTCTAAATAAATGCTATTTATCTTTTCTGCACTTCATGTGATTAATTTCCCATATCATTATAGTTGTTGTTATAGAGTGTCTAAGTTGATTTGTAACATTGATGCTGCCTTCAGTTTGAATGGTTATTCTGATAGAGACTTCTAGGTGCAGATTCCTTACCTTTTGAATAGATACCCAAGCCATAACCTCCTGGTTGTGGTCTGCGGATACCTCTACTACACTAAAAAGTCCTTTGGACTCAACGGGCAAAGTGTCTGTCTTTCCGTACAGGATTGTCCTGGCAGTAATGTTGTGGAAACGTGTGCAAAGATGCCAGCGTTGCCGTCTGACAAATCTCCAGGACTGGAACGCCCAGAGCTAGTGAAGTGGTAGCAGCTTTGCCCCTGGCAGGGTGGCGTTGTTCGGATTACCATGCGTCATTCAGCACCGCGTGGCATCGCCGGGGTCATTGGAGCCGTCTGTGACGTCATGGTCGCCTATAAAGGCACCATCCCAGTGCACGTACGTCATTTCTTTTCCATTTGTCCTAGTTAAGGGCAGGTCCGGGATCGAGCTACTCTCTGCCTTTTTTCAACCTTTTTGTCAAAGATTTTTCGTGTCTGTGCGAGGATGTTAATGAGGAAGACTGGGTTCAAGCTGTGTGGCACTTGCTAACGTGCCATGTGGGTGACGAACCCCAATCAGGTATGTCTCTGGTGCCTCGACATGACCCCGAAGCCTTTGAGAGAGCGGTCTCTAACGCTCATGGCAGCCCGGCAGTTGACGTCGGTTGGCGTGACTCCTGAGAGGTCCTGGTCCCGAGGAGGCGGTTGCGGGACCGCTCCAGGAGCCCCAAGCACGCTCCTTCGCTCTCGAGGTCCTCGGGGCACTCGAGGAAGAGGCACAAGAAGAAGTCCAAGTGGACTTCGACTTTGTCATGTCTGTCTGCCAACCCCCCCCACCCCCCACCTGTGGTACAAGCCTCATCCCCACTCCACATCATCCGGAGCTGGAATGACGTCTTACCATGCCGATTCTGACAGCGAGGCACGGCCCAGAACAGTGCCTGAGGCTTATTTTGAACAGCCAGGCACAGGTGAGGAATGGGAGGGGTCTGAGGACCCTTTAGAGTATGGATTAGAGGAGCATGACTGGTATGAGGATCTAGGGGAAGCCAGTGGACTGGATACTTCTCCAGATGCTGGTGCGCACTCACCTCCTTCTGTGGCTACGGAGGAGAAAGCGTTTTATGCCATGGTGGGGCATAGAGCAACTGAGGTCATGGACCTTGATTTTCCTACGGTGCCAGTCAGGAATAATCTCCTGACAGGTGCTTCAGCTGGGGGTTGCTACTTCGAAGCCAATGTTACCCTTCAACAAACCCCTTAGTGATGTCCTGCTGGGGACGTGGCCCAAACCCAGCACAGGGGTTCCTCTAAATAGGATAAGTGGCCGCCGCTATTGACCAGCTCCTACTAACCCTAATTTCCTCATCCAACTCCCCACCTTGGAGAGCTTTGTGGTCCAAGCCTTTGCTTCCCATGGTGCCTTCCCTTCCGCCCCCCCGGATAGGGAATCCAAGGGGCTGGACCAACTTGGGAAGAAGATGTTTTCCTTCTCCAGCCCGGCATTGAGGTCGGTAAACACCTCCTGCCTATTGGGCTGTTTTCCCATACATTATGGGATGCAGTGGCACAGGTGCTGCCCCAGTTCCCAGAGGGCATACGGGACACTCTCACTCAGGCTGTCAAGGATGTCGCCGTCAACGCCGTGTCCTCTGCCTGCTTCCTCACCCTCCGCATGCTCCGCAAGATCTTCCGCTGGATCCCCGCCGGCACCAGAAAAACCGTGACCCACGCCCTCGTCACGAGCCGCCTGGACTACGGCAACACCCTCTATGCTGGGACCACCGCTAAACTCCAAAAACGCCTGCAACGTATTCAAAACGCCTCGGCCCGCCTCATCCTCGACGTACCCCGCAACAGCCACATCTCCGCACACCTGAGACACCTTCATTGGCTCCCAGTCAGCAAAAGGATCTCCTTCCGACTTCTCACCCACGCACACAAAGCCCTCCACAACAAGGGACCTGAATACCTCAACCATCGCCTCAGCTTCTACGCCCCCACCCGTCTCCTCCGTTCCTCTGGCCTCGCGCTCGCTGCCATCCGCCGCTCCACGGCGGGTGGGAGGTCCTTCTCCTACCTGGCAGCCAAGACCTGGAACACCCTCCCCACCAGCCTCAGGACCACCCAGGACCACTCCGCATTCCGGAGACTCCTCAAGACCTGGCTTTTCGAGCAGCAGTAACCCCCCCTCCCCCCTTGCGCCTTGAGACCCGCACGGGTGAGTAGCGCGCTTTATAAATGTTAATGATTTGATCCGATCCAAGTTTACGATTCGGTGTGTAGACACAACCGACTAGCTGGACAGGGCGATTTCATTGACAGTGGCCCTTCGTCGCCACACCTGGCTTCATACCACTGGCTTTTTGGGGGATGTCCAGGCAAACCTGATAGACATGCCCTTTGATGGCTCATGCCTTTTTGGAGAAAAGGCAGGCTCAGCTCTTGAGCGGTTCAAGGACTCTCGAGCTGCGGCAAGATCCTTAGGACTCTCGGCGTCTGCTCGCCAGCAGTCTGCCTTTCGCCCCTTTCGAGGCTCCGGAAGGGGTGGAGTATCATGCCACCCACAGGTCAGCCACCATCCCTCATCATCACAGCATCCAGTGTGAGGACGAGGTCGTGGTACCTTTTTAGAACCAGAGGGTCTAGCCAGAGGTCGGCCACCACTCGGCCCCCCTCTTCCGCAATGCCCAAACCCTCCTGGTATGGTTCTGCAAGACCATATTCGTCCAGTTGGAGGGAGGATTTGATTTCATCTCTGGCGGTCCATAACATCGGACAAATGGGTCCTGCAGATCATACAGAAGGGGTGTTCCCTACCCTTCCACTCTTTCCCTCCCTCCATTGAAGGAACGGCTAACAGAGGATCCTTTAATCTTGCTCCGTGAGGAAGGTATGGCTCTCTTGGCCAAGACAGCCATAGAAAGGGTCCCTATGTCAGAAGTAGGCAGTGGTTGTTATTCCTGCTACTTTCTGATTCTAAAAAAAGAACAAGGGCCTTTGCCCTATTTTGGATTTAAGGGATGTCAATCTCTTACTCAAAAAGAAGAAATTCAAGATGCTCACTCTTGCTCACGTCTTGTCTGCCCTAGACCAAGGAGACTGGATGGTAGCGTTGGACTTGCAGGATGCGTATTTTCACATCCCCATCCTGCCTGCCCACAGACGTTACTTGCGATTCAAGTCGGGCCACGAGCACTTTCAGTTTACTGTGCTCCCCTTTGGTCTCACCAGTGCCCCTCGGGTGTTCACCAAGGTGATGGCGGTGGTAGCAGCTCATCTCCGCGGGTTAGGGATTTCAGTCTTCCCCTACCTCGCCAATTGGCTTTTGAATGCTCCTACGCCCCAAGCTCTCGTCAGCTACTTTCAGACTACGGCAGGCCTCCTACATTTGCTGGGGTTCACTATAAATGTGCCGAAGTCACACCTGACTCCCTTTCATCGGAGCTGTTCTGGACACAGTGCAGTTTCAGGTTTATCCTCCAGTACAGCGAGTCCCGGGTATTCAGGTTATGGTACCGATGTTTCGGCCTCTATCCTGGATGTCAGTGAGACAGACTCTAAGGCTGTTAGGACTCTTGACTTCCTGCATCCTGTTAGCCAAACATGCCAGATGGCATATGAGGGCTCTGCAGTGGGACCTGAAGTTCCAATGGGCACAGCATCAGGGAAATCTTACCAACATGGTTCAGATTTCGAGGTAACTGAAAAAGAACTGGAGTGGTGGTTAGTGAACTACGATTGGGTCAGAGGCAGACTTCTCTACCTTCCCCCCCCCCCCCCAACCAGATCTCACAGATGTGTCACTTCTGGGATGGGGCAGCCATCTGGGAGAGGCGGAGATCAGAGGCCCCTGGTCTCGGGCGGAATCCGGACTCCAGATCAACCTGCTGGAGCTCCGGGCGATCCGACTGGCATTGAAAAAATTTCTTCCTGTTGTGAAAGGGGAGGCAGTGCAGGTGTTCATGGACAAAACAACTGCAATGTGGTACAGCAACAAGCAGGGTGGTGTGGGGTCGTGGACCCTTTTCAAGAGGCTCTGCGTCTCTGGACATGGCTGGAACAGCAGGGCATAACCCTGGTGGTTCAACACCTGGCAGGATCTCTGAACGCCAGGGCGGATAACTCTGCCGTTGATGCCTAGCAGATCACGAATGATATCTCCATCCAGAGGTGGCGCAAGGACTCTTTCTGCAGTGGGGAGAGCCTTGGTTAGATCTGTTCTACTCAGAGAACGTGCAATGTCAGCAGTATTGTGTTTTGGAGTTTCCAAGGTGGCAATCGCTCGGCGACGCTTTTCGAGTTCAGGCCTCCTGTTGCTTTTCTGCCCATACCACTCCTGCCCAGAGTTCTCAAAAAGAACAAGAACGAACGGACCCAAGTAAACCTAGTGGCACGGAGAGTCTAGTACCCTGAGTTTCTCAAAATGAGCATCAATCCTCCGATCAGGCTGCCACTTAGGGAGGATCTTCTGTCGCAGCAGCAGGGGAGGGTTCCCCACCTGACCCTGTCAACTCTGCGCCTTCATGCGTGGAGATTAAGCGGCGGCAGTTGATGGCTTTTGACCTTCCTCCTGAAGTCTGTAAACTTATTTTGGCAACCAGGCGTCCCTACACTAAAGCGGTATACTCTTGCCATTGAAAACGCTTTGTATATTGTTGTACAGAAAGGTCTATTGACTCTTTTTCTGATATCCTTCTCTTTATCCTTTCCCTTGCCCAGCAGGGTTCTGCCTTGGGTACTCTCAAGGGCTATCTTTCTGCCTTATTGGCATTCCTTCGGCTGCCTGATCAGGCTTCACTTTTAAATCTCCTCCATTGTACATAGATTCCTCAAAGGGCTTGTGCATATGTTTCCTCCTACACCCTTTGTTATGCCCCAATGGGACTTAAATCTGGTCCTCACATATCTGATGTGTGCTCCCTTCGAACCTTTACACAACTGTCCCCTCCGGCTGTTCTCCATCAAGACAACCTCCTTAGTGGCGATAACATCTGCCAGGAGGGTGGGTGAGATGCAGGCTCTGTCATCAAAGCCACAATGTTTCAGTATCTATACAGGCAAGGTGATACTCAGAACTTGTAGCTCTTTCCTCCCCATGGTGATCCCATTTCATCTGGGTCACAATATCAATCTACCCACCTTCTTTGCTCCACTGCATCCCTCTAAGTAAGAGGAACGACTCCACTGACTGGACCAAAAAGAGTGTTATTGTTCTACCTTGACTGCACAAAAGAGTTCTGGTTGGATGACCAACTCTTTGTGGGGTATGTTGGAGCAAAGAAGGGTCGGGCAGTGCAGAAGCTAACCATTTTGAGCTGGGTCGTCCTCTGCATCAAGATCTGCTATGCATTGGCCAGGTAGCAGCCTCCTGAGGCCTTGAGGGCTCATTCTACCAGGGGCAAAGCTGCTACCACTTCACTAGCTCTGGGCGTTCTAGTCCTGGAGATTTATCAGGCGGCAATGCGGGCATCTTTGCACACGTTTGCAAAACATTACTGCCAGGACAATCCGGTACGGAGAGACAGACACTTTGCCCGTTCAGTCCCACAGGACTTTTTAGTGTAGTAGAGGTATCCACAGACCACCGTCAGGAGGTTATGGGTTGGGTGTCTATTCAAAGGTAAGGAATCTGCAGCGAGAAGTCTCTATTAGATGAACAAGTTACTTACCCTTGGTGTAACGCATTATCTGGTAGAGATTCTATCCAGCTGCAGATTCCTTACACCCACCCATGCCTCTGCGGATATGTCTAGTAGGGTTAGGGATTATCCTTTTCAGGGCCCTAGTTTTTGCACAGACAAAATGTTGGTTCTATCCATGACTCTGCACTTTTGGCGTTGAAGGTCATGGGTAAAAGAACTGACATATACGCGTGCCGGGATGGTGCCTTTCTAGGCAACCGTGACATCACAGATGGCTCACATGATGCACAACGATCCGCACGCGCAGGGTATTGCTCTGCAAAAAATTCCAGATTCGAAGTTGGCGCAAGAGGAATCAAAGGTAAGGAATCTGTAGCTAGATAGTGTCTACCAGATAATGCGTTACCGATTGTAAGTAATTTGTTTGTTAGATCTTTACTTATTGTCTCCTTGACAGCTGCCATAACTGAAATACATGTTACTTAACCCCTTGGGTGCTGAGGACGGAATGATTCTGTTCTCAGCACCGGCGCTCGTGTCGTGAGGAGGGAACCGTTCCATCCTCATCATACAACCATCATATCCCTCTGATGTTTACAGCAGAGGGATTAGGTTTTTCTAAACACGGCCTCAGGAGCTGGGAAAGAGCTCTCTCAGCTCCTGTGGCTATTTTTAGTTTTCACTGAAATGACAAGTAGCATGCATAGCACACTAACGTAATTTCAGTGAAAACGAAAGTGAAATGAGCCGAACTGCTCAGTTCACTTGATGCACAGGGGAGTATCTGAGCTACCATTGGGAGGGGTGGGAGTGCAGAAAGTCTTTTAAGCTCCAGGGAGATTGTTTTTTAGCCAGAGTAGTGGTGGGGGCAGCCCATAATGGCCTGGGAAATGCCACCCCCACCGCCCCCCCAAAAGAAAATGAGCAGTCTTTCTGCCCCGGGGGGGGGGGCAATAGCCCCCGGTCTGCCCTCCTGGGTGGGAAGGGGGCAGAAATCCCACTAGGCACCAGGAAGTATTTTATTTAGTCAGAGTAGGGGTGGGGGTGGAGGCTACCCAAAATGGGCTTGGCAATGCCCCCACCCCCTGAAGGCAGATCGGGGCAATAGCCCATTATCTGCCTCCCCGAGGGAAGGGCAGAAAGCCCACTAAGTACAGGGAGTATTTTTTTCACCAGAGTAGGGGTGGGGGCTGCACAGAATGGGCTTGACAGTGCCCATCCCCTTTCCCAAAAAATGAGCACAGTCGTTTTGGGGTCAATAGCCGTCGGTCTGCCCCCCAACTCTCGGGGGAGGAGGGCAGAAAGCCCGCTAGGCCCCAGGGAATATTTTTTTATTTTCACCAGCGTAAGGGGGTGCTGCCCAGATTGGGCATGCTAATGCCCCCACTGCACCACGCCTCACTCGAAAAAATAGGCAGTCTTTCTGCCCTTCTGGGGGGGGCAGATGTGGGCAACAACTCCTCATGTGCCTCTCTGGGGGACAGAAAGCCCAGTAGGGACCAAGGACTGTTTTTGTCTTTGTGTAGGGGTGGGGGCTGTTAACATTTTTTTTCTGCTGGTGGTAGGAAATTTGTGCCGGTGCAGTGATTTTTCCACCCAGGAATTTGAAGAAAGGGTGCCTTTTTATCTAAATTTGAGGTTTGAAGGGGATTCTGGGTAAGAAAATGTTGGTGGATCAAAACAAGCACCATTTCCCTGGACTCCCCCAGGTGTAAAGAAATGAACGAGTTACTTACCTTCGGTAACGACTTTTCTGGTGGATACATTAGCTACCTGTGGATTCCTCGCCTAATGAATACTCCCATGGCGCCAGCATTCGACGGAAATCTTCTTACTAGTCTCTGCACGTCAACGAAGACGTCACTCTAGCCCACGCGACGCCGTCTGACGTCATACAGGCAATAAGAGGTCCTCGACGACGTGCCGACGTCAGTACCAATCATTTTTTACGTGCATGAGAACAACCAGGCAATGCAATGAAAGAGCAAGGCAACATCCCATTACATTGTAAAAATACACAACATTGCATGAATAACTGTAAATCTTTTATATATATATATATATAACTCTCTCTTTTTAAAATATATATACACATCAAGTATATACACAAAGATATATACATATATACATATATACATATATATAAATATAATATATACAACATCTATTGCACCCTCAAAGACCAAGAGGAGCGTACTCAAGGATTACTTGGTAAGACCAGAAAGGCAACGGGGAGGCGGGTGGGACCGTGAGGAATCCACAGGTAGCTAATGTATCCACCAGAAAAGTCGTTACCGAAGGTAAGTAACTCGTTCTTCTGATGGATACAACTACCTGTGGATTCCTCACCTAATGAATAGAGTCCCAAAGCAGTACCACGCCCGGCGGTGGGTGCCTAAATGGTCAAACCAAGAAATCCTGCAGCACTGACCGTGCAAAATGGCCGTCCCTTCTAACCTCAGAATCCAAACAGTAATGTTTTGCAAAAGTGTGAAGGGACGACCAAGTTGCGGCCTTGCAGATGTCGACCACAGGAACACCTCTGGCCAAGGCCGAAGTGGCCGACTTAGCTCTGGTGGAATGAGCTCTAATGCCCTCAGGAGGATCCTTCTTTGCCAAAGAGTAACAGATTTTAATGCAAAGAACAACCCACCTGGATAGTGTTCTCTTGTGGACTGCCTTTCCTCTCCTCTTGCCCACGTATCCAATAAACAGCTGATCCTCCAGCCTGAAATCCTTTGTTCTATCAATAAAAAAGCTCAACGCCCTCTTTGGGTCCAGACGGTGCAGTCTTTCTTCCTCTTTGGAAGGATGAGGCGGAGGATAGAACGTGGACAAAGTAATTGCCTGAGCCAAATGGAAAGGTGAAACAACCTTCGGGAGGAAAGCAGCCTTGGTCCTCAACACCACCTTATCCCCATAAAAAGTTGTATAAGGGGGCTTTACTGATAAGGCCTGCAACTCACTCACTTTCCTTGCTGATGTTATAGCTATCAGGAAGACTGTTTTTAAAACCAAATACCTTAAGGGGCAAGAATGCATAGGTTCAAAAGGGGACCCCATAAGGAAAGTCAGGACCAAGGACAAATCCCATTGCGGCATAACGAATGGCTTTGGAGGATATTTATTTAGAAGACCTTTCAAGAATCTGATAACAATAGGGATTTAAATAAAGATGGTTGGTCTGGAAGACATATGAAGGCTGACAAGGCCGATAAATAACCCTTAATGGTAGCCACTGCACAACCTTTCTGCGCTAGAGACAGAGCAAAAGACAAAACGTCCGATAGATGAGCATGCAAAGGATCAATCTGCCTCTCTCCACACCACGCAACAAATCTAGACCATCTATTAGCGTAGATAGATTTAGTGGAGTGTCGCCTGGCCGCTAATATAACATCCACTACCTCAGGCGGGAGAGAGAAGGAACTCAGGTTGCCCCGTTCAATCTCCAGGCATGTAGGTGCAGACTCTGGAGGTTGGGGTGTAAAACCTGCCCCTGCGACTGCGAGAGGAGGTCTGCCCTGAAAGGGAGACGGAGCGGAGGGCACATTGAGAGTTGGAGAAGGTCGGAGTACCATACCCTCCTTGGCCAATCCGGAGCTATTAGGATGACTAGAGCCCGGTCCTGGCGAATTTTCCTCAATACTCGAGGAATCAAGGGTATGGGAGGAAACGCGTAAAGCAACTGGCCGCACCAGGTTATTTGAAACGCGTCCCCCAACGCTCCCTGCATCGGATACTGGAGGCTGCAGAATAACGGACAATGCGGGTTCTCTCGAGTGGCAAACAGATCTACCCGAGGAAACCCCCACCTCTGGAAGATTAAACGGACTTGATCTGGATGGAGACGCCACTCGTGGTCTGCCGAGAATTGGCGACTGAGACTGTCCGCACGCACGTTCAAGACTCCGGCCAGATGGTTAGCTATCAAGCAAATCTGATGGTCCTTTGCCCAGGACCATAGTCGAAGAGCTTCTCTGCAGAGAAGGTACGACCCCACTCCTCCCTGCTTGTTTATGTACCACATCGTGGTAGTATTGTCCGTTAGGACCTGTACCGACTGACCACGAAGGGAAGGGAGGAAGGCCTTGAGAGCCAGACGTACAGCCCGTAACTCCAACAGATTGATGTGAAACATCTGTTCCTCTGGAGACCAAAGACCTTTGATCTCCAGATCCCCCAGATGAGCTCCCCACCCTAGAGTGGAAGCATCCGTTATGACTGTGGCCACTGGTGGCAACTGCTGGAACGGCTTTCCTTGTGAAAGATTGTTGCTTGCAATCCACCACTTCAAATCCACAGCAGCATCTCTGGAGATCTTGACAGTACTCTCTAGATCCCCTTTGTGTTGAGACCACTGCCTTCGGAGGCACCACTGAAGAGCCCTCATGTGCCAGCGAGCATGCGTGACCAACAGAATGCAGGAGGCAAACAGACCGAGCAGACGAAGGACCTTGAGGACTGGAACTACTGCTCCATTTCGAAACATTGGAACCAAATCCTGAATATCTTGAATCCGCTGAGGCGGAGGAAAGGCCCGACCCAATGTTGTATCCAGTACTGCCCCTATGAACAGGAGGCGCTGAGAGGGCTCTAGGTGAGATTTGGGCTCGTTCACCGAAAAACCCAGGTCGAACAACAACTGGGTTGTTGACTGCAGATGATGCGACACAAGCTCCGGGGACTTGGCTTTGATCAACCAGTCGTCCAAGTAAGGGAATACTGCTATCCCTTTCCTTCTGAGCTCTGCCGCAACCACCGACATCACCTTCGTGAAGACTCGAGGTGCTGAAGTAAGACCAAACGGAAGGACCGCAAACTGATAGTGCTGCGATCCCACCACAAACCGGAGATACTTCCTGTGTGACTTGAGTATCGGGATATGAAAGTAAGCATCCTGCAAGTCGACAGACACCATCCAGTCTTCCTTGTTCAACGCCAAAAGCACCTGTGCTAGGGTCAGCATCTTGAACTTTTCCTGCTTGAGGAACCAATTCAAGATCCTCAGGTCCAGGATTGGTCTCAAACGACCATCCTTCTTGGGAATCAGGAAATACCTTGAGTAACATCCTCGACCCCTTTCCTGCTCTGGGACCAACTCCACCGCGCCATTTGAAAGGAGGGCTTGTACCTCCTGTTCTAGCAACAGGAGGTGTTCTTCTGAACAATAAGAAGGGCGGGGCGGGATGAGGGGCGGGAACTCCCGAAAGGGAAGGGTGTAGCCTTTTCCCACAATACTGAGAACCCAAGTGTCCGTTGTAACAGTCTTCCATTTGGTGAGAAAATGCTGTAATCTTCCCCCTACAGGAGAGGAGTGAGTGGGAAATGGTGGAAGCCTAAGGCTGCTTCCCCTGCTGCACCCCGCCAGAGGATGAGGAAGAGGCAGAGTGCTGCTGAGAGGCTCCTCTGGTGGGACCCTACCTCTCCCTCTAAAAGATCTATAGGGATGGGAAGAGGCAGGTTGCTGATATCTTCCCCGAAAGGAAGAGGAGGAAGAGCCACGCCCAAATCCACGAAACCTCCTGAAAAATCTGGAAGAGGCCGTGGAAGAAGGAGCTTGGAGCCCTAACGACTTAGCCGTGGCCCTGCTCTCCTTAAAACGTTCCAAGGCCGAATCAGCCTTGGCTCCAAACAGTCTGTCCCCATCAAACGGGAGATCCAACAATGTGGACTGTACATCCGCAGAAAAGCCCGAGTTACGGAGCCAGGCCTGTCTCCTTGCCACCACAGTTGTGCCCATTGCTCTGGCTACCGAGTCGGTCGTATCCAGTCCCGTCTGGATAATCTGGGTCGCAGCAGCCTGGGCATTTGAAACAACATCCAAAAGACCCTGGGGAAGCTCTGTAAATGATGAGGAAATGTCATCCATCAGAGCATGAATATACCTCCCCAGGATACAGGTTGCGTTGGTGGCCTTCAACGCCAGACTGCAGGACGAAAAAATCTTCTTGGACTGCGCCTCTAGTTTCTTTGAATCTCTGTCCCCAGGCACCGTCGGGAAAGAACCAGGCGCTGACTTGGATGAACAGGAGGCCTGCACCACCAAGCTCTCCGGCGTAGGGTGCCTAGACAGAAAACCAGGGTCAGTTGGAGCCGCCCGATACCTCCTGGCCACGGCTCTGTGAACTGCTGGGGAAGATGCCGGCCTCTTCCACACCTCTAAAACCGGATCCAGCAGAGCGTCATTAAATGGCAAAAGAGGCTCCGCCGCATCTGAGGCCGGATGTAGCACCTCTGTTAGAAGGTTTTGTTTAGCCTCCACCACTGGCAAAGGCAGGTCCAAAAAACTAGCTGCCTTCCGTACCACTGCGTGAAAGGAAGCAGCCTCCTCAGTATATTCTCCTGGGGACGAAAGATCCCATTCAGGGGAAGTGTCCAGCCCACTGGCCGACTCCAGACCACGCAGCCCATCACCCGAGTCCTCTAGCTCTCCTTCCTCCAGGGCTCGTTGGTACTCCTGCTCCTCTAATACACGGAGAGCACGTCTCCTCGAATGAAGCCGTTGTTCAATACACGGAGTCGACAATGCCTCCGCCGAAGTCGAAGATCGGCGCCGATCTTCAGAAGCCACCGACGCCGCGTCCGGCGCCACAGGTAACTTCGGCGCCGACGAAAGAGCAGTCGAAGCAGATGGACCCACCGGAGTCACAGGCCGAAATCCCGACGTCGACGGGATGGAAATCCCCGGGGCCAATCCCTCTGAAGCCACCGGAGCGGCCACCGGCGCCGACACTGGCGCCGAGCCCACGTTCCCAAAAGGGAGAAAGGGCATAAAGGGTGCCGGCCGAAGAGGCGCAGGATCACCCAATGAAAAGGCCAAAGGCCCAGCCGGAGCACCCCCTGGAGCCATCTGTTGGAAGATGGCATACATCGCATTCAAGAATGCGGAACTATCGGCTCCAGGGGTGGGAAAAGCCGGATACTGGGGTGCCTGTCTCGGAGGCGACCCCGACGCCGGCCTCGACGTCTGCAACGCCGGAGAAAACACCTGAGGCTCCAATACCTCAATCACCGACGCCTGTCCAGGTGAAGTTGGAGACGCCGGAGAGGGCAACGGCGTCGAAGGATGCGGCGTAACCGTGGGACTGATCTCCCATGTCCTTCGGCGCCGATCCGAAGCCCTGGAACGAGTCTCCTTTGAATGACGCCGAGATTCTCTACGGCGCCGGGAGTCTCGATGACGCCGATGTCTTGGTGAAGAAGACTTCTTGTGATGCTTCTCCTTCGATTTCGCCATAAACAGCTTCGCCTCACGTTCCTTGAGGGCCTTTGGATTCATGTGCTGGCATGAATCACAAGTCGAGACGTCGTGGTCGGAGCTCAAACACCAAAGGCAATCGGAATGAGGATCCGTCACTGACATCTTGCCTCCACACTCACGACAAGGCTTGAATCCAGACTTTCTCTGCGACATTATTACCACAGCGAAAGACTACGCAGCAAAAATACACTGTAACCACAAAAGTAACAGTTGCTCCCTCGAAGATAACCGTTTCGAATGCACGGAAAAAAGGGAACTGACGTCGGCACGTCGTCGAGGACCTCTTATTGCCTGTATGACGTCAGACGGCGTCGCGTGGGCTAGAGTGACGTCCTCGTCGACGTGCAGAGACTAGTAAGAAGATTTCCGTCGAATGCTGGCGCCATGGGAGTATTCATTAGGTGAGGAATCCACAGGTAGTTGTATCTATCAGAAATCTGGTTTTCGTATATTTCCTTAGATGGCTGCTGAGCCCGGGACCAAAAATGCAGGTGGACCCCTTATCTATCAAAAACGACCTGCTTTTTCAAGGGGGGTATGTTCGTTTTTGGTCCTGGACCTGGTAATCATCTAGGGAAGCCTTCCAAACCCAGTCATTTCTGAAAACAAGATACCTGGGTGAGTCCAGGAAAGTGTGGTTTCAATGGATCCCCCAATGTTTTCTTACTCGGAATCCCCTGCAAACCTCAAGTTTAGCTAAAAAAAGAAATCACATTTTCCTCACATGTTTGTGGGAGGTCCTACCAACCACTGTTCCCCTTGGTCTCATGATAAAATTGATACGTCACTTGTGGGTGCCCAAAGCAGAGTCCACCTAAAAACGTAGAAAAAAACAGTGCTTATGAACATGCGTTGGAGCCCCATCAAACTCTACAAACGTGGAAACCCGCAAGATTTATACTATTAGTAAAAGAACACACACCCAGTTCTTCAAGCATCAATTAGATCTAATCCAAAAAAGGCAGTCTATTGAGGTGATAGGCACTGTGTTGAAAGGTAAGTTTCAATAAATGCCACCACAGTCATGCACATCAGTTTTACTTTGTGCATGCTTGAGGCCTGGGGAAAAGACACTGATCTCATGTTGGGTAAAAAAAGCGTTGTTTGGCTCTGAACCAAGCAGTACCAGAGTGCTTGGGTCAGGGGCATCGCTATATCGCAAAATGCATTTCTCAGGATTGTCTAGACCCTGATCATCAAGTCAACACACACTTTTCTTCAATTTGTGCTCAAGGCCTTGAGCAGCCACCTTTTCATCCTCTGACATTGAGCCTGGAGTGACTTAGGACAAATCGGCTTCCCTTGAACATCCCTTGATTTTAGTGAAAGAGTTCAAGAATGGGAATAAAGTGAGTTGTATTCCCCTTCTTCCATCCTGGTCAGCCTAATTAAACACCCTATCTTCTCTGCCAAGAGTCAGAAGCTGGACTGTCGGCCAGGAGGAGATCCAGATCCTGTGATGCACTAGGGGGCAGTGAATGAATTACAGGTGAACCCCCACTCCCCCACCACTTGGCCCAGCGAGGCCAAGATGGAACTCCTATAATGTACTGCTTCTGAAGGCAGTGTGGCCCAGAGTGCATTGAAAGCCATAGAGACCTATGGACTGCAGAAGGACCATGGGTGATGCTGCCGCCTCAACACTGACTGTGGTAGCCAGAGGGACTCAACAACACATGCAATGCTGCCATAGGTGATGGGCACAGGAGGAGGCACTTGGTGAAGGGATGCAGGCACTGTCCTTTGGGCCTGAGTGAGGTTGCTGGTGCTTTAATCAGGAGGCCATGACCGGATTACCGGTACAAATTCCACCACTCCAGACAGACAGACAGACAGTGTTGAGGACTTGTGGGTCCTGCGCTGGTGCCTTGCACTGGGACCTGTGAGTCCTGCGCTGCTGCCCTTCGCCCTGGGACCATGTTTGGCTCATTAAACTGGTGACTCCTTTGGCTCTACTAATGTGAGTACCCCCTCTGCTCCAGCAGTACTGACAAATGGGATGAGACAGCAACAGCCTGTGGATGAGGGGCCAGTAGAATGGATTTCAAGTGTCGGGGTGGATCAGTGAGTGAGATCACGTGGGGCAGAGGGTGGGCGGAATGTGACCTGGGGCAGAAGGATAGACCAAACCTAAGCTTTCAATCTGAGGCATAGTAAAAAGGGAGAGAGACACATCTACCTCATCAACCTAGCTCTAAGAAGTTATTTATTACTTGGACACGGGAACGCAGCTGTATCTCAGCTTCTCGTAGTGAATGAGGGTGTGATTTTGTTTTTTTACTTTCTTCCCACCTTAGTAAAGCCATGGCTAATGCCAGTAAAAAAAAGAGCTTGTTTGAAGATTCACTGCTTGAAGACCTCAATACAGGAACAAGAACCTAAACATAGGTTGAAGATTTGGAAAACCCCTGAAGGCAGAATAACATAAGGATCCCCAGAATTCTATGGGGTGCAGACAGAAAGGGCCTTGATGTATTTATTTAAAAACTGTTTTGCTTTATTCTTGGTGCAGAAAAACATGAAACAGTTGCACTGACAGAACACACAGGACACTCAGCCTCTTTTGGAACAATGCCCTACCGGACATCCCGACAAGAGTACAATGCTTTCCATTTAGAGAGAGTATCATGAAAGCCACAAAAAGGAAAAGTGTCAGTCTTTAAGGGACAAATAGTAGCTCTCTATCAAGAACTCTCAGCAGCAATGTAAGAAATTGGGTTTTTAGTTAAGAGGAGTGGAATTCATACATAAATAATAAACACAATTCTTGTCAGTGTGAACCACAGAAAGTCACCAAATTAAGCTGTGCTTAACCTTCTGGTAGCGTGGCACAAAAGCAGCAGCCTTAACTTAGAGGCAATGTCTAAAGTAATTTTGCAGCACAGGAATAATAATAAACACAACACAAAAAACTCCCAAACCAATTTAGAGAAATAGAGTAAATTTTAATACAGAAAATGACACCAAAACAAATTAAATCCAATCAGCAAAATCTGAGTTATGATTTCTTTTTAAAGTTTTTAGTGAAACCTAACGCCAAAAAGACAAAGTGCCAACCACGGGTGCCTGGTCACGTGAGACCAGGGCCAAGTCAGGAGTAGCACTGCTATTGCAACAGAAAGATGACGAACAGTCAGCGCTCCCTTTGCTACAGGCAATCTTGTTTACCCCTTCACATCCTCTTGCAGACTGGTGCTTATGCACTGCATCTGCTTGCAGGAGGATCTGTGCCACCTGCTCAGTGAAAGACGGTGCAGCTGCCTAAATTAGCTAATTCAACTTTAACTAATTTGTTCCCACCCAACCCGCCAGAGCAGGTGAAAGTTTGCAGCTTCTCTGGTGGTATTGCATTATCTCTACTCGGGCGCACTGTCCCTCTTACCGCCAGGCGCATCAATTTGAAGGTGCTCCCTAGCGCAAAGAGGGACAGTGCATACCCTCTTTTGTAATATGGCCCATAGTGTACACAACTTCCCACTGATGTGGACTTAAGCCTTTTTTCAGCGAAATACTGCACCTATGCAAGACTTGACCACTTCTGACCTCAAATATAGACTCCACGTATACAGAGATAGGACACCTACCACTTATAGACCATGCTGCAATCATACAGAAGTTGCAGATCGCACAGGCCACATTTGCTGACTGATGATGAAGACTGAAAGATCAGCTACTGCAAAACAAAGGTATGGTTTAGGAGGTGCAGAAATATATTGGTGTTGGACCTGGGCTTTCTGCAGGTTCATCCCCCATATGATTTGCCTTCCTCTTACTACTCTTTGCTGAATTTGTTTTTGTTGGACTTAGGACTCTGTGGACTTTACCACTGCTAAGTAGTGCTAAAGTGCTTGTACTCTTTGCTTAAAACATGGTAACAGGCTAGTTGGGTAGCAGCCAACTAAATTTACTTAAGTCCCAAGTAAAGCGGCACTGCTTGTGACCAGGGCCTGTAAATTAAATGCTACTAGTGAGAGTGCAGCAGTGATAGTGCCACCCACTTAAGAAGCCCTTTAACTATGTCTCAGGCTTGCCATTGCAGAGCCTGTGTGCAGGTTAAACTGCCATTTGGACCTGGCACAATAAACCTTTTACCAGGCCCAAACCTGCCTTTTTAGTAAATATAAGTCATTTCCAAGGGAGTCCCTGGACAGCCCCAAGGGCAGGGTGCAGTGTATTTAAAATGTTGGAATTATACTTTAAAGTTTTACATGTCCTGGTAGTGACACACTCTTAAATTAGTTTTGCACTACTGCAAAACATATCTCTACCGTTCGATAACATTGGAGTTGCCTTATTACTTTTTATAAGTGTAATTTTCAAATGGTAAGAAATATTCAGTTCGTGTTTGCTGTTTCTGGAATCCTAATTTAAAATCCTAACATGGTGGAGTTGGATTTTAAATTATAATTATGAAAATGCTACTTTTAGAAAGTTGGCATTTTCTTGCCGTTTGGTGCATGTAGCCTGTCTCTGAGTCACATGACTGCGTGTGGTTGACATTTGGGCTTTGTGTATTCCTCCTAGACAGCCACACACAATGGGAGCTTAGGTGTGACTGGGTGGGCCATTACTGGCAGAATGGGAGGGAGGAGCTGGGCACAACCCCACTTACACTTGAATAGGCTGTGACCTGTCTACACACAAACAGCTGCATACCCTCTTTAGTTAGTCTGGAGGCAGGGAAGGCATGGCATATGTGCACGTCAAAGGCATGCCACTAAAGCTTCTCCCCACTTCAAAGGCAGACATCAACTCTTCAGTACACTTCTGGACCTGTGAGTAGTCTGCCAGGAAGGAGGACTGGTGTGCTGTTACAAGGACTGCTGGACTGCTGCTCTAAAGGAACTGCTGTGCTGACCTGCCGCTTGCTGTCCTCTTGACTGGGGAAGAAGAACTGGACCTGCAGCTTCATCTTGAACCCAGGACCCCAGAGTGACTCAAAGGATCAGTCTGCTGGCCTCCTGATCTGATCTGTTGTCATTTTGGGCTTATTTATTAAATTAAGCTCTGTGTTTCTACCCTTTGTGTAATGTTTTCAAGGTTTTACTTTTTGAAGTGTCGTAAAAATAAACATTACCTCTAAGCCTTACTGCCCTGTGTTAAGCTACCAGGGAGTTAAGCACAGGTTAATTTGGAGTTTGCTTGTTCCTTACCCTGACGAGGATTGTGGCTGCTCCTTGACCAGGGCTTACACCCCAGTCAACCAACAACCCAATTTATTACAATCACCCACTACCTGGAGGATAGCTACAGGGTAGAAACAAACACCGTTTTTGATGATTGTAAGCGTTAGGAAGTGGGGACGTTCCTTCGATCCAGAGAGGTTGAACAAAGATTTATGAGAGAAGCAGGAACTCCTGAAGTTCTAACTCTTGACATGTGGTAATTGGTTCACATCGAAGAACTTTGATCCGTTTGAAAACATTCTTTTGCACATGGATCAGAATTTAAAACGCAACTTTGGCCTTTAAGTAAAGTGTGTTTATAAAAGGCAGCGATAGGTTATGTCAATAGTGATTTGCGTAGCTCTGTCTTGCCATTAATATAGCCTTACAGTGCTGTAGGGTTTGAATATGTTGTTTTCTATTATGGTTCATTCACACTCCTAAAGCGGCACCAAAGCACATTTGCGGAGGAGTAGCACAATACTCTGGAATGTCATAGATGGAGCAGTATGTGTTTGTTTTGTGGCTTACATGGGGACTTGTCATGCATCAGGACCAGAGTTATGCTCTGAAAAAGGTTTATTGCTCTTCCTCTGCATGACTTTGAAGAGAAAATGTGCGAGATAGGTTGCTTCAGCATTCGATCCTAATGGAAGCACTGAAGTGTGAGAGTGCAGTAAGGCCTATGTTTTTGCAGTGTAGTGTGCTGGTGTCTGGATATGGCAGTAACTGCTGAAACTGTCTGGAACAAGTGTGTAGCTGTATTTGCTCGTGGGTGTAGGAGAAACGTGAGAGTAGTCGCGCCAACACGTGCCACCGATAGTGGCCTGTGTATATTTAGGTTGAACCACATATAATACGGGATGTTACACCCTGAAATGCCAAGGGTATATCAGAAGTGGGTCCCTTGCTGACTGTGCCATAGGATCCAAATCTATACCTAACTGATGAGGCCTAAAAAGACCAAAACTTTTGCAAGCATTCTTCCCATCATCTTTTTTGTGATTAATGAATGGATTCAAAATATTCTGAAAATAAAACAGAGCAACATTTCTGCCATATTTGTGGGTCTGTCAAGGTTTATAAAGGTGCTATACAAATGACAAAACAATATCAGTGCCTCTCTCTTACATTCTGTTGTAATCATGCATTTTCTGACTTTTTTGTGGTGCGGTAGCACTGCTGTGAATTCATATATGAAGGGTAGAGATATGATAACTGGATTCTTCATTCCATTTGATCTATCCCTAGGCTCTTTAAGTAGCCCAGCGTGGCCCAAGTAAACGTGGGATAGTACTAGTGAGATGCTAACTGTGCTCAAGTAGTTACTGGCACCATGCAGTAACCCACCAGTATCATGCAGTTACAAGTTACCCACCACAAAATGGGGAAATGGTGTATGACCCAGATTTACCATATGGTAATCCCTTTTTCATGGGGTTTAACGGACGTTTACCATCTGCACTAAGAAAGTGGATCAGGCTGTACTAAGGCACAGTGGCGGCAGGGGGTGGGGAGGGTGAATACAGGAGTGGAGAATGTAGGCTGGCGGGGTAATTCTACCCCTGTGTGCGAGGTTTAGGCAGGGACTATGGAATGGGTCTGGGTTACAAAGTACCACCCTACAGTGATGTTAAATTCTGGATTTTCCAACCGGTAAAATTTTTTTATTTTTTTATTTTTTTTGTTCCTGCTCCCACTAAATGTGCGTGTCAGAACACCGGACCTCTTATTACTGCGCAGAATGGAATCCCGCTTTGGAATTTCATTCTGCACAGTTCCCAATCAGGGCCATGTATTTCATGGTCCCCTTGGAAGGGAACTGTGAGGCACGAGAAGAAATGAAAAAGCAAAGTTCATTCTAATCTGAAATGACCTTTGGTTGACCTCAGCGGTTGAAGTGGGTGAGCTCTAATGAAAACGACGTACCCAAACGTTTACAGTGCCCCTACTGCTTATTAACCCCTTCCCCGCCATGGACGTAATGGTTACGTCCATGGCAGCGCCCGTGTGGCGCCATGGACGTAACCATTACGTCCTGCCACCGGCCCTCGGGGGAAGCGCTAGCGCTCCCCCCGAGGGCCGCCCCCCCAGGCCAGGGCTGAAAGGGGAATCCCTTCCCCTTCCACCCCTGACACCCCCCCCCAACCCCCCCCACCTCCCCTGTGATGTCAGCGCGCACTGACAATCACAGAGCCTCCCCCATCCTGCTGGAAGCTCAGCTTCCAGCGCGATCAAAAGAGAAATGCTTTGCATTTCTCTTTCGATCACGTGGGGGAGGTCCGGAGAGGCTTCAAAGGGAAGGATATGTATTTCCTTCCCTTTGAAGTCTCTCCAAGCGTTTCAAAAGCCGGATTGCTTGCAGTCCGGCTTTTGAAATGCCCACTAGACACCAGGGATGTTTTCTTTTTTTTTTTTTAATTGGCATAAGGGAGCGACCCCTTGGGCAAGGGTCGCTCCCAGGGGGGACATTTTTTTTAAGGCCTTTTCTGCCCCCCCTGGGGGCAGATCGGCCTATTATTAGGCTGATCTGCTCCCAGGGGGGCAGAAACCTCTAGGCACCAAGGATAATTTTTTTTTTGTTTTGTTTTTTTTTTGTTTTAGGCAAGGGTCGCTCCCATAGGGGGCAAGTTATATTTAGGCCATTTCTGCCCCCTCTTGGGGGCAGATTGGCCTATTTTTATGAGGCCAATCTGCCCCCAAGGGGGGCAGAAACCACTAGACACCAGGGAGTTGTTTTTTATTTTTTTTATTTTTCACGCAAGGGGAGCGACCCCTTAGGCAAGGGTTCTTCCCCTGGGGGGGGAAAGTTATTTTAGGCCATTTCTGCCCCCCATGGGGGCAGATCAGCCTATTTTAATTGGGCCGATCTGCCCCCAAGGGGGGCAGAAACCACTAGGCACCGGGGATTTTTTTTTTGTTGTTTTACAGATGGGGAGCGACCCCTTAGGCAAGGGTCGCTCCCCTGGAGGGGCAAATTGTATTTAGGCCATTTCTGCCCGCTTTGGGGGCAGATCGGCCGATTATAGGTCAATCTGCCCCCAAGGGGGGCAGAAACCACTAGGCACCAGAGATCTTTTTTTTGTGCTGTCACGCAAGGGGAGCGACCTTGTAGGCAAGGGTCGCTCCCCGGGGGGAGGGGGGAGAGCAAATTTATTTTAGGCCATTTCTGCCCCCCCCCCGGGGGCAGATCGGCCTATTGTTATTAGGCCGATCTGCCCCCGGGGGGGGGGGGGGGAGAAACCTCTAGGCGCCAGGGCAATTTTATTTTTATTTTTTGTTTGTTTGTTTTTTTAGAGATGGGGAGCGACCCCTTAGGCAAGGGTCGCTCCCCTTGAGGGGCAAATTGTATTTAGGCCATTTCTGCCCGCTTTAGGGGCAGATTGGCAGAACCCACTAGGCACCATGGTTCTTTTTTTTGCGCCGTCACACAAGGGGAGCGACCCTGTAGTCAAGGGTCGCTCCCAGGGGGTTGGGGGGGGGGGGGCAAATTTATTTTAGGCCATTTCTGCCCCCCCCCCCCGGGCCGGCTGAGCTAGAGGCCAAAATCCACAGGTAGGCACTTTGCAAAAAACACCTCTGTTTTCTGTGAAAAAATGTGATGTGTCCACGTTGTGTTTTGGGCCCTTTCCTTTCGTGGGCGCTAGGCCCACCCACACAAGTGAGGTACCATTTTTATCGGGAGACTTGGGGGAACGCTGGGTGGAAGGACATTTGTGGCTTCTCTCAGATTCTAGAACTTTCTGTCACCGAAATGAGAGGAAAAAGTGTTTTTTTGGCCAAATTTTGAGGTTTGCAAAGGATTCTGGGTAACAGAACCTGGTCAGAGCCCCACAAGTCACCCCATCTTTGATTCCCCAAGGTCTCTAGTTTTCAAAAATGCACAGGTTTGCTAGGTTTCTCTAGGTGCCTGCTGAGCTAGAGGCCAAAATCTACAGGTAGGCACTTTGCAAAAAACACCTCTGTTTTCTTTTAAAAAATGTGATGTGTCCAACTTGCGTTTTGGGGCATTTCCTGTCGTGGGCGCTAGGCCTACCTGCACAAGTGAGGTACCATTTTTATCGGGAGACTTGGGAACTCTGGGTGGAAGGAAATTTGTGGCTCCTCTCAGATTCCAGAACTTTCTGTCACCCAAATGTGAGGAAAATGTGTTTCTTTTTTTAGCCAAATTTTGAGGTTTGCAAAGGATTCTGGGTAACAGAACCTGGTCAGAGCCCCACAAGTCACCCCATCTTGGATTCCCCTAGGTCTCTAGGTTTAAAAAATGCACAGGTTTGGTAGGTTTCCCTAGGTGCCTGCTGAGCTAGAGGCCAAAATCTACAGTTAGGCACTTTGCAAAAAACACCTCCTGTTTTCTTTAAAAAAGGGATGTGTCCATGTTGTGTTTTGGGGCATTTCCTGTTGCGGGCGCTAGGCCTACCCACACAAGTGAGGTATCATTTTTATCTGGAGACTTGGGGGAACATAGAATAGCAAAACAAGTGTTATTGCCCCTTGTCTTTCTCTAAATTTTTTCCTTCCAAATATAAGAGAGTGTGTAAAAAAAGACATCTATTTGAGAAATGCCCTGTAATTCACATGCTAGTATGGGCACCCCGGAATTCAGAGATGTGCAAATAACCACTGCTCCTCAACACCTTATCTTGTGCCCATTTTGGAAAAAAAAGGTTTTCTTGATAGCTATTTTTTACTCTTTATATTTCAGCAAATTAATTGCTGTATACCCGGTATAGAAGGAAAACCCACTGCAGGGTGCAGGTCATTTATTGGCTCTGGGCACCTAGTGTTCTTGATGAACCTACAAGCCCTGTATATCCCTGCAACCAGAAGAGTCCAGCAGACGTAACGGTATATTGCTTTCAAAAATCTGACATTGCAGGAAAAAGTTACAGAGTAAAACATAGAGAAATGTTGCAGATTTTTTCACATCAATTTCAATATTTTGTTTTTTCAGTTGTTATTTTCTGTAGGAAACCCTTGTAGGGTCTACACAAATTACCCCTTGCTGAATTCAGACTTTTGTCTACTTTTCAGAAATGTTGCGGTTTCTGGGATCCAACATTGGTTTCATGCCCATTTCTGTCACTGACTGGAAGGAGGCTGAAAGCACAAAAAATCGTAAAAATGGGGTATGTCCCAGTAAAATGCCAAAATTGTGTTGAAAAATTGGGTTTTCTGATTCAAGTCTGCCTGTTCCTGAAAGCTGAGAAGCTGGTGATTTTAGCACCGCAAACCCTTTGTTGATGCCATTTTCAGGGAAAAAACCAAAAGCCTTCTTCTGCAGCCCCTTTTTCCCATTTTGTTGAAAAAAACGAAATTCTCACTGTATTTTGTCTAATTTCTTGGCCTCCTTCTGGGGAACCCACAAAGTCTGGGTACCTCTAGAATCCCTAGGATGTTGGAAAAAAAGGACGTAAATTTGGCGTGGGTAGCTTATGTGAACAAAAAGTTATGAGGGCCTAAGCGCGAACTGCCCCAAATAGCCAAAAAAAGGCTTGGCACCTGAGGGGGAAAAGGCCTGGCAGCAAAGGGGTTAAAAAACAACTGTAGGAAAACATAATGCTGAACTTGGGTGCCTCTGACTGGAAGGGAAGGGAGGGGTCTGCTGTTCTGTGAAGCCAAGGGAGAGGCAGACAACGAAAGAAGAAAAAATCTTATCACCGGGGCGCTCGGTACCTGTGTGTAATTAATTAAACAACAAATATAAAGGGTGCTTGGGAGCCATTATATTGTGTTAATGCGTGAAATAACTAAAGTTTCATGGGGACAAAGATTTATGCTGCGAAGTAGTGTAAGAGTGAGTTCTGTAGTTTGTCCTAATAGAAACGTTTTTTTTCTTCTAAAGCTTGCAGTAGATAGTCTGATTGCTTAGTACTAAATATATACTTTTACATGTTCTGTTCACCACATTAGAGGTATAGTGTAGCCTGTGATACTTGTAACTCTGGCCCTGCTCTCCCTGTGCCTCGCTCTCTCCACCGATGGCTATGGGTCCCCGATGCCTCACTCCCTCCTCTATGCCGTACTGCCGGCTGCCCCACGCCTCCTCCCTGCCTCACTTTTCCTCCCTAGACCTGGGGCCTCCGCTGCCTAGGCCTGGTTCGGATCCCGAATTCTGGGACGGAGTCTGCAGCCCCTGCTTGGAGGGGTCCGTCCGGCGGTGCCGTGGGGCTCCCGTGTGCAGACATCAGCCATGGTAGGGCACCTCAAAGCCTCAACCAAGGGGCCCCTAGAGATGGGGTGGGCGGCGTCTCCGGCGAGGGCAGAGCTCTGTGTGGCTGGTAGCGGGAGAGGTGAACCGCGAGTGGAAAGAAAATATGAAGTTTGCGCCGCGTCAGAACGGTCCATCAGCCTGCGACGCTGCATGTGCCTGAACCTGTTTGTGTTTGAGTGTCAGAACCCCAGGTAACTGACACCAGGGCGGCGCCCACGCGAGACTGCCTCCGGTAGTGGCATCGGCTACACCGCCCACAGAGGCCGCATCCAGGACACCCGCAGGGGCGCCATTCAAGCATCACTCCCGGTGTCCACAGAGGGTATCGTCAAGACCATCCCCGAGGAGGCCTCGTCTGTCGCATCAACCGGGCACAGCATCCATAGGGGGAAACATTACAAAATAGCCACAATCACCGGCAGGCGTCGCCATCCAGCGCATCACTCAAAGCATCCAGAGCACCGAAGGGCCCACCGTCCTTAGCATCCCTCGGTGCCCTCAAAAAGCAAAACCTAGAATATTACCAGCACTCGCAGCGTCTACAGGGGCAGCTTTCCAAGTTTGCACCATTCAAGGCAGCAACTGACCTCATCCACAAGGGCGTCACCCCCAAGTGGCAGCTCCCAAGACATCCTCAGAGCCATCACTCAGCTTCTACGGTGTATAGCACCTACTGGGAGCACCATCCAAAGCCTCGCTACATCCACAGGTGGCACCTCCCAAGAAATCCTCAGAGCCATCACTCACAGCTTCTACGGTGTACAGCACCCACTGGGGGCACCTTCCAAAGCATCGTCAACAGCCAGCGCCACATCTACAAGTGGCACCTATCAAGGCATCCTTGGGGCCATCACTCACAGCTTCTACGGTGTACAACACCCACCGGGAACACCATCCAAAGCTTCTCCTGAGGGCCAAATCCACAACTGGTACCTCACAAATCATCCTCAGGGCCATCACGTGTATCTATAGAGGACAGCACCCGCAAGGTGCACCACCCAGAGCGTAAATAGGACATCGTCCGTAGTTAGCAACCCTATAGCATCCACAGAGGCTACTATCCAAAGCTTCCACAGGTAGTACCGTTGGTGGTCACATATATACAATCACCAGGTGCCCTCATCCATAGGTGGCCCACTGATCGAGGGCCTTGTGCACAACATTCTCACGGGACACCATCCACAGCGTCAGTAGGGTAGCATAGCAGGCAAACCCCAGAACATCCACAGCTAGCACCATCGAAAACCCATTTGAGCATCATCCACAGGGGCATCGCTCAGAGCATCCATATCTACAGTGGGTATCACTCGGAGGGCACAATCCTCAAGTGCATCTATTGGACGTGCACTCCACAGCATCCCCAGGTTGCACCACCTCCTCGATGGGGCAGCATTGATTGGGTGCACAACCAGGGGTGCGATTGAGCGGGGCCACCTTCTAATGCATCTATAGGTATATCATAGTGGGAAGGCATCATAAAAGGTTCTTCCTACGATCTCCGTGGGCAGCATCATCCCAAGGTTTGGGACTCCTGCAGGTATTTATATCCACACAGGACATTCTCCACTGGGAACAGCATACTTGCCCACGTGGCAGAGACAACTTGTTTGACCATTTACAGGGAGTAGGTAACATCCACAGGGCGGGGTACACCTGGCACATACTTATTTGGTCGTGGCGTTACAGGAGAATTCCAGTCTGGTTACACAGGAGCTGCCTACAGCGAATCAACCGCATACCCTCTGTTTACCACCCTGCATGGATTCTGCCGGTGCCCTGCCATGTCTTCATGCCAAGAAGAGACTGGTCAGTCACATTCGCGGGTGTCCACCTCTATCCAACTAAGCCCGTTGTCCTTGTTTAAATTTATTGACAATCGTTTTTTTTTTTTTTTTTTTCTTTTTTTTTTTATTAAAGTAGATCAAGACGAGTCTAGGGATTTCTAGTTTCCTCGAATAACATGGTGCCCACAGTAGCATCGTGGTTGTTCCAACAATATGTAATTATTTTACTGATACTGCTACACCAAATCAGCGTGAGCGTATCCGGGTGGCCTGCACCTAAACTTCCTCAGCCATTCTGTTGAGCTTGTCTAGTAAATACAAAGAGGCCACAGAGACCTCACAGTCAAAATAATTTTGCATTACTACGATGCATTTTAGATGTTGTTCTCAGACCCAAACAAAGTATGAAGATGTAAACTGCACCACATCCTTACAGGAGGTGAAACGTACATTTTACTTTTGATATTCCAAAATGAAAATGTCTAGCACAGAGCTGTAGGGGATTTCTGTTGTTTTTATTCCAGTGGATGTCTGGTCTATTGTTTTTGGTTTCCGGTTAAATACTTTAGTTCTGCAGTGGGTTTCTGAAAGTTCTAGTGGTGCTGATGGTGGAGATAACGGCGGCTCAAGCCATGATGGGCCTGCTTCGGGGCTCTCAAACATTAATTCTTGTAGCCGAGTTTCACCCATCAACCTTCATTTGGGTCCGAGGCAGATTCCCACCAAATCACACTAAGTATTGTACTTAATTGCAAATTAGACTAGGGCAATGCCTTGGTGGGATTCTATAATACTAGTAGCCAGGCCACATTTTTAACACCATCATCGGCATTGTCCATGCCAATAGGTCTGGCTTTAAAGGAATGTTGTATGGTAATGTGAATAATTACAAGTCAATTTCATGGGAATAGATATGTATTTGTGTGGGATCAAAGAACTGTAGAATACTATTGGTGTAGGCTAAAATGTCAAGTGACATTTGCACTGTTGTACCACACCTAAACATCCACGTAGGTTAATGACTGCCATCTTGCTATCTTTGGTACTGCCAGAGAAAAACACCATAAATTGTTTAGTTGTCTAAGACACTTTAACAACATCACCATGTCGTGTGTATCCCCAAAAGTTCAGTCTCAGGCTTCTGAATAAATAAACGAAATGTTCACATCTGTGAGGATGGCAACCACTTTTTCGTGGAAGCACTCAATGTCGTACCAATTAAAACATGTACTCCTGGCTCGAACATAAGGTGGGAGCCAAAATCCCCTTCCAGTGATGTTCACACAGTTGTTTGTGCTATCAAGTCAGACCATAAAAATGTGGTTGCGCATCTGTACTTTGGGCTTTGTGGAACTAGCTACCTATGAGAGAAGGCTCAATATTAAGATTGTGCCCGTGGTTTAGAAGTGCATTCAGTAAACCATCTGTGGTGTTAAATCAGAAAAAATGGTCTAGCAATGTATTTTGAGTCTGCAGATTTCCTGATTCTCAGAGTATACTGAAAAACAGTAACCACAGTATCTGAAATAGTTTTGGAAAGGACACCGTCGCACAGTGTGGATGAGGAATTTGTTATTTTTACATTTTTGGCCAATTGCATCTTGCTTCCACGGCCACTGATTGCGGTGCATGATATGTTTTAGTCCTTTTTGTGCATGGTCCAACATGAATCCATAAATATATCTAAACCACACCACGCCTGATCCTAGGCTTCTTTATGTAGGATCGTAAGCCAAACCAACCAAAATGGTGCAGCCCCATTACGGGGACTGTACCAGGCATGCTATTACCACGCATGCATAACAACTAGAGCGCTTACAACTGTTCTTATTACATTGACAACAGGAGTCACAGCGCCGGTTAGAACATTACAGTGCAGGTAAGTGTGTGTGTTTGTGTGTATGTATATATACACCTAAATTCTCTGGAAAAAAAAACAAAAGTTACAGGAACGTTATAGATGCATTCATGTTTAACCCCACAAAACCATAGAAATTCAGCAGTTACCTATATGTTTAAAATATGTTGTTTCTTAGAAACAGTTATTTAACGTAAACACATGTAACTTAAACTGAAGTAGTTAATAATTGAATAAATATTGAATTCCATTTATATTAATTTAAATACATAGATTTTTTTAAAGATACATGTTCTAAAATTAAATATTAAAAGTCAGACAGTATTTTCAGCAGAACTATTTATTGTATTAACATTGATTAAGTTACAAATGAAACTAATTTAAGGTAAAGTTAAGTAATTACTATGTGTTTTAGGATTGAGTTGGCTGGATTTAATATTTTTCATAGTGACTAGGGAATTATTAAATGTATGTATACATATTTATTAATAGAGACCAGATATGTAAACATTTTGAATTTTATACTCTAAAATTTAATTATTTGACAATATAGTCTTGTCTATATAAATACATTAAAAAAGTGGTGTGGGGGGGCTTAACCCTACCCCATTAAAAGAGGGGGTGTCTCCCATGTAAGCAAGAATAAAAAATATTTAAATCTAAAAAAGTCACTTTAATTCTTAAAAAAAAAAAAAAAAAGCTTTTATTGCTTTTTTGAAAGAACATAGTACATAGCTTAATGAGTGCTGTAGGAGTAACACTGTGTCCAATCAACATGCACAATCCCAAAGAAAAGGTGTTAGGCAGAGAGCATAAAGCCAGCAAAAAGGTTATGAATTGGACACAACTACAGATGAGTTAGGCATGTCATGGGTCAGTAAGTATGAGTGGAGAGGGTCCCAGATGTACTTAGGTCTAGACTTAGGGGGAAGAAGTGAGGCGTAGAGTTCACTCATGGTGTCACAATAAATGAGGTTGCATAGCTAGTCTTTAGTTGTAGGTCTACTACTGCCACCCCATATCATGGCAATGGGCCAGTTAGTAGAAGCTCCATACCTGGAAACTGTCTGAGTTGTGGTACGGGAAGTTGAACATATCCTAGGAGTGCGAGGAAGGGGTCGGGAGCCACAGCGTGGTCTAACATGTCGGAAAGAAGTGAAAATATGGCTCGCCAATAGTTCTGTATAACAGTGCAGGTCCAAGTGAGATGAGCAGAGTCGGCGTTGTCTGCTGTACATTTAGGGCATTTATGTGAACTTTAGGGATCAAATTTAGCAAGGGCCTGTGGAGTGGCATATGCTCAGTCAAGAAACTTATAGTGCAAGAGTTTGTGCTGACTATTGGTTGAAACCAGCTTGGGTTGAAGGCTACAGAAGTTCCGACTTTGTACAGAATGGGGGAGTTTAAATCCCGCTCCCAGGCCACTCCTGATGTAATTTTGCACTTAAGGCCGCAGCTCAATACTGGAGTGGTAAAGACGAGAGACCAGCCTAGTGCTTTCAACTGCCGAGATAATCGTAGTAAGGAGGGAGAAGTCAGGAGGTTCCTCCAGAAAGGTGGGTAATGTCCCCCGTAGGGTACTGTGCAGTCAAAGACTGACAAAGAGGTCCATTGTGGATTTTGTGCTGTCAACCTCAAACAGTGAGAGGAGTTCTAGTTTATAGAGGTCTCCCACTGTACGGATCTGATGTGTGGATAGTGTGCGTTGCACTAATGTTTGCCGTGTCATTGGGAGCCATGGGTTGTTGTGAAAAGGGATGTCTGGTGAATAGAGGATGCTAAATCCCAACTAGTGTCAGAGCTTAGACCAGGCCCAGCATGTCATGGAGAGGGTGTGAATGTCGCGGGGTTCTTGGGGCAATCCCCTCTGGAGAACAACAGTGGTCCACTTGATGTCGTTCTGGTTTGAGGTGCAGGAGTCTGGCATTTGGGTGGTACCAGTAGTAGGAAAAGTTGCATTGTGCCACCATATAAGAGGTAGAGGTCTGGTACTTCAAAGCTGCCTTGGAGTAGGGGAGGGTACGCTTTTCCCATTTGATTCTGGGGCGGCGACCAGCCCATATCAAGCGTGTCAGGAGGGTTCGCAGTGCAGAGAAAAAATAAATGTTCAGCCGAATTGCAATGATGAGGAACAGGTAAAGAAATCTGGGAAGCACCAGCATTTGTCATTTCAATACTTTTATAAACCAAACCTATTGATTAGAAATGGGAGGCCGTTAAAAGCATATGTTGGACTACGGGCCTAGAATTGTTATAAGGAAAGCAGTATTTGTGGAGTAGTCAGGCTCGAGGTCGTGTTCACGAGTGACATCATAGAAACACCATGATCTGGTCAGCAGGGATCGGGCAGTCACAAGGAAGTCAAAGGGTCCTTTTTCACCGTCTGTGACCATTTAAATAACAGCTTCCAGAAAGACCTATGCCGCAATAAACTCACGACTGAGTCAATAGATTCCTGCCTTTTGCACTGCTTTGTTCCCGTCAGAATGCTTTTGTTATGGCAAGTTAAGGGGGGGGGGGGTCGGTGTGTGTGTGTGTGTGTGTGTGTGTGTGTGTGTGTGTGTGTGTGAGCATGTATATAAATATATCTTAGGTTTGAAACAAACCACGTGAAGGGCAGTGCTAAATTATTATTCCAAGGTGGGTGGTAACAATACAAAAACGCTTTACTGCAGTTTTTGATCTTAACAAAACAGTCCTACTTCGCTGTTTGTGTTATTTGTAGCCAAACTGTTTTGATGGGACAATGTTCTGTATGGTCTAGTTCCATGCTTTATCTCCTTACTGCGGTCATATGATTATATGTTCAAATAAATATTTTTCCTTTGCAGCACCTTGATTTTCTCTATTTACGTTGTGTATCTGCAAAACCTATGAGCACAAAAAAACAATCTATTTATTTACCTACCGGAGTTTAGTTTAATGAAACCTAAAAGAGAGCTGAGGTGTTAGTTCAACCCTGCTACACGGTTTGAGAAAATGTTTGTTCACCATGGAAAGGGTTTAGTATTTTTGTAATAAAAAAATAAGTGTTTGGTGCCGGTATGGCAGCTAAAAAAATATCTATCAACTTTTTGCCAGCTATTGCGGATTTAGTCTGAGCAGTCGTCAGTTTTAGGGCTTAAGCCACAGCAATGGTCCGCTATTATGGCTTTAGCCACAGCAGTGGTCCGCTATTATGGCTTTAGCCACAGCAGTGGTCCGCTATTATGGCTTTAGCCACAGCAGTGGTCCGCTATTAGGGCTTTAGCCACAGCAGTGGTCAGCTATTAGGGCTTTAGCCACAGCACTGGTCAGCTATTAGGGCTTTAGCCACCGCAGTGGTCATCTGTCATGGAGTTATCCCCACTACTAGTTTACAGTTACTGCTGTAGTTCTACCGCTGGTCATTGTCGAGGATTTAGTTCCGCCGTGTCTCCTTTTTAACCTCCTTTTCCTTTGCTGCCACTCTTTCCCACCTCCCTTCTTCATTTGTAATGCTTCTTCTCCTAACATTTTTCCCCATCTCATGTCCTTCCCCTCCACCCCGCCTCTTCTTCTCCCAGCCCTTCTCATCCTCCACTGCATTCCTGTCCTGTCAGCCAGATGCCTAAGATTACTACATTATTACTTAATATGTCCTAGCAATCTGACAGCCAAACAGATTGAGTGTTTTGGGGTAGCTTTTTCTAGTCACAAGTTTTCTACCGTGTTCCCTCCTTTCCTCTTCTAGTCCCAGCTCTTTGAGTCAGCCTCGGTGCAGACTGGCAGCCAACATATGGCAGTATGTTGTATACTTTGTCCTCTTGTGTTCTTGTGTATAGGGTTGGATGGAGTCTGTCCATGCCATCTGATGTATGATGGCCATGTCAGTGAAGGAGCCTTCTAAATGATCACCTGGCTATGCATCCAATAACATGTCACTTAAACATGATATCGTAATCTGTTTTGCAGCATGGCTGGGATCATACCAACTACAAGAGGAAAAGACTCCCTCCAGTGAAGAAGTCGTTGGTGTACTACCTGAAGAGCAGAGAAGTAAAGGTTCAGACTGATTCCGGCTACCACCGAGTATTGTGTGGTTATGCAGCTCAAAAGCTTCCAAGCCTCCTGCAGGAGAAGGAGTTCCAGCTTGGGACCCTGAATAAAGTGTTCGCATCCCAGTGGCTAAACCACCGACAAGTGGTTTGTGGAACAAAGTGCAATACAGTAAGTGTGTTTGTTTCTCTCTTTTTTTCTGGGTGAACTTCCGTGTGATAGAGGTTGCATATTGCTTTAGGGTGACTGTAAGAAAACTTAAGATTTTTCAGCGAATGGGACATTTGAAAAATCTCTGTATGTACTGATAAGTTGCCTGTAAGTTTATTTATTAATAGGAAATATACTGCTGTTATATGTTTAGCTTAAGCCACCCACCCCCTTTAGTATTGCAAGGTATTGTCAAAATAACTTGTATATGTGGTCTTGGTCCCTCCCTGAGCTCAGTTCGTGTGTCCCCCCAAAGCAAAACTGAGGGTCGTTTTTATGGGCTCCTCTTTAGGTTCTGTACTCAAAACCCTTGATTACAGACCTTGGTTAACTTTGGAATCTACTAGCGTTAAGAAAGGAAAGGGGACTTTGGGTGTACATGGGTACAAGCTCCTCCTCGTTAGGCTCCTTCCTGTGTGGCACATGTATCCCCTCCACATCCCCCGCACTTTACATGACACATTCATTTCAGAGTACCAAACCATCTGGCTAGAAGGGGAAACATTTGAAGAGACGCGCGAGTGGGTAGATATTTGGGCCATGGCCTACGAGCTTTGGGTATCGGGAAAGATGTCCGCATGTAGAACGGATGCATGGATTTGGAGAACGTCAGTACGGTGGGGAACACGGCCTGTTTTTTAAATTTTTGTTGTTGTTGATAATATTAACATAAATGTGTCAGTTCTTTATGTAACCTGGAAAAAAACCTTTGAGACAGTACTTTGACTTGTAGTTTGAGAATTGTAACGAGCGCCAACAATAAAAAAATTATGCTTCATGGAAGTGTTTCTCTGGGGGAAACAAATCTGTTAGACGGCATTCTGGTTTCAGTGTCTCGAGTTTCCCACCTAGTTTGTAATTCATTTTTACACTAATACCTACACAAGATATCATAATTAACTATTTCCGCAGATAAAAATACGTTTTGTTTAGTACCTGGGCAGTTGATCGAGAAGTATCAGATTAGCTAAAATGGGAAGTTATTTGGGACGAAACCCAAGAGCGGCAAGAAACTGAACCATCGCTTGTTTCTTAAATAGGTTATCCACACACCATCAAGGACTGCACCTTGCTACGTGACCTTCAGTGTGTGATTTATTAGTGAATGGTGTGGGTACCAAAATGTGAAGAGATTACAAGTCCTGGGATGTGTAGGGGGGAGGTACAATGGCAGTTTTGTTGCATTTAATTATGATTTAGGAAAAGGCTTGTATTCTCGCAGCAGCCAACTACACTTACACTTTCCATTGTGTTGTTAATAGCTTGAATATATCTTTGCAAAAATAACCTTGAGTGCAGAGTTGCACACCATATGGCATCGTGACTTTGACTGGTAATAAACCACATTCCAAAATGTTAACAATTGTAATTTGCACAACTAAAAAAAATATAAATGCCTAAATTATTTTTGCTGTAGTAGAGCAAGTATCAGAACTGTATTAGTAGTTTTGCAGGATGATTTTGTTATGCTTACTCTTTTGCTTCCTCTAGCAGTTGACCCCAGAATCGTTTGCGGACAGGGTGCACCCCACCTGCCAACCTCAAATCCTTAACCCCACCCACCAAATGACCTATGTGAGGTCAATGGGATGCTTCAAATCTGTCAGATTCTGGTGTGTATTAGCACTCCACACTGCAGTGCGGTTCATTGTACTTGTGTACAGTGTTTTTAATAAAGCCCATATCCTCAGCCACCACAGGGTGCCACGCTGTACTGGCAGTATATAACATGTTGGTGAATACATAGGGAAGCATCATTGGGCGTCATGTGAAAGGTCGGGATTATTGGGTCATTTGGACTCAAAATGAAATTCAGCTTCATAGTTCTTGACAATGATCATGCTGACCTACTCCAAACAGTTGTTAATGGTGAGATGGATTGCAGCAGTCACTATGCATAGATGATGGGAACAGTTCATTGTGGACTGAAAGGAGGTGGAGTACAGGAAAGGAAGATGCACAAGATGTCCAGTGAGCACTGCAGAGATGAGACATACCGATTCCTTGTCAGGCACACCTGAACTATTGCCAGTTTAGGGGCTTGGAGGGGGGGGTGATATTTCCATCTGATGGTTTCTCAAATAAAGACCCTCAAAAAGCTATGCTCTCCATTTTCAACCGGAACCCTTCTGGTGCATCTTCCCAGGCCTTCATGGGCCTACCCTGGTTGAAATATTCAGTACTAATGACAGCAGCTTCAACCCCGGCTTTAGATTTGAAGTCTTCACCAATTACTGTAGCCTTGGTATCTTTATTGGAGCCTATTGTGGCCTTTTGAACGCCGCTAGATGTTTCTAAGCCATGAGATCTGCTTTTGGCTGAATAGAAATTGATACCAACTCCAGCGATTGACCTGCTATTTATTGAGCCTTGCTCAAACACACTCTGCTCAGTATTAGCACAAATCTGAGTATCACGAAACATCGAAAGGTGCTTAGCGAGAGACCCTGCAGCTGGGGCATAACTGGTTTTGGTCAAAGTGATAAACTGCACTCTGACAACCCACCTTTGGGGGATAACAATGGATTGTGATGCATACAGGCTTGTACCAGTCCTTTCAAACTGATTCCAGTCTTTTGGCAAATTTCTAGAATGCCAGTGATCTTGACAGATACCCTGAGATAGAGTTTTCACCTATATCATGAGTATGAAAGTAGTATTATTGCTCCACTGTGCTGAAGAAATTCCAGTATACACAGACAAACCCCAGTCACTTGGTTTGCCGACATACTGGCTGCCGCTAAGCTGGTCTTGGAGCCATCAGGCCCTTCAGTGAGGCACTGATACCTTTCACAGTTGAAGCATGGGGAAATCGCGTTCTACTCCGTCTGTGGCAGTCCTCTAGTGCTGGCAGTTTGCATATTCTCACATACCGATTACCAGAGAGTACAGACAGTTTCTTCTCTTTGTTGTAGAGGAACAGTACTATGAGTTTGCTCTATTCCCCTTTTGCTTCTGATCTTCACTGCATGTTTTCACGTTATTAGCTGCGGAGGCCATCTTTAAATGTACCTAAACAGCTGCCTACAGAAAATGATCTCCCCACAGCGTACTTTGTAGCAACTCAGCAGTACAGATCTTGAAGTCCTACTAAATATACAGAAATTATACCCAGTCCCACACATGCAACACACGTAATGAAGGCAATACTCAACACAGTTGTTGAAAGCCTTTACTCCTGCTGAGAGGCGTAACCAGAGATCTCAGTTGGTTTCTCAGTTCAAAAACCAAAACTTATAGCAGACGGTATTGCGCTTATTCGGTCTGGTAACATTTTGTATTTGTTTGGCACCTTATGGATGCCTTTATATAGAATACTTCAGCAAAGAGTAAGGTAATAGGTTGAGCCAGTTGTCTGGACTCCTGTAAAACCAAATAAATTTTTTTAAATGAAAAAACATAGCATCGGGGGTATGAGAGTGGACACGAATAGAGGCTTGTCTGCATTATTCTTATGAAATTTTCAAACGTAATGTATCTGGTGCAAAACATGGGAAAATTAGTTTATGTTTGTTGTAAGTAAGACAGTTGGTTTATCTACAGACCGTTTCTCATCCTGGCTGATAATTAATGACCATATTTGAGTTACCACCCCTCGTAAGTTCGTATGTCACCCATTTCGTCTTTCTAAGAATAGATTATTGTAATGTTGGAGACCAGTTACTGATAGTTGTTCTTTTTCATTACAAAGAAAACTAATTTAGCGTAGCACATATTGCTATGTGTGACATTTTCATAATTTCATTGTAATTATGAGTGACATTTCAACAACTATTAGTGACACTTTCTTGCAAGCAAAATCAATCAATGAAGACGAGATGACAATGATATATCGAGAATCCTATACCTCCCATTGTACACCAGTGCCACCTTGTGGCCTTTGATAAACACTACTCTGAGCTTACCTAGCGCAGTGAGAAACTGGAACAGGAAGGTTTTACCGCACTTCAGGACTTGCATGACAATATTACGCATTGCAGTAATGCGGGAAAATGACCAGAAATGCATTGTACTAACACAAGATGGGTGACACTTGTCAGGACTGGTTTAGGCACTGGCATTTACTTGAACAAGTCAACCTGCCTGCTTTTAAATTTAAATCCAAAGTAAAACAGCGCTGTTAATAGGAACACCACATCACACATTCTAGTGTGATGTGGTGTTCACCAATGCCCACAAAAACACTGAGACTGGGTGGGGCAGAGCCTCCTCCTAGGGCCTAAGGAGTGGTGAGACCCAGCCCAGCGGAGAGGAACTTTGAGGCCCCCCAAATATCTCTTAAAATAACGACAACCCCTCCTCGCCCTCCCCAAATTGAATCCTTTCCCTGTACACACTACACTGCCAGCCGTCTCCAGGCTATGCTTTGCAAATCTTGACTGATCTCTATGCTGGGAAGGAGCCCACCTACCTTGTATTCCACCACCTCATAGTGCCAACGTCATTCAACAAGTGCTCCCATGAATGGTCCAGAACCGGTTTGTCCTCTACAGGAATGCCTCCTTGAATATCTGATGATTCTACAGAGTCACAGAGGCCACTCAGAGCAGATGGCCCCGGGCTACAGGACTGATGTTGGATTTGCATAAAGCTTTCAACACCCTTAGCTGGGATTACATGTTTTGTTGAGTACTGTCGAAATGGAGCTTCAGTGCACTAACTGTCAGGCTAATCGTTCTACTTTGTAAGAGCCCTACAGTTTAGGTGTGCTAAGGGCGACAAGCCACATCAGTTAGTAGAGGCGCTAGGCAGGGTTGCCCTCTTTTCCCCTATTCTATCCAGGCTGGCGATGGTACAGTTGGCAGCCTATGCTAGACTGTGGGGCAGAGAGTAGGCCATACCTTGTGTGTATTTTTTTTTTAATTTATTTTTATTGGCATGTATCAGAGACGTGTGTTAATGTTTTCCGTTCCCTGTCTAAATTCAATATAGCTTGCATTTCCATCAAGAAACCTTGTTATAACATTGAGCCCGCAAGAACGTCTGTTTATATGTGTATGCTATGTTTTAAAAAAACTTAAAGCTGCTGTCTCGGGGTCTGGCGTCCTTGCGGTGTATATGTATGTGAGTGGCGGGAGGTTCCTCTGGGGCTATTACCCCCTCCCCCTTGGGGTTATGAATGAGGAGGGGTGGCAGATGTCGCTCCCCCAACCCACCAGCGGGCGATTCCCCAGCATTTGGAGAGGGAGAGGTTGGTGTTTAAGTGCATCCTCCCATGGTGGAGACCTATCTGCAGTTGAACCAGTTGTTCCGCACTTCGAGGTCACTGGCAGGCTGCTCCAAGGGCTCAGACCAGACCAGGCCTGGCGTCTCAGGCCCCCCCATCCTTCTATATGTGCCCAGCTTGGCTCGTGGAGGTCGAGGGTGTTTCCACTCTTCCACCACTTCTCACAACAAATCTGCTATCCGCTTCCTGGTCACTACCTCGGCCTTTTCTTTTTGCAGTGCTCTCTCCTCCGCTGAAGCTCACAAGGTGACATCCCTTATGCACGTCTCAATGCTAGGCCGCAAATTAGACTTCCATACCATTGCCATGCACCTTTTGGCTAGGATCAATGCTAGATCAAGGTTGGGATTGAGTTGTGGAAAGGTCCCCAGTAAACACACCTTGAAAGTGTTATCTAGGATTCTGTTCAGGGTCCTGTTAAGTCTCGGCAGGACTGTCCCCCAGTACTTCTGAAGTTGGGTGCCTTCCCAATGCCATATGCACAGTATAGCTCGAAGTCTGTGACTCCCAGACAGTCCTGAAGTGGTGGGCAGCAGAGAATGTTGAGCACGACCCTGTGGAGACCTCTGCCCCAGATTAGTTCCTGGAGTAGGAAGCCCAGTCGCCTAAACCAGGCAGCCGGTATCCTCACTCTGGGTCGCAAAATGGTAGAGCCGTTGTAGGAGCATGACCATCTTGGACAGTGCGATGCGCACCATGAGAGGCAGTCTAAGCCATCTCCAGAAGGGAACAGCTCTTGAGGGAGTGCATCACCACTCCTAGTTTTCCTTCCGCGAGTAGTCATCTCATGGAAGATCTGGATGCATGTCTTAGTCTGGTTAACCTGGAGGCCTGAGTGGGTCCCACAAACCATTCTGAAATCACAACATGGCACACTTGCTGTGTGCCATGCGCTTGTATGCTGCATGTACTATAGGTAAGTCACCCCTACATCAGGCCTTAGAGCCCTAAGGCAGGGTGCACTATATTACATGTGAGGGCATATCTGCATGAGCAGATGTGTCCCTTTAATGCCTTGTCCCATTGCTGGGCGTTGCAAGTGATCAGGAAGCCATCTTAAGGACATGTACTAGGCACTGGTCAGTACGAATCACCCAGCTACATGATGGCTTCACTCAAAATAGTGGTGTTTGGTATTAAACATCTCATCCTAATCCATATTGATGCCTGTATCGGATTTATGAAGACCCGCAACCAGAGGGCACCGTAGAGGTGCTTCAAAGTCTCTGCCACCTTTAAAATGCGACCTTGGTTTCCCCTCAGACCTGGGCAATGCCACTCCTTGGCCTGATGCCCATTTGGAATTGTAGCAGGTGGGAAATGAGATATTCAGAAGGGTGTTAAACTTAGAGGCGAGGCAGAATCCCAAGGTGGGCCACCGGAAGTGGGCAGTCGAGGTGAGGTTTCACCATCTTGGCTTGAGTGACACTAGGCATTCTGGTTCAGGATTATTCCCACTCCTCACATGAAGTGGTCATATGGCGGTGTAGACACGCCATTGGCTACTACCCTACACTCCCTTAAACACCCCCAAATTCAGCATTTAATTGTCCTCACAACACCAAAGAGACAGATTTGTCTACCTGGGAACCAAAGATGGACAAAAGATAGCAGTCACAGCAAGATCTGAGGAGTTACAGCGAACCTGGCTTCAAACCCTGACTTTCTGCGGGTACCTTGATAGTTGCACTAACCTGATTCGTCCAAAAGCTGTGCATCCTCCCAAACCCCAGGAGGACTGGCCAGCACTTTGCCAACCATCTACCATCTCCCATGGGGTGGAGGAGCCATCCCCCTGCATCTGCAGGCACTGACCACATCTGTCCAATACATTGTTTTGCTGGCCATCGAGTCCACCGAGGGAGCATCACTCCAGGAGGAGTTTTATTTTTCTGGATCCAGGAGGTCAGCCCCATCTCTCTGCCGAGTTTCGGGAAGCTAGATCCTCCAGGAGCCCCCGGCACCCATACCCGGGGTACCTGAACACTTACGGCAACCAGGCTTGTTAAGTGTCCACCCTGACAGGTCTGTCGCCAAAACTGACCTTCCCAACGAGGGACTTCAAGACTGACGAGGCCACACTGAGAGTGGCCCTGCTGCTGTGCTTTCTTCCCCTCTGCAGGTCAACCCAAAAACGGTGAGAGCCTCCAACACAAGTAACCAGCCAGCCAAATGTCTCAGCACCCGAGCCCTCCAGCCCGGGTTCACGACAACCGACTGCGCCACCCTGCTCTAAAGACTTACGAGCCGAGCCCCCCTTGGGGTTCTGCTGGACTTGTCCCCATGTCCCCCCCCCCCCACCCTTGCAGGCTGTGTTCACAGGAGCCCATTTTGCTATCTACCAATGTAGCATTCAAGGCTACCAACCCTTCCTGCACCCAGACACAACACAACAGAGCATGTAAACTAAAGCTGCTGGTTTTTCTTTGGATCTTGGCCACCTAGCACCTTAAGTTCTAAAGGGCACCCCCGAACTAAGAATGCAAGCACCTGTTTACAGTATGTGTTTCCTCCATTAGGATAATATTACCGCGTTAAAGGTTTCCACCTCAGAACCGTTATTTGTGCGTTTTTACTGTTTGTTTGTAAAATTCATAACTTCAAAAGTACTTACCTGATATAGATAATCTTCGTGTCTAACAATGTATTAAAATCTATTATTTTTATAAATTGGTTTTGGATTATTATTATTTTTAGCGTGTGTACCATTTATTGACCCTGTATGTGCAAAACAAATGCTTAACACTCCCCTCTGATTAGCTCAAGCTGCTCGACCACACTATCACAGATAGAGCACTTGGGATTTTTAAAGTAAGCCCTGTAAACCAAATAAGGGTCGTCTGGACTTTTTGCATGGTGTGTCCTTACATTGACCCACTACATAAAAAGCTATCTTCCTACAGAGGGCCTCCCATTCTACCCGGCAATTTGAGGCTGTCCCTTGGTTCGTGGCAAAGTATTCTATTTGCTCCTGCAGTCCCTCATTGTCTCCCCTAAGGGGATGTCAGATAGGACTGCAGTGTGCAGTCGCTGCTTCAGAATCACTAGGTGCTGGTCAGTTGGTTGAAACGATAATAAGAGCAGGCTTTGATCTGAGAGGCTGCAGCCCTAATATTCAGTGTGGGTTATATAGTGGCATAGGCTCCTGGAGCAGACCAATCAGTCGAGTTTCGTATGGACCTGGTACATGCTAGAATAGAATGAATAGTCCCTGTCAGTGCGATGTGGTGTGTAGCAATGTGTACTCCATGCCTCTTGCGGTTCATATGGAATTTGTGTCGTTTGGCCACCATCCCTCAGATGTTCATCGTCATGGTGAATAGTACAATGTGAACTGAACACCGCTGTCTCCCCACCCTCTTCCCCTTCCGGAGTCCCCTTCTCCTCCTCCCCCAAATCCCTTTACTTTCTTCCCTGAGACAGTGAAACACAGTAACAATTGCCCCTAGACCCTGACCCAAGAGCTGTTCAGCAGCGGCTAGCTGCCCAAACGTTGGCGTCTGAAGTGCGAGTAGCACTCTTCTGTCATTCCAACTCCTTGGCAGCTGTGATCGCCGTGGCTGCCTTTAGTGCCTCCACCCTCTCCTTGTCTGCCTGCAATCTGGTTGGCTTCTGCAGGATCTCGCTTTGGGGGGGGCTCCTCGAGCACAGCGCTTCCACCCTTGCTTGGATCCCCCCAAAACCATGGTAGGTTTCCAGCCATGTCCAAGCCTCGTCTGGATCCAAGCAAAAATGTGTTTCTGTTGATAATAGTCTTAAACTTTGCAGTGGAAATGAGTGAATAACCGAGTCCCTCCTCTTGAAGCACCCTTTTAACCTCCAGGACAGAGGCCCACTCGGTCTGCACAGCGGCAGTGAAGCTGTGAAACCAGAACACCTGGCTGTTGCACCCTCTGAAATGGCTGTCTGCTTTTACACATTGCAGTAGGTTGTCTTTGTATCTGTAATGCAACAACTTAGCCACCTATAGTCTAGGTTGGCACCCTGGGGCTGGCTGCTGAGCCGGGACCTTACAGGCTCGTTCTAGCATGAAGAATTGTTGTGCGAGCTGGACAGAGGCCACCTCTATGCACATCCAAATCTCCAAGTAGACCTCCGTGTCTGTGTCGTCCAAGCCCTCGTGAAGGCCCATGATGTGGACATTGTTGCACTGGTTGCACCCCTCTGCGTCCTCCACTTAGCACTCCAGCCTGCCCACACGGTCTGTTAAAGCAGCCAGTTGCACTTTCATTGCCTGCTGCACTGTTTGCAGTACATTTATGGCCTCCTCCAAGTCTTTGGCCTTGTCAGACAGTTTGTGATGATACGCGCACAACAGGCCTAGTTCACCCAACACAGAGACAATATATCTTTGGAGTATAGTTTTCAAATCATCAATGGCCCCAAGGATTTTGTCTACATCAGCTGTAGCAGGTGGGGCAAGGGGTCCAGAGTCATCTCAGCATCCGGCGGGCCCTGTTGTGTCTGTGGCGCACTTTGTTGTAGCCCCAGGGCTCTGGCCTTTGGTTTGCCCATCTCCGTCTCTATAATTATCAGTAGGTGTTCAGCCAGGAATTCCTCTGAAGTAAACAATGGGAAAAAATAATAATACAGTAATGGTTATTACATCGAAATGTAATCAGTCAGTGATTCAAAAATACACAGTTTTAAGCCTTAATATTTTCTTTCTATTTGAGAAAATAGTGAGACTAATTCTGCGTCGAAAATGCTCCAAAGTGACAGCGCAGTGAAAAGTGCAAAAGTGATGTGCCAACACAAATCCCCCCAAAAATGTATATATACGGTGTTCACAATACAGAGAGGCAGCCACTAGGTCTGAGTTAGGATAGTAACTTAAAGAGTGCTTAATGTCCAACAGTTAATGGACTTGTGTTGCCTCAATTCTATGCTGACGTTTTGACCCCAAATAGAATATTTAGTCCGGGGTCTTTATCAGGATATAATAATAGTAGACACCTAGACCTGTATTATTCATGGTACATTAGACAATCAATTTCTACATCTCAGCCTTTTTGATATTAAACTATATGGAGGCCTGCACAAAAATCTTGGAATAAATCTGTCATGTGGACAACAGACAGTCACACATTGTTTATGTTAGAGGAATTCCTGGCAGAACACCTGTTGATAATTACAGGTATTACCCTTGATCTGTGGATTATAGGGTGCCCCAATATTGGGAAACCTCTCTGTCTCTGGGCGCAAGGTCTACGTAGTGCCAGGGGTCCCCCACGTCAAGCACAAGGAGAGCACCCAGACAACTACCTCCTGGTGGATCATTTGCCCCTCATGTGGTTGCTCCCTATCAGAGACACTCCTTTATCCTTGGGCAGTGTGCTCAGGCTCCAGCACCCCTGCCTCTGGGCCTTTTGCTCTGCTGGGTTATTTACCAGGCATCTGTATGGCTGAACTACCCTCCTTCATGTTTCAGCAGGCCCCTGTAGCCAACCAGTCTCTCCATGTCCTTGCTGGTTGTCTAGTCCCTCAGCTCCTGGCCGCCGTTGGGTAGTTCTCTGGACTCAGGCGGGATGTGGGTGCTCCTCCGTAGTCCCGTCAAACATCCACAGCAAAAGGGGGCTTATTGCTAACCGGGAGGCCCTCACCACAGGGTCCTGCCTGGCTCCTGAACCTCTTGAGGCGGGGAGGGGGGGGGGGGGGATGTGTGACAGTGTTCTCTCTGTCCAGTGCACCTTTGACCTGGCCCTTGTGAACTGCTAGGACCTCCCTTCGAGACCTCTCCTCTGCCTGACCAGCCACTTTGCCAGTCACAGTGTCCCTGGCCTCTCCGACCAGCCAGCTTCCCTCAGGTCCCGGTATCCTGCACTGTTTCGTTGGGAGTCCATGGGAGAGAAAGTGGTGGCCACTGCTCTCTGTTGCTGACCCACTGTAGAGTCCGCTGGTGTTGTCCCCAAGTACCTCTGGCTGGCTCCCAATGTGTGGCATAGTCTCAAGTACTCCTCTGCTCTATCTCACCACCCACCGACGGGGGAAGTTCATCACCAGTCTGGCATGGGACCTCCCCAGGCAACCTGGATGTTTCTGCTGCTAGCGGAGGAAGGGGCGACTGTGTCCAGGACACCTACTCGCCTAACAATGCCCTGCTGCCAGTTAGGGCCCACAACACATAAAGGCGGGTGGCTCTGCCAGCAGGTGCTCCCAGGTCTCCGGAGGTCACCTTCCTGCTTCTCTTACATTAAACACCCTGGCTCCTGCTCTTCACCTCTTCGCGCAGAAACATGTAGCGTCGGCTGGGCAGGGGCCTCTTCCTTTGGCTCCGCAATCATTCCGGGGGAGGAGGAGACCTCGACTAGGGCTTCACCCTACGCACCTGGCTACCCAGCAGGCCTCTTGGGGTCTGCCAGGCATGCACCGCTGCAGAGCGTCATCCCCATCCCCATTCTCATCTCGCCGGACTGCTCCTTGCCCCAGGGTCCTACTGCTACACGGGCTATTGCTGTCCGTCTTAGGCCCCTGCCGCTACTCTTTTGTGAGTGGGTGCCCCTGGGCTCCTCTGCCTCACATGCAGCCCACCACCGCAGCCTGTTTCTTACACCGTGCCTTTCCCTGGCCATATAATGGGCCTTGTGGCAGAGTTTGGCCTTTTTGTGAGTTGGATAAAATCTTGCATTTTTTCAGTGACCCCTAATGCTGCACCAGTGGACCTGGATCTGGGCGAAGGCCTGGTCCACTGGAAGTTTACATTTTTATGATACCTGGATATTTGTATGTACCATTCCACCCACGACCTCTTAGATAGCAGTCTGACCACAGCTGTTTGGTCATTCCGGTTGCAGGTAACATTATGGCGGTGGCCTCCTCTAACAATGATAGACTGACTCACCGTTTTCTAGATGGTGATACTTCCCACCTCCTATACTATATTGCTAGCCTTCCTATTGATCTCCCCCACACATTTTCCCGTGATTTGTGTACACCCCTAGGGGACTAATTATGGCAAAATTTTAGTAGACTGGTGGTCCCCTCCTAAAATTGCAACTTCCCTCTTACCAAGGAAGCATTGGGCCTTCAACATCGAGTATTATTATATTGTGGCCCAATTATAATGGCTTTCGTTTTGGTAGGTGGACCACTTCCTTGGTGAAACGTGCTTAGCTGGACTCCTGCTTTCTTGGACCGAGCCATTATTGCTTTCAGTTCCGGGAACCCACCTAGGCATGGTTACTCGCGCCTTCTCTGGGTAGCACTTACTTTTCTCAACAGGCCCTTTTAAGATTACTAAAAGTCTGACCACCTACACACACGCCGTAGCTTTGCTCGGTCTGCAGACCAGGCAGGGTTCCATCACTGGGCAGGAACTTGTTCCTTGCGGCCAGGCCAAGCTCATCACCCTGGGGGACCTGTTTCAGAACAGTCACCTCCTCTCTCCTGGCTTAAATGGAACACTTCTCTCTTTCACGGCCTTGATGAAACACTATAGGATTCATGAAGATTAATTTTGTTTGTATGCCTCACTGAAACACTCCCCCTGCCCCCTCCCCTTTTAGGGGCCTCTGAGTGAATTAGGATGCATAGCCAGCCACCCACCAGCTCCTCCAAGTCCTGCATACTTTGGCCAGCAGATGAAGATTAAAGGTTTGAATAGCTTGGGCTTTGGCCTACCAAATGCAAACCTTGCTGCAGTCATTGAGGGATACGTGGGAATAGAGGTGGCCGAGCCAACAAATTAACGGGGCAAACTGAACCATGCTTCTGGCCTGTGCACAAGCCAAGCCCAGATGATGTTTCTCATCTAATGCATACAAAAAACATCATTAATAAAGTTTCTTCAAAATTCATTATAGAGCATTTCTTTAACATGTGGAAGAGTTGACGTTAATAGTTTTTAAGCATAAATTTAGAACTATTCCTTCTCCCACTCGCATCTTGGTGATAGTGCAATTAGGGAACTAAGAGGCAAGACAGTTGTCATATGAACCTTGTATGTGGCCAAGATTCTTGTAGATAAAAACCTATAAATTCAAATCCAATATGTTTTTTTGTACAACTGGAATGCTGAAGTCGTGTATTTGAAGGTGCTTTCGTACACAATAGTGAAGAAAAAGGAGGTCAGTATTTGGTTAATCGGGGAAGCCATGATTAATGCAGGTTTTCTAGTTTCACCTTGTACAGATGAGCCAATAATTGGGTATTTATTTGTCTCTCCTTTTTACCTCAAATGTTAATGCTTTGTTTTTACATCCTTTGTTGATGAGGGCAGAGTGAGGGTGCAGGCAGAAGCCACACGAAAGCTCTGCTTTTTATACGCTTGAGGCTATAACAAGAACTTAAGCTGAGCCAGAGGCAGAATTCGGACACAAGCCTGGCTTGAGCTTTAAGTGACTTTCCCACCTCTAAGTGGGAAGCAGAGTTTTGCAGGCGCCTCCACTACAAAGAGTTGTCAAAGATTTTGGCCATACCCGAGGAAGGTCTCAAGAAATGCCTGCTTAAAACGAATCCAGTTTTGTATACTATATAGGGCTTAACTCTCCTCTGTACCGATCTCCAGAATTTTCAGGCACCTCGGACTCGTGCTGCTCTCTGGCATCAAGTTTGATCCACCTGCTGTGGGACTGCTGCTGGCTCAGTCTTATTTTAGATGCTGTGCTGGTGCAACTTGAGTAGTTCTCGGTCGTTTTGGGTTGCACTCCTGGGACGAGGAGCCCTGATTGTGTCTACAAGTGACCCAGCAGACATGAAATAGTGGCGCACTTCCTTGATCTCACTCTTATCCTAGCTAAAAGGATCATCAATGTGAATTCAGGCCGTGAAGAAATGGGCAAAAGCCGAGGCCATGGTTCTGCTTAGGGAGGAGACCAGAGGCCTACATCATTGCCCCATGGCCACGCTGAATCCGCCTACCAGGCTACCAGCCTCTCATATGCCCCTGAATAACATTGGTGCGCCCCACCAGTGTGTAGGTAACTCTTGATTATAACCCAAAGCCTCCGTTTGGTGATGGTACCCACGATTGATCACCCCAACAATCACTGGAACTGCTTGAACTAGCTTCCTGACATTGCCACACCAGAGATCCACTTTTCGCTAGCCCCCCCCCCCTCACCTTAGTACTCTTTTTGCTTCCCAGCTCTACTGTTTGCATTTCACAGACAAGCGCCAATAGGTCGAACTAATCCTCAGAGAAACTCCACTTCCCTGTGATGGTTGCTCCCCCTTAACTGACTCACAGCTCAACCTCACCCGCTAACACTGGTCCCTCGAGGACATGTCACCTAGGGCTAGAGGCCAGTGGAAGGGCCACTGAGGGGCAGGGGCATTGCTCTGTGGGTGGGTGGGGGTGTTTGGGGTGTTACACCGTTCTAATGTATTTTTTGGCAGATATTTGGGTACAGGTGCTTTCAGTCGGGTATGGTGAGGTGTCTCACTGACTTCAGCGGGAAGTTTTTACATAAACGCAGACAAAACCGCACACACTCCAATCCCCCCCTCACCCCCTAACCCCCTTCAATCGTACTGACCAAGCTATGACTGACGGGGGTAACTTACGCCTCCAAGATGTTAATTTTTCTTTTCACAATACTGAACAACCAAACTATTCATGTATCATTTTTCTTCTCTTTACCCATGAATGTTTTGTTAAGGAATTTTAAATGCACCAGATGTTAAGTGTCCCTTAGAAATATATTTTCAAAGAACTCTAGACATTACACTATTTCCCCCGCCCTCCGCTAAAATTTATAAGTGTATTTCTTTCTTCTATCCTCTTAACTCCTGTTTTATCACTCATAAGCAAAGTCCTCACTCCTCCGCTGACTTAAACCAAACTCCTGTGAAGCAGTTTAGTCATTGTATTGTTTCCCTAAAGAGCTATAACTCAGCTTGTGTCAAAACGCCACCCAAGTTGTAAGATTACCCAGCCATATCAAATTCAATACAAACAAAATTTTTCCAAGTAAAGTCTCAGTCCTCAGTATTTGAGGACATTGCATCTCTAGTGATTGTGTCAAACAATAATTTGGCTACTGTTTCTTCCTACCCACTTCTCAAGTTCACAGGCATTGATGAAGCCTGCTACCTTTCCCTTAACATCTTCCAGTACTGTCATTTCTCTGCTGTAACTTTTCAATCAGTGCAAAATCTATGTGGTCTATGCCAGCTAACCTCAACTTATCCTTCCACCTAAGCAGATGAGGAGTATGCTCTGCCTCCTCTCTGCTTGCATCCTTTGCTTCGTCATGGACAGAGCGCCATTCAGGTACACTAGTCTGCCTCCCTAATCCTGCAAAGAAATCTTGCCTCTTGTCATATTTGGATCCTAGATACGAGCCTTCTGTCTAGTGCCACTCTACAATGACATGATTTCATTCTCAAAGTTCTTACTATTAATATAAGATGCTGGACATTTCTGAAGCTGAAAAGTAGTTGTTTCTCATTTTTATTTTGCACTTGCTCCATATCTGCTTCTGTTGGGGGCAATTGGATATTAAAAGGGCTGCAAGTGTGCTCTGTGGTGTGTATAGTTTTATGAGGAATATATTCTTTCTACGACACAGTATCTCAAGAAGACGATCTTAAACATAACCTTAGGTGAAGAAAAAATAGATTGTTTTGCAAATGGTTGTTTTTCATTGGAGCTGCTGTGCACTGCCTATGATTTGAAGAGAGCATGCTACTTTTTATTTAACAGCATTGCATCAACCCTCTGCATTTTATTGGTATTCAATTTGTAATCATGAGCCTAAAATTACTCACACAAAGTGTCTGGTATTCAAAATTTGTAATTGATTTGCTTTCATTTAAAGTTTTCTGTTGTCCACTAGAAGCGCCATTCTTGAATTTTTCTCAGACTTGTTCTGTGTATTCTGCACATGGACTGTTTGTTAACCGCCTGCAGTTTTCTGTTTCAGTTGTTTGTTGTAGATGTTTTGACAAGTCAAATAACAAGGATTCCAATTCTGAAAGATCGTCATCCGGCTATCTTGAATCATCAGGGCTGCGGAATTCACGCCATTGAGTTAAATCCATCAAAGACCCTCTTAGCCACAGGAGGAGACAATCCGAACAGTCTTGCCATCTATCGACTGCCAACTCTTGATCCTGTTTGTGTAGGAGATGTAAGTTAGGTTTCCAAAGAATACACTTTTTTTAATTAATGGAAACTTTGTGAAAATCTACCTCCTCTACACCTGTTAGTAATCTTTGGATCTAACAAAACAAAGTCATTGGACATTGCATGTTTTAGATCTGTGATTGTGCCATTTTCGTAGTCTGTGGAGTTGCTTAGTAAGTAATTTATTGTCGATATCCAATATATTTTGATTGTATTTAAAAAAAAAAAAATTGAAACAGCACAGTTAAATTTGAACTGACTCAAATGTCCCTCACTTAACCTGGCTCATAAACTGCCACCCTTTGCCCTCCTTCCTAGACATAAGAGTATTACAGCTTCTCCATCACAAGTTTTAATTGAAGTCAAACACTGAATAATTCTGTGCTGCCTGCGTAGACCCTGGAGAATGTCTTAATGTATACAGTACATCTTAAAGTTCTGTGCGGTACATTGAAAAACTTCCAAAGTGCGTGAATGCCAGTGGTATCTTGGTGCTGAAAGACTACCATACTGACTAATCATAATCCTGAGATTGGAACGTATTTGTATACCTTTTATGTTGAGCAGGAGAAAAGCCGGGTTTTAAGTTGTTTTCTAAAGTTCAAAAAGTTAGTTTGGCCTCTCAGCTGTTAAGGTAGGTTGTTCCACAAATGGGCTATAGGATCAAAATGCAGCTTCCCCCCCACCCCTCGTTTTAAGAGTGTAGTCTTCCATCTAATTTCTTGTTGAAAAAACACCCTGTGACATCCTGTCAGAGGCTCAACTTCTTTTTCTGGGAAAAATACAGTTACTCTGAATACTTATTTAAAACATGCATTATTGCTCAAAAAGGTGACATTTGTATGAAAAGGGAAAAAGAAATGCAGTCTGGTAGGCCTATATTGTAAAGAAATGAAAAAAGGTACTGCTCTTATAAGAATCTATGAGGCTTCTCTACCCAGAGGGCACCCTACTGGCAGCTTCCCTCTGAGAAACAGTTTCCTCTCCCCCCCCCACACCCCCCCCCCCAGCTCCTTTAAGTGGGATCTTCGGAGCACTCAGAGGTGATTTTTAAGAACTTCACTCGACTTCTTTAGACTTTTCTATCAAGTGACATAAAAATTTACAAAATCCGAAAGGATTTTTGTTTCAGAATGCTTCCCTTTTCCAGAAGTGACATAATAAAGGCTGTGCCAGACCCACACAAAGTCTGTGTCTATGCCTTCCTAAAGACTACATTAAGGATTGTGACATCTGTAGTAATTTGTGAAAATACATTCTTAGAGACACAAAGTATCAGGCTGAGGGGCCGCATGAAGAGAATATCAAGCACCCTGCCCTACGACTCCAAGGCCTGCTATAGGGGTGACTTACTTATATTTAGATACAGCGAGCGGGGCATGACACATAGTGTGTGTTCTATATCTTGTTTTCACCTGGCTTGCACCAGACAGGCAGACTGCAATGGAAGCTGTGTGCAACCTTTGTGGGGGGTGGGGATGTCCTTGAGGGTGCCATATGACATGCTGCAGTCCTTACAGACCCTCTCCAGTACCCAAGCCCTCGGTACTAGGGGTACCATTTCCTAGGAACTTACAGAGGAATAGGAGTGTATGCCAATTGTACACAGTTTACCTGTTTTAGGGAAAGGGCACTGGGGATCCATATGTCAAGAAGGTCTAATACCTATTTATTACACTTCCCGCAAGCTAAGTTGCAGTTTTCATCAATTAAGGTGCATCTTGCAGCCACTAAAGGATACAGAATATCTCCAGTCCAAGTATCTTTTATTCAAGATTCCAGCTGTCAAAGATTTTTTTAGAGGGACTGACTGAAAGATTGCCCTCTTGTTAGACTTCATCCACCACCTTAGGAATTAAAGGCAGTGCTCTCCAAAATAATGGGTTCGAATTTAGAACCTTTACATATATTTCCATTGCAGCTTTTATTATGGAAAATAGTTTATTAATAGCTATTACTTCTGCTAGAAGAGTATGTGAATTAAAAGCTTTTTTGGTAGAAGCACCATAAACTATTTTCCACTCGAACAGAGAAGTCACATAAACTCATCCATAATTTCTCCCTAAAGTGGTTTCAGATTTTCATATCAAACAAACCATAACTATTACTACAGTTTTTTTCCAATGCTTCAACACAATCAGAAAGGGCACTTCACTTTTAAATGTTAAAAGTTTTACAATTCTTCCTTGCTTCAAACAAAAGATCTGAGAGATGCATCTCAACTATTTATTATGTTCCAGCAAGACAAGAGTTTGCCACTACTAAATAATCTATAACCGAATGAATAGTGTCTTTAATCGCACCATGTTAACAATTAGCAAGCAAGCCAATACCAGTTTAACCAAGAGTGCACTCAACCAGAGGCAAAGCAGCTACTCAGAAATGTATCTATATGAGACATATGTAAAGTAGATATTGGATGTTCATTCACATATTCACTAAACATTATTATTTAGATTCTGATCTGCAGGCTGATGCTACGATGGGCCATGAAACATTAAGAAATATTTTTTAAATAAGGCGTTCCTTTCTTGCTGCCCAGCAGCAGCAGTTGAGGCTGGATCAGCTTGCTATTCTGTCCAGTCTTTGACTATCAGTGAAAATCCTGTGATAGAGAAGAAAAGGTTACTTAGTTTTAGGCCTAGTTCTGCATCTTAAAAATCCTTGTTGAAGTCCAAAACAACCAGCCCACCTCACTGGCTTTTTTGATGGGGGCATTGGAAAGTGATCTTTAGATGTATATCTTGATTCTGAGTCAAATTGCCAGTAAGGTGCACTCTGGGTAAATAAAACACATGGATTCTTAAAGGGGCAGTACTGTTTTTTTCACCTACAATTTAGGCTTATCGGGCTGAATTTCCTTTTCCTTTTTCATACAGTTGCACCTTTTTGAGCAATAATGCTACAATGCAGGATTTAAGTTGGTATTCAGAGTAATTGTATTTATCCCCAAAAAAGAAACTGAGACTCTAATAGGCGTCACAGAGTGTTTTTGCATCAAGAAATCAGATGAATATCAATAACCTATGGAAACCTCTAGAGTCCACACCTTTAGTGCAGACTTATTCAGTGTTTATTACTTCAATGAAGATTCCTATGATGCAGAATCAGGGCTTACAAATAAGTAACTTTTTCTTACAGAGTGGAGCTGTGTATATATTTCTCAGACTTTAAGTGCTACTGTTGTGATTTGGGACTTGAAGGACTAAAGTTAGAAGGTAAAATCTTTGGCCAGAACGAACCTGGTTAGTGTATACGTCAAATGCTAAAGCATTTGCACTGCGGTCCGGATGTACCGCGACTGTTGACTATCATTGACACTTTATGCTTGTTGGGAGCTATTCCTACTTAAAACTTTAATAATTGCTATCTCCAGTTTCCCTTATTAAATGTTTGATATTGTGATGACTCATTTTGCTCGTTTTTCTAATTCAATTTGGAATTTTCATTGTTTTGCGTTTTGACTTGATTACTGTTTTGGTACTGCCCAAATATTTTCCACATTGGCCTACTTTAGGCCTGTTTGCTTTGTGTCATGGCAACCTGTGGTTTGATCTCATGTTAATTTAGTGATTTTGAGAGTTCACCCTGACAAGGGCTGTTATAATTCCTTGGGGTGGGTAGTGACAGCAGCAAATAATCCAATTTCTTACAGGCACTCTAGTGCATAGGATTCAGACTCTGCTAATCCATGCAGAATTAGAATAGCCCCATATTAAGATTTTTACTGAACATGATGTAATTTTCAGTGGCTCTGGAGTTCGGGAGGCAGAGATTTCTACTGATTAGCTGTGAAGAAAGAAAAAGAACAACCTCCCAGGCAAGGTTTTTTATATTAATCTACAGAGAGGGGATAGCAAGAAGTGGGACCCAAGAGGAGTGCAGAGACTGGGTGGGATGATAAAATTCAAAGCTGTGCCTAAGATAGAAAGGTGGAGTTGAGTGAAGGGCACGGTGGCAGAGGCAAATGGATTTGAAGTAAATTGTTCTTGCGTTGCTAGAGGAGGTGCATAATGTAGGAAGCTAACTGATCATCAGAATCAGGTAAGTACGTTTTGAGTTATGATTTTTTTTATAGGTTTGAAAAATCCACAGTGGGCAATTTCTGAAGCAGTAATGCTTTCCTATTGAGGAAAGGCATATACTGCATACATGTACTTTACAGCAACTTACAGAACCATCTTCTGGAGTCAAGGTAAGGACAGCGCCGTATTGTTTAACCGATGAGAAAAGGAACATATACTGCAGTTGGGTCACTTAGCAATGACTTACAGGACTGTTCTTCTGGAGTTCAGTTTAGGGCAAGGTCCTCTGCAGCATCAACAGGTCACTTAGGGAGCCACTGGTGCATCTGGGTACAGAAGTGCTTTTCAGCGTCTGGTGAGTTCTGGTTGCAGTACGTCCCCTCCTAACCTCCTGACCCCCACTCCTTCCCCACACACATACACACTCACTTTTTGCCGGGTTTTTGATGCAACATTGACTGAAGTGCACTGGATTCCTGCCAATCGGGGCCCCAATGCCAGTGTTCCTTCCCCAAAATAGGACACCTGGTCTCTCGAGCCCTAAGTGGCCAGGCCCTTTAGCACATCTGTAAGTCCCTAGTAAGCTGTACCCCTCGTATCTAGGGCATAGGTATTAAAGATGGGCACTAAGAGCTGCAGCACAACTTTTAAGTGACCAAGCGCCAAACTCATGCAGACTGCCACTGCTGATTGCGTGACAAGGTTCTCCCAAAAGTGAAATCACGACATGGCACACAGCTTGTGCGCCATGACCCCTAAAAACACTGCATGTAATATTTGTAAGTCACCCCTACAACAGGCCTTAAAGCCCTAAGGCAGGGTGCATTATATTAAATGTGTGGGCTTATCTGCAAGAGCAGATATACCTTTGCTATGTGTTTGACGATTCTTAGACGATTTGTCAATTCTTAGACATATACCAAGTGTACTGGCAAGCCATATTAAATACTTGTGCAGGAACCTAGTCAATACGAGTTCCCAAGCTACATGATGGCTTGACTGAAACTAGGGTTGTTTGGTATCACACAACTCGAATTAGGAAACCCTCACTGATTCCAGTGATGGATTTATTAATACATGTGCCCAGAGGACACCTTAGAGGTGCTTCCTGAAAAACATACGAACTGCTGGTGGACTCAATGACTAGATTTAGCCAGCCTGCCGCCAACAGTCGAGATTCTGACCCCCCACGAGTTGAGAGCCTTTGTTCTCTAAAGGTCAGAAACAAAACCTGCTCTGGCAGGGGTGTTACACACACCTCCCAACAGGACGAACTGCAAATCTGCATTCCAAGGCTGGAGGCTTCAAAGAAGCCGACCTCCTTTGGTATGTAGATTGGCTCTCCTCAGAGGAGTATGCCGACCCCCCTCTACCCCACGGCCCATTTGGTATTTGGACAGGCGGGAAAATTAGCTATGCAGGAGGTGTGTTACATATCCAGGCTGGACACACGCCTAGGGTGACCAGCCTGAAGTGAACACAGCCTAGGAAATTCTGCCATCTTGTGTGTGGTGGATTTTAGGAACTCTGGACAGGGTGATGCCCACCCCCCACAGGAAGTGGTCATCTAGGGGGTGTAGTGACTTCAGGGGTGAGTAGCCCCTTGGCTACTACCCTTCACACACCTTCATTACCCTTCAGATCTTCACTGGGCATAAAAGGAGTGGACAAGAAGCTTGCAGAACCAGAGAAAAGAGGAGCATGACTGACGTTGTGCCAACCCTGCCTGCTGCACTGACCCTCGAGGAGCAACTGAACTGTCCTGCCGCTGTAGCCTCCAAGAAACCGGGAGAGCTGCCAGTGCTTTGCAAATAACCAAGAAGAACTCCCTTGGAGCAGGGGAGCTGCTTCTCTGCATCTGCATGCAACCCAAGAAAGAACTGTGAAGGCCAGGACTGCCAAAAACCAGACTCTGGACATCACCACTGCACCCGCGCTGCCTAGCTCGAGCTGAAGTAGGCCGGCGGTGTCAGCGTAGTGCCCAGGCCCTTCAGAGACAAAGCCTACCTTGAGGTTGCCCACTGTGGACTTCACAACGGCATCAGCAGCCTGTTTCTGCAGACCCACTTACAACCACGAGTGAGCAGAAGACAAAGACCCAACGTCTCAGGACACCTCTGCATCTGTCTCCTCTAGACTGAGGAGAAGAGGGCCAAGGGTATCTCCAAGCCTTGTGTGACCTGGTTGCACTTGTTGACTTGGTCATACTGGACTCCACGCCTGCAGCCTGCTTCGGGGCCCCCCCCCCTCCCTCAAACGACAAGTAACTCCTGCACCAGACCCAGTGCCAAAAGATACCACTGCACCTAAGCCCCACAGCCTAAGGGGAAGTGGACTAATGGTCCCCATTTGTCTGAGGACCTCAAGGGTGGAGCCACCCCTGTCGATTGCCCCAGGCTGACCTTCCAGTCCCAACTTCCCAACCAGACTGTTTCCAATAGAAGTGAATAGGACACCTTATGCTGTAAAACACCTCTGCACCCGAACACCCCAGAGCCTCCAGAGGTGACCTGTTGGTGTGGCCCTGGACCCTGCCTCATACTCACTTAAAGTTCTGGAGAACAGACCCTTAAATCGCCGTGAAGTGTATTAATTACCACATTACAACACCCAAAAAGTGCACTGTCAGTTTAAATAAAAATTCCTATCTCGAACAAAAACTAGTCAATGATTCCAGTGATCTTTGTATCAAAGTTGATATAAAAGTATGTTATTTTTATAAATTGGTGTTGGATTTCTTTGAGTGTGTCGCACTTTATGAATGTATGCCTTACATGCTTAGCACTACCCTCTGATATGCCTAACTGCTCGACTGCACTACCACAAAAGAGTGCATTTGGGATGTCATTTCTTCCTCTGTGATACCTTTGGGGTTTGCCTGGACTCTTTGAACAGTGTACCTCATTTTGGTCACCTATATAAAGAATCTGCTTCCTGCAGTGCCCTAATGTTATCCTATGGGAAAATTAACATAAACTACATTCGGGCACTTAGGGTCATATGTACCAACGCATTTTCCCATAGACACAGAATGGGTAAAACCCTTTGTTACATCTGGCCCTTAGAAACAACTTATATGACTGTTCTTTTGGAGTTTAAGGTGAGTATAGGGCTAGGTCAAAGGCAGCACCAACAGGTCACTTTGGGAGGCATTGGGGTGTCTGAGTGCAGAGGTGCTTTTTAGCGTGGAGTGCCCTAATGTTATCCTATGGGAAACTGTCTGGTTAGAGTGATGCTGCAAGCTGGGTTTGGGGTGGATCAGTCCGGCTGAACCACAAGGGGGCTCAGATCTCATGAAACTCTGGAATGTAGGAAGACCAGTGGTCCTCTTGTCCTCGGCAGGAGCTGCTGGGTGCAGAGGTGTCCTCAGGTCTTGGGTTTTTGTCACTGAGTCACTCGCGGCAGAGGGTGACCTTCGTAAAGAGGCTGCAGGCAGCATCGGGAAGTCAACAGTTGGCAAACCCAAGGTGGGCTTTGTCTCTTGAAGGTCAAGGGACTACGTTGGTTCCGTTGGCCAACTTCAGCTCAGGCTAGGGGGCACATGTGCAGTAGTGCTTAACCACTGTCAGATTTTGGTGGTCCAGAGACCTTGCAGTTCTTCTAGTGTGCCTGCAGGATACAGAGGAGCAGCTCTGCTATTCCACTGAAGTTAGTGCGTCTTGGTTGAAGGCTGGCAGGCCTCCTAGGTTTTTGGAGGCATAGGCTGTTGCAGGACAAGTTGACTTTGGCGTAATTGTCAAGGACAGCATGCAGGCCGGTGTGGCTGGAACCAAGTCAGCTGCTGGTCTTCTGTTCAGGGTCCGTCGTCTTCTTTCAGGTCAGCAGGATCTGATTTTCCTATGGCAGGGACTCCCCTGAATTTATGGGCGTTAGGGGAATGTAGGGTAGTAGCCAATGGGCTACTTACCGCAGTGGCCTGGGTCAGGGGTGTCGGCATCTCCTCCTAGGGAAGCCAGATCTGCATACCAAGGGCGGTGGGTTCTTTGAAGCCCCCTGCTTTGAAATGCAGATTTGCAGGCCATGTTTTTGGGATGGGTTTGTTCCTGACCACCTGAGAGCAGAGGCTCTCACCCTTGGGGGTCAGAAACATGTCTGTTGGTGACAGGCTAACTAAAGTAGTCAGCCAGTACACCAGCAGTTAGTAGATTTTTCAAGGGGGCATCTCTAAGGTGACCTGTGGGTGCATGTATTAGGTCCATCACTAGAATCAGTGAGGGTTTATAAATATGAGATGTTTGATACCAAACATACCTAGTTTCAGTGAAGCCATGATGTAGCTGAGGAGCTCATATTGACCATCATCCAGCACATGTACTTAAACTGGCTTCCTTGATCACTTACAATGTCTAAGAATTGACAAAGGCCTAGCAGGGACATATCTGCTTGCACATATGTCCACACATGTAATATAATAATGTACCCTGCCTTATGTCTGAAAGCCCTGCTATAGGGGTGACTTACATATATTGCAATCAATGTTACTGGGCTTGGCACACCAACACATGCAACCTGGAGTGGCAGTCGGAATAAGCTAGTTGAGTGGTCCCTGGGGGCCACAAAGTATGCTGCAGCACTTGGGGACCCTCTTTGGTACCCGTGCCCTAGGTACCTCTGATACCATTTACTAGGGACTTACAGGCATGCCACCAGTGTTGCCAGTTGGGTGTAGGCCACTAGCCTCTTTCTAGCTTGGTTACCCCCACTTTTGGCCTGTTTGTCAGTGTGTTTGACTGTGTCTACTGGGATCCTGCTAATCAGGACCTTAGTAGTTAAGCTCTCTCCCTTAAATTATGGTTACTGTACACTGTTAACTCAGTATTTCACCCAATATTGGCATACTGGTGCCCCCTTATACGTCCCTAGTATATGGTACCTAAGTACCCAGGGCACTGGGGTTCCAGAGGATCCCTATGGGCTGCAGCATATCTTTTGCCACCCATAGGGAGCCCATGCAAAGCCTTCTACAGGACTGCCATTGCAGCCTGTGTGAAAAGGTGCAAGCACCCTTTCACTGCCATTTACACTGCACCAGGTCACTTATAAGTCACCCCTATAGCAGGCCCTCCAGCCCTGATGGCAGAGTGCAGAGTACCTGTGTGTGAGGGTACCCCTAAACTAGCAGAGGCGAGCCCACAACCATTTTCCCAGACGTTGTGAGTGTTGGGACACCATTTTACGTGTGTACTTAATATAGGTCACTACCTATGTCAATCTACATAGTGGTTAATCCGAACATAGGCATGTTTGGTATCAAACATGTTGGAACCTTACCCCAATGCTTTTGCAAGAGGACCTTAGAGGACCCCCAGTATTGCCATTCCAGCCTTCTGAGGTTTTCCAGGCAGCCCCAGTTGCTGCTACCTCTCAGACAGGTTTCTGCCTTCCTGTTGTTTGAGGAGCTCAAGCTCAGGGAGGCAGAACAAAGGATTTCCTTTGGGAGAGGGGTGTTACTCCCTATCCCTTTGGAAACAGGCGTTACAGGCTTGGGAGGGGTAGCCTCCCCAAGTCACTGGAAATGCTTTGAAGGGCACATTTGGTGCCCTCCTTGCATAATCCAATCTACACCAGTTCAGGGACCCCCCCCCCCCCCCGTCCCTATTCTGGTGTGAAACTGGGCAAAGGAAAGGAGAGTGACCACCCACCACCCTATCACCACCCCAGGGGATCCCTGGATTTTGCCATCTTGAATTCCATGTTGGCAGGAAACTCTGGGAGCATCTGAGTGGCCAGTGCTAGCAGGTGATGTCAGAGCCCTCCCCATAGGTACTTACCTGTTTAGCTGACCAATCCCCCTTTCAGGGCTATTTAGGGTCTCTCTCTTGGGTGGTTCTTGAAATTTGGATTGCAAGACTCCAGCAGGAATCCTCTACATCCTTTACTTCACCTTCTCACCGAAGAAACTGCATCTGGACCCTCTTGGAACTCTACAAACTGCAACAAAGAAGCAAAGACGAATTCTGCAACATTGTATCTTCAGCTCCTGCCAGCAACTGCCTGGTCGTGTATCCTCAGAGGACAGCCTGTAGCAGAAGAACGAAAAAATCTCCCTTGGGATGAAGGAGTCTCTCCTCTACTTCAGCAGGCACCTCTCTGCAATGACGACCAGTGGCGTAGGTCCCCTCTCCTGAGGAGCTGCGTGGATCCTGCCTCACAAGTGGTGGACTGAAGTGCTCCCATTGGTCCTCCCGTCCTACTGTCCAACTTTGGTGGAGGTAAGAGCTTACCTCTCCACACAAGACAGTACCCCCTTGCACTGCGTGTTTTGCAGTTGCCATGGCTCGTTGGCATCCTTCCACGAAGTTCTTCGTGCAGCTCTGGCCCCCAGTATTCTATCCTGTGACGCACAGCTTCCTGCGTGGTTCTCTGGCGGCGTGGGATCCTTTGTTGTAGTGCTGTGTGGGCCTCCTTTTGCACCTTATTTCTCCCCGTGCTGTGGGACTCCTTTGCGCGCTGCCTGGTCCTCTGAGTTGCTGAGAGCCCTTGGGCAGCACCATTTTCCGCTAACTACGAGCTTTGCGTGTGCCAAGGCTTGTTGGCGGAAATCCAGCGATGCAAACCAGACTGCAATCTTCCATCCGGCGTGGGACATCCTTTGCACCAACCAGGAACCTGCATCAGTCTTCTTGGGTGCAATACTGACTGTTGTTCTTCACCAGTGGTTTTTATTTTGCACCTTCATCCGGGTTAGCAGGGGTCTCCTGTTCTCCCCGGACTCTTTTGTACTCTTTGGACTTGCTCCCCTTCTTCCACAGGTCTTCAGGTTCAGGAATCCACTGTTGGTGTCTTGCAGTCACTTCTGGTTCTTGCATTGTCTTATTTCTCCTGTTCTTGTGTGTTCTAGCAAGGTTACTGTGATTTACTCCTGCTTTCCTGGGCTCTGGGGTGGGTTCTATTACTTACGTTTGGTGTTTTCTAATACTCCTGATCCCCCTCTACACACTACACTTGCCTAGGTGGGAAACCGACATTCGCATTCCACTTTCTTAATATATGGTTTGTGTTCCCCTAGGCCCATTTCTAACTATTGTGATTTTTCACTATTTTCACGGTTTTCTAACTGTTTTACAGCTATTTCTGCATACTAGTGTATATAACTTGTGTATTACTTACCCCCTAAGGGAGTATAGTCTTGTTGGTATTTTTGGCATTTGTGTCACTAAAATAAAGTACCTTTATTTTTTGTAACGCTGAGTATTTTCTCTCGTGTGTGAGTACTGTGTGTGACTACAGTGGTATTGCATAAGCTTTGCATGTCTCCTAGATAAGCCTTGGCTCCTCAGCTACAGCTACCCCTAGAGAGCCTGGCTTCTAGACACCTTCTACATTTCACTAATAAGGGATAACTGGACCTGGTATAAGGTGTAAGTACCTTAGGTACCCACTATAAACCAGGCCAGCCTCCTACATTGGCGAACAATTGTACCATTTTAGGGAACGAGATCTGGCACCGGGGACCTGGTTAGCAGGAACCCAGTGTACTTTCTTTCAAAATTGCATCAAATACCAGGTAAAAGGTGGGGGTGACCACGTAAAAAAGGAGCCAGCTTTCCTATAAATAAGTTAAGACAAAGATCCAGAATCAAAAGGGCTGCATGTTTTTTTTTTTTTCCATTTTTTTTTTCATTTTTTTTTTCAACAACCTGAAGCCATTGATGAAGGTGGATGACTCAGCTGGAAAGAGTTGCCGTAGGCCAAGCTAGAGAGGATAATGGCTTGGACCACAGATTTCCTCATGTGCATAGTAAGGAGTAAAACGATCTTGCATAACATAGTGCCGGTAGGTTAAGGCAGGTTGTACAATTTGATAAAAGAGAGGAGTAAAAAAAGAAAAGAAAAAAAAAAACACACTACAGCAAGTCTGGCAGAAGTGACTGAACTAGTGGGAGAGGCACCAAAAAGTAGACCAGAGATCTGTGGTCCCCCAGGATTCAGCTGCAGACTTTTTGCTTTTAAGTTTGTGGCAGGGGACTTTGATGTCAGAATGGTGACAAGACAGGATTGGAAGCAGTGTGAAAGAGTGGTTGTCATTGAAAGGGACCATGTTTAGGTTTAGTGCTTTGACCTGTTGTAGGTATTGTGGGCTTTTAACCACGCCCACCTCGCGCCCATCACTTTCACTCGTTCGTGGGCTTGCCTTTCAAAAATCCTTTGACATCATTGGTAAATGCTTTAAGTTTGTCCTGCCTTGGGGAGGTTTTGTTACCACCTTGCAGACTGACTCTGCTACATGGATAATTGCACGATTGTTGATACATTTGTCTGCGAGAGAACTTCTTTTTTCTTTTTGTGTCTCTCCTTTGTGCTCATGGCAGCCATGGCACTTTGAATCGGCTGGCTTGTGTCAACTAATGTTTTACTTTTCATTTTCTGGTTGAGAAAGCCATTCAAGTGTTATTTTCACTGTATATTTGTGTACATCGAAGCCACGTTCTACGTTTGTATTTAGAAGGGAGTTTCATGCAGTGGAACGGAAGGAGTCCATCTTACTGTTTGTTTTATTTTTTCTTAATGTTTGAGAAATATAACATATGGATGTGTCTGAAGTACGACCAGAGAGAGCATGCCATGATCTTAAGGTATACGTGTAAGCCGGGCATAAGTGAAAATAAATTGATTAAAAAGGTACACTTACAGCAGATGGCCAACGTACATTTTGGATTCTATTTTCTTCAGCAGTCGACATCCGTTTGGTACACACTATGTTCCATAAGCTCGATGATTCTGTTTTCTGTGTTTTTATTTATTTATTTTGTTTGTTTGTTTGTTTTTTAACTGGGTGTCGTCTTTTATCTTGGAGTCACATATTTTCTTATGGCTATTAACTTAACTGGAACTAGCCCCGGTATGATCCTGGTTTTAGAGTTTTTCTTTTCAGCTCGTGGTGCGTTGCCGCATGTCCGCTTCATGAATTATTAATTGACATTCGTTCTCAGAATGTGTTTTGTTTCTGTGGTCGAACCTCAAGGGTTTTCCTTCCGATATTTGGAATTAAACGCGGTTTAATGTTTATTTCTAGTCTGTGCGAGTAGGCATATAAGCTTTGTCATTATTGTGTGTGCTTTAGTAGTTTGGTTGTTTTAAAGGACATTTCTTAAACGTGCCTCACAATTTCAAGTTTACTGCTGCTAGCCTGGCTTGATAGTCCTTCTTCGAAGTAGATGATGCAGTGTTGAAAATATATCCGTGCACCCCGATTTGAGGATACTGGTGTGACATCGCTATCAATATTATAAGACCATCAGCATTTTTGCTGGCTAACGTCTGCTTAATTATTTTACATTTGCTTTATTTCTTCTATCATAAAAGGTGAACGTTTCTTACCCTCATGCGGACAGCCCCATTATTTCCACTGGTTTGCTATCCCACCACACAATGTGCACCTATAATTTTTATTGTTGTGGTTTTATTAGGCACATGGAAAGGCCCGTTTAATCATAAGTCTGTTAATATTTGTATTTAAACCTCATCAGCTTTGTACATTAGGACATTCTAAGCTGTGAGGTCTTGGTGGAAATCGGTGTCTGCCTCTAAAAGTGTAATCGAGGCTTTAAAGTTCCTCTTTTTAGGATACTTTATCTTTCTGGCCCCAAGTCTGATGTTACGATTGAGACTTCTCGCTGTGCTAGCAAGCCACTTTTGCATTGTCCCAGTAGTTCCGCGTCTTTTATCATACGGTGCTGGATGTGTGATAGATAAACTAACTGGCCAGATGCATGCAGCTGTTGGACTCTTTAGTAGACTCTTCTTGCTTGTTCCAGTGAGTGGAGGCAGCCCATTTCCATTACAGGGATGTATGGCCATGTTATTTGTTTTGTGTTTGGATACACTGGGAAGCAGGCATGGGTCCACTACCTGCTCGTAGGGTGACCAATAAGATTCTTCAAGGCGGATGGTGGCCCACCAGGACAACTTACCTCTGGTAGTCGCAAAGCTCCAATTCATTCTTGCAACACCCAAAATGGAGGGTGACACCTGTTTCATACCTCCTTTTATTTTGGGTTCATAAATTGTAGCTTTCAGAACATCTTTGCAGTCAAATGACCTTGTGATTTTGCTAATTACAGTAGCAACATTTCATACATCACTTATCATCTCCAAATACACTAATACGTATTTATTCAATAAAGAATGCACTTGCTTATCAATATAGTTAAGTGCCCTAAAATAATTAAGTTGGGTACCTTCTCTGCACCACTATGATGCTGCCTGCACCTCGTTAAAATCATTAATTACAGATGTCTATCCTTCCTAAAATATCTGAATTGTTTACTTCTTCCTCAAAAAACCCAACCTCTACCCTAATGAACTTCTCTATTTTGATCCCTCATTGCTCTTTGGACGAAAAATACCTCCAACCCAGACCATCACAAGCTGCTTTAGTTTGCAGGGTCACTGGAATTAAATGGCAGGAAAAGACGAACTTATGAGGCATGGTAGACCAATTTATGTGGCAAAAGTCCAGTTATGAATTTACAATTCCAATAGCTCTAAATCAAGCAAATGCGAGACCTATTGCATTGCAAAAGCTTGTTTATATGTCATTGGCATACAGCATCGCCACAAAACCAAAGGACCAAATAAGTACCAAAGAGGGGTAACACAGATATTGAAAAGGGTGAACTCAAGGATGCACCCTGGGGGGTCTCCACAGGACAGTAACGGAATAAAAGAGGGAGGTAACAATAAGCAATGATTAATATCAAAAGATAGAAGTCTACTACATCGCTACAGATGACAAATAAATGAAGGTGTGATACCAGAATTTCCTGATATCTTTGCATGACCTTCCAGAGGTCCAGGACGATCAAGCAGCTCTGTTGCCCTGATTCTTCAAGGCCCTGATAATTTCTATTACAGCTAAAAGAGTACCCTATGTGCCCTAAAAGGAGTGATACCCACATTGTTTGTCATCACAGAGTTGGTGATACTCAATAAAATAAGTTTATGGGTATATTTTTCAATGATTTTAGCAGGGAAAGAAAGGAAAGTGCTAATTAATGAGTGTTGTGGTTTATTTGAAGAAAGGAATAGAAAATGTTTGTTTCCATACTTTATGAAACGCAATGCATTGAGTTGTGAGTGGTGATCTGATAGTTTTGGAGATGTTTGCAATGGTATGAGGAGGCCATTGGTTTTAAGAAAATCTCAGTTTGAGAGCTATGTAAGAACAGGTAGCGTCCAATGACAGAGGGTAAATGTGTGATAAGAAGTGAGTCTCAGAGGGCAGGGGTTCGAGAATTGCTCCCAAACGTGAAGCACTACAGAAGGAGAAATACATTTTTGAGATTTTATTGTTGAATTCAGAACTATGTGAGAGAACAACAGACTTTGAGCATACAGAAGGTCCACACTGATTATGCACAATGGTGAATATTTTTTAGGAAGAGCTGCTATCTGTTTGCTTTGAAACCATAGTAGCTTGAACCGGTAGACTTAGAGCCTGATTTATATGTTGGGCGAGAGGAAGCTCTGCCACATTGACGAGGGAGTTCCCTCCCCACCAACACATTGGTTCGCCTGCGTGATTTATATGTGTGCGGCTCGACTGAGTAAGCAGCGTCCATCCAATTATGATGGGCGGACAAATTGCTTTTTTTTTTTTTTTTTTTTTTAAACTATCACTACCTGCTCTGTCGTATTGACAGAGCCCTGCACCAAACGTAGACAACCATTGGCAGACATTTCTTAATTTAGTGGGCGGCGTCTTCGCCAGAACAATGGAGTAATTTAGTCTGTGACCCTATAAATCGGGGCCCTATGTTTGGCGCTTGTCTTGCTTAATGACAAGTACATAGGCAACTTTAGACAAGGGGCTATAGCCTTTCCGTGAAGTGTATTCTAATGATTTGCAGTGCCTTTTAGCTTCTTTGAGCCCCATCACCGGTCAGAGTACTAAGAGTCTGGGGGCAATGTACCACAAAGTGATAATCTTTAAGACATAGTTGAGATCAAGAGTTATTGAGTAACTTTATGGGAGGGGCATTGTCGAAGGCCTGACAAAAGGTACTAGGGTCTAATACGGTTTCTGATCGAGGTGTGGAAGTAAAGGTGGCAGAAGATCCTTGGTGGGTAGTGGAAAGGTAGAAAAAAGTGAGAGGCATACCGCAGTGATTGGTCCATGAAGGAGGAATAGACACAGTTGAAAGTAGAGACTTTTAGAATGTTAAAAACAGGACAAATAAGTGACCCACTGCACGCATGGAGCTGGAAACAAGGTGGGTTAAGTCCTAAACTGGCAAAGTAAGGGCAGAGCCCTTGGGTCCAGATGCATTTGATGAACATGTCATACTGGCTAAGATTTGATTAAAGATTTATACATCTTTGATCTGAGAAGCTATAATTATATATGAACCACCCTCTATCTGGTCCTTACCTGTTTTTGGAACTTTGAGACCAAAACATCAGCCTTTAAGGGTGTGACCATCTGGGATTCCTAATCTAAATATTTCTTACAACACTGATATCCATTATGCATATCTTTTGATATGCCCTCCAGCAATATGGTTTGCTTTTGAAGTAAAAGATGAATCCCTGCCATCTGCAGATATGTTGGGTGCTTTGATTGATTTTCCAGCCCATGAGAATAAAGGGTTAGACACAGTTTCTGTAATTGCTCTTTTGGTTGCTGTCTGAAACTGACAAGTTTTTCAGTGTAGGGTACAAGATTGCTCCCTCTCTCAAGTGGTGAGAAACTGTTGTCTGATGTTCAGTACTGTGGTTTTGGTACTATGCTTGGAGTTGAATCTTGTCAAGAACACTCAGCAGCACATTATTCGTTAGACATGGATAAGTAGTTATGCAGTTAACACCATCTCCAGGGACATACCTATATCTAGCAGGCCCAAGATCTGTCTAATAATAGACAGAATTTCTTTGTTGGTGTTGATGTATTTGTTTAGATGTGGGATGTTGGCACTTACATTTTATGAGGAGCTATTCCTGTGGGAAATGAAGCATTGTTGGTGGTGTTCATTATGTCTGCATGAGATATTTCTACACCAAAAGCCTAGCTAAAACGCAGCAAAGAGCTCTATATAGTGTTAAAGAAAAAATGCTAAATGTCAGCAAGGGATAGGAAGTGAAGTTGATTTGTGGGCAGGTAATTTACTGTGATGTAGTGATCTTTAAAGAGGTGGACTCTTCAATCTTTTCTAAATTGGACCAGGGTTGGGGTGACCCTGAATGATACAGGGATGTTGTTCTAGATCCTGAGCACATAGATGTCGTGTTTTTTGTTGTTGTTTTTTTTGTTTTTTAAATTCGTCTTGGTCTGCAGTTTGATGGCTGTGGGTGGGCTGAGAACTCCAGAGATAGTGAGCTTGCTGCACCTGGTTTTGAAGATGGTGCAGGTTGGCAAGGAAAGCCAATGTAGTTCTTCAGTCCCTGGATGAGGTATGCTGCAGAGTGTAGGGTGCCCCCTCAGGGGTGCCAGTGTGGAGTCGGAGAGGCCTTGGAGTATGGCATTCGCTTCAACCAGGTCAGAGATTGTAAAGGGGTTGAACAGCAGTTCTGAAGTCACTTTCTAGAAGAAACAGTTTCTCTTTCTTTAGGAGAGTGCGCTGGCATCCTTGTGTTTTTTGGCACTGTTTTCCTTGAGGAGAGGTTGGTGTCAATGGTGAATCCAAGTGATTTGGCATTTGGTGAGAGTTAAGGTTCAACACCGTCAAGATTCATGTCATTGGGCCATGTTTGTAATGTACCAATAGGTTAGGCAGTGTTAGAGGTGATGGAAGTCTGAAGCAGGCAAGATTTTCAAGTAGAATTGTGTTTTGAGGTAGAGCTTCAAAATCTGTTTAATGACTTTGGCATTACAGAGGTCTGAGTGTGAAGAGACCTTTTGAAGGATTACCAGACTTGAAGAATGGCAAAGACATTCAGAGCTTAAGAGCACACAGGGAGTTGGGTTGACTCTTGGGCAGGGAGTAAAGGATAAGGGCTGGGATTAGCAGTAATCTGGCTAGTATAAGCAGTGAGCGTTTGACAACTTCATTCTTTCTCAAGGGAAAGACAGATAGCCCCTCAAAATGAAAGGCCAGCCAGTTATGAAACAAACATAAAACTTTGCTATGTTGTAGGGAAAGCTGGTTAGCTTCATCTGCACACAGTCCAAAAAGAAGGGATAAGGGAAATGTTTTCTGCCTCTGCTTTGACAGAGGATTGCTTAAATGTTCTAGGTCTTTTAAAAAAAAAAAATCCTGCATGATTTAGCATTAGTGTGTTTTGTTGTTAATATTAAACCTCACACACCAACTCAGACTGCATTACTGTGACAAACATCTTCTGCCAAAAACTTTCTGGTGGCTCCATCTTCTAGTTGTCCAATAAGATCTCCAGCCTATATCTGAGTTTTGTCTCACCACTTTCAATTACATAAAGTAATTTTTGTTAGTTTCCCCCCGCCCCCACCCAAAATCCTGCAAGTGCCTAACTTCTTCTCTCACCTCTGATTTATTTCTCATTTTTGCATCTGAAAATAAAAATTTAATAAAAAAGAAAACAGCATTTTGGATATGCTGTATTAATAAACTAAGGAAGTATTGTAGCATAATAAACTCTGGTTACAGGTTGTGTTTTCTGGTTTCTTTCAGGATGGACACAAAGACTGGATTTTCTCCATCGCCTGGATCAGTGACACAATGGTTGTTTCTGGTACATTTTTCTGTTTTTAAACTTTCTCAGATTTACTTATTGCCTGCTTTGTCAGTTTCTACAGCCAAGTTCAGTGCCAGTGATCACCCTTTTTCCTGGAAAAGGGTGTTAGCAAATGGATAATAAGGGTTCCATGTTTAAGTTGTATCTGTCAACAAAATAATCAGTGTATAAAGCTTTTTACAGAACATGTTCTTAAGATGCTCTACCAATGGGTAAATGTTCACATGTGTAGGCCATCCATGAATTTACATAGTTAATGGCATACACAAGCACGTCAGAAGGGTCATTATTACACAGGAAACACTCTTTTCAGGGCTCATTGCTTTTGCTCCAACACAAATTTATTGTTTATTATTATTATTTTTTACAATCCACCATATCTTATTTATTAATGACAAGACAGCTATCATTGCTAAAATCACGAGTTGATGACACATGTTGTTTCTGCTGTTTCCTCTTTATCCATGCAGAGCACTTTAAATAAATAATATTAAATAAAAACAGCTTTGTAACATGTGCTCTTCCTGTGGGGAGCCCTGCTTGAGTTTGTTGACACTGAGCTCCATGACTACCTCTGATATTTTTATACATCTATATAAATATAAATATATCGGGATCGCAGTGAAACTGAAGTTTATTAGTAGCCTTTGTTGGCTACAAATAAACTTCAGTTTCACCGCGATCCTTGAGTGCGGTCCTTCTTCGAATGGGAGGAGTGTGTGAATTAAGTTGACACATTGTTGTCTGGGCAGCACCACCCATGATCTGGCTGTTACACGGCAACACCATTGGGAAAAAAATAATATATATATATATATATATATATTCCATCCATCCATCCATCCTAGTGGCGACCATGCTTCCATAGAATTTTTTTTTTTGACTTGCCTATATCTTTGGCACCGTTTGACGAATCTTCACAAAATCCTCTCCCAAAGTGCCCCGGTGATTCTTGTTGCGCACGGAAAGCTTAGGTATGATCCCTAAAGTGAGGGCAGAGAAAAAAAGAGGGGGGGGGGGGGCGCGGCGCAAAAAAGTTGTGTTCCCCATGTTAATTCCCATTGGACCTTTTAGACATGACTACAGCCCTAACCACTGGGTGGAATTACACTAAATTTGGCAGAAAGCTAGCTCTCAGTACACAGATTACTCTTCTGTTAATGTGGTGTTAATCTGTTTAGTAATTTTTGAGAAATTAAAGGAAATCCATATTTGTACATATCTGATCGCAGTCTTTGCGAACAATGACTAGCTCATGCAGGGAAATCCACAGCTCTTATTAGCTCTCATCACTTCAAACCAGGAAGTGTTGGCAGCCATCTTGGGACTCGGAGGGGGGAAGCAGTTATAAAAAATAAATAATTACAGTGAAATTGCGATTACACAGTGTATTCACGGTAAAATAAAATTATTTAAAAAGCGCAGGCTCGCATGCTTATTTTTTATTAAGCCCCTGGGTGGGCCAGGTCCAGGGGCGTTGAATTTGTTTTTTTTTTATAGGTGGGGTGCCCTGGCCCCTCTCCTTGCATCCTGGGGGCCACCACCTCCCCAGGGCGAAATTATTCTTTTATGTGGGGAACCGCCATCTCCCAGTTTTTTTTTTTTTTTGTAATATGGTGTGGCAGGGCGCAAGCCCAAGGACCATCACTTCCTCAGGGCAAATACAAAAAAATGTAAAGGGGATCAGTTTCAGACCACCACCCCTCCCCCAAAGCCTTCAGGACCACCACCTTCCCGGGGCTATTCACACGTGGTCAAGCAGGCCCACTGTCAGAAAGCAGAGTTTTTACCCATCTTTCCTGCATGCATATCTACGTGCAGGGAAGAAAAATTTAAACATTGCTCCAGCAAGCAGAGAGCTGATATTAAAAGCTGCTCCTTGCTTCCTGGAGCAATGCCGACTCGAGAAGGAGGTGGGAGGTGCCTGGGACTGCGGGGGAGGTCTTGAGGCTCCAGCCATGGTCCCGGGTAGCCCGTAAAAGGCAAAACCATGTATTTAAAAAAAAAAAAAAAGAAAGAAAGAAAAACACTGGTGGGACCACAACATTTGCTTCGCTGCACACGTTCACTAAACACTACTGCCTGGAACATCAGGTCCGAAGGGACTGGTACTTTGCCCGTTCAGTCCTGCAGGACTTTCTGATGTGTTCCTTGGTTCGCAGACCCACTTCAGAGGATGGTCTTGCTTGGGTATCTATTCTAAGATCAGAAATCTGCAACTAGAAGTCTCTATCAGATGAACAAGTTACTTACCTTCAAAAATGCCTTATCTGATAGAGACATATTTTAGTTGCAGATTCCTTACCGACCCACCCATCCTCCCTGCTCTGAGAACTAAATTCTGGGGACTAGGACTTCCCTTTCAGGGCCCTAGTTTTGACACAGGCTTTGTAAAAAGAAACTGACGTTAGGGCACCAGGGTGGCATCTATATAGGTCCCACATTATTGTGTCTAGTGCACATGACGCCGAGGACTGGCACGGATCCGAACAACTGCACCTAACAGCGCTCAGGGGTACTGCTTGAGAAAAATCTCCAGATCCAGACTGACACATGGGGGTAAATTCTACGGTAAGGAATCTACAACTAGAATGTGTCTACCAGATAAGGTGTTATTAAAGGTAAGTAACTTGTTGTTATCTGCCATTCCACTCTGCCACTCCACTCTCTACCATTTCACTCCGACACTCCGCTCGACACACTACACCACGTCACTTTACACTGCACCACTCCACACCACCCTGCTCCACTACACGCAATGCCATTCCATGCTACAACACTCCACTCTACATCACACAACTATGACACTGTATGCTACAACACTCTACCCCACTCGGACACTCTGTGTCACTTCACTCTAGGCCATTCAACAATTCTATTCCACTCTGCCCCACTCCACTCGGACTCTATACCCCCTCCTGTACACTACAACACTCCACTCTATGCCAGTCTACTGTGACACTATGCCACTCCACTCTAGGCCATTCTTGTCCGTGCCACTCTGCAACTCTACTCTACTCCACTCTACGCCCCTCCATTCCACTCTACACCCTTCCATTTCACTCTACACCTCTCCAGTCTATGCCCCTCCACTCATCCAGTCTATGCCTCCTCTGCTCCGACTGACACTCCACTACGCCCCTCCACTCTACACCCATGCTCCACTCTTTGCTACTCTACTCTCCACTACTCCATGACACACCACACCACTGTACACCTTTCTGTGCCACTCCACGACATTTTAAACCACTCCACATTATGCCACTCTGTACCACTCAACTCTATTATACGTGCCTCTACACTACGCCTCTCCACAACATAATGCCTCTCCACTCTTCACAATTCCCTCTGTGCCACTCTAACTCACTCCACTCTATGTAACTTCACTCTGCTTCTCTCTACAACACTCAACTACATGCCACTCTTTGGCATTCAACACTACAACACTCTATTCCGCTCTGCCACACAAGGTTCTGCGCAGTGCCACTCAATTCCAGTCTGTGCCACGCGATTCCACTCTACGATACTCCACACCCCTCTCCTCTGTGCCATTAACATTTAGGCATACTGATCAGCCTTGTGTACAGCATGGCTAAAACACATTGGCAAAGCTTGTTTTCTTATGTCTCTAGGGCAACTGTTTGATGACCCACTTGCACTTTTCTCTTGGTATGGGTGGGAAGTTGCTGACATCGTGACCTGCAATTTACCATACTGTGATCCCAGTAACCTTTCCTTTGTCTTCTTTTTATAGGATTCACACTTGCTTGCACATCTTCCATCTCTTATTATTATTTCTTTGCACCCCACTCTTAATGCTTCTCCAAATTTATGAAGTGTTTTCTTTGTTTCCCAGTACTGTGCCTCATTACTTCCTCATTCTTTTTCTTGCTGCTTTTTGGGATCTGCTTAGTGAACTGTTTAGGCAGTGATGTGCTGGGTGAAAGTAAAACTTTCTGGAGATCTCTAGTGAAGACATTTGAGCCCAATTAGTAAGAGCATCAAGATCATTAATATCTTACCAGATCTCTGCACAAACATATTCAGCTAATTGATCTGTGGAGCAGAACAACATGTTTTTATTTTGTGTTAAGAGTTCCTTTTGTATTGGGACATTTTTTAAGTTATTGACAATTTCACAAGTAAGGCAGACGGCCCCATTGTGAATACTAAGCCTAGACTAAGTAACCCACTACCTAAGACAATTAGATTAGTGAAAGAACTGGCTTTTCTCTTGTCCAGTTTAAATGTTACTCTATGTATGCATTCTCTTTCTCCAGATATGGTTCATAGCACATAATTAATACAAAAACAAAAAATCTTTTAAGAGTAGCTTACCTTAGACCTGAAACTTATGTGCGCGTGTCAGCGCGTACTGCTTTGTGATGTTGGTCTGATTTACAACATAAAGAACAGCTTTCAGGGGTACACAAATCGTTTCAAATTTATAAGATTTTTTTGATGCATTTCATTTCTAAGCAAGCCCAATTTATTAGCATATATTTGAACAATTTAGTTGATGTTTTAGAAAGTCTGGGTGTGTGTACAGGTGGAATTGTCAATGTAAATATTAACTTGTTTATGTAGCTTTTTATGCCATTCTTGAATTGTTTCTAAGTGATGCACATAACTGTTGTTTCCATTTAACAGTTTTCAGTATTATCACTTGGGAAGGATATATGGTTGAGTTGGACCTGATAAAATTCAAATTTGACATAGTACTAGTACTAAATGCTTAACTCAGAATGCCACTTTGATTGTTAGTACAGACCTCACCAAGTTTCGAAATCAGAGCTAGACAGTATGTTTGGCATGATTTAAAATATTTTATTGGGGTTACCAAATCCGGACCTGCAACCTGTGCATAGTCCATCAGGTTCTTTATTTATTTGTGTCATTCTCCAGATGCATTGGCCTTTTTAATTTCTAGATACATCCAGGTCTCATGCTACTTCTCCTTGGGGACAGAGCAGAGAGGAGTGCTCAGTCTACTTCTCTCGAAAGAGGCACTAAAGCAGTCTCTTCAAAGAATCTGTCATCCGTCTTTTTGGACCATCGTGCTATGGAATAGTAGAAAGTAGGACATGGCTCGAAAACTTTTCTCAGAAAAGTACACAGCTTTTGCTGTCCTACCAAAACAGTTCCTAGTTCATCTCATCCTTCGTCAGCTTCATGGCTGAGGACACATTATTTTTGTCATATTTATCAAACTGCCAGAGAACAGACTGCTTCCATCACCTATTTGACTACAGGTTTTACCATGTCACTTCTTCTGTTGCATACCTAACCCTGTAAGTTTACGTCTGAGCCTTCAGTTAAGAAAAAGGTATATTTTAATTATGTCAGGTCTTGTTTGAAGATTTCAACTATTTGTCAACTATTGACTTGCTTCATGTTCATTAAACTGTAGTTCACAGTCTAGACATATGGTTTAGTTAAAAAAACTGTTGTATTTTACGAAATAAACACAGAAGCTAGAAAGAAATGTACAGCGTATTGAAGTGTAGAGCCTGAACATGTTTCCAAGCCAACACAGCCCTTGATAGAGGCTTGATAGTGATAGATGAGCACAGTTGAAGGGCAAACATGAAACCAAAACGACTCAGACATCATGAAAGGTGAATAAATAGTTATTAATCCTGTGCACTTTGGCCAGACATCACAAAATCAATAAAATGTATTGCATTTAAGGTAGAGAAACCAATTTTTTTGCCAGGGTAACTAATTTGGATTTTATAGAAAAGTCGACTCTAAGGTAACAGATGTCGCAACAGGCCGTAGTGTCAAAAGAATGTTGGAGTGGCCAGAAACTCATGTCCTAGAGATTCACAGGTCTTGCATTCTGATTGTCAGGTCTTCTACGAACTGCGTGGGATCAATTCAGAGACTTTGCTCTAGACTGGATTTTTATTTTAAGTTTCAGTCAATAAATTGCTCTTTTCCTTTTTGTTTTTCAAATGTATCCTGTTGTGTTTTTATTGTTGGTGTCTTCTAATTAGAGCAAAAGGTTCCATTTATATAAATCCAAACCCCTCATCCCCACTTCTGCCGTGTTGCCTGTGTTCATGATCATGTTCGGTGGCATGGACTCTGGCATCAAGTTGTAGAAGTTTGTCTTGTTTGAGTATCATCAGTAAGTAAACTTGGTTTGTCAAGGCATTTTAACCCCGTTACCCTAGCTTATTGATAGTTTCCAAAACGTATGTCCTTCCTTGTGTCCCTTCAAGAGTCAGTTGTGTATTTTTCTGGCGAGGAAAAGATGGAAATCAGTATATGCAATTGCAGACATTAAGTGGGGTGGCAATGTCATTTCCTCGTCAAAGGGCCCTTCACTGGTAACCCGTAGTCTGCAGCCTACTTAAATAATTTGGTATACTGCTTTTTCACTGCATACTTGTACCATCCACATTAGACCTTAATTATTTGTATGCTTGTTGAGCGTTTTTGCAAAGATGACACCCATGTGGTAAATGATGTATTTTAATAGTTGCTTTAATGTAGTATATCATATGATTAGTCTTTGTTGAAATTGTAAGTCTGTCAGCCCTCCAATGATGTCACTATTGACCTTTTTTTTTTTAATGCCTCAATCAACTTTTTATTGCCAACTAAAACCTTTTCTATGTCAGTATGCTATGAAATAATCTGCAAATCAAAGTATCTTTATTAATATCCTTCACAAAAAGGAGAATAAATAATCTGACAGACTGATAATATTCGTATGTCAACCCTGTAAGCAGGTTTGTATTGAACTGGTTTGTTAAGAGAATTTAGTCTTTAGGTGAGCAGGTATGAAATGAAATATTCAAAAGTTGGTTCTTCCATTTATTCAGGCAGTGCTCTGATTGCTATCATCATTGCCATGGTGATAGCAGTGGTCATCATTGCCATAGTGATAGCTGTGGAAGGCCTTTGCACATTGAGACTGTGGGACTTTGTGTTTTGTTATCTAGGTTCACGAGACGGCTCAATGGGCTTGTGGGAAGTGACAGAAGATGTGCTGAATAAAAGTGACTCAAGGTGCAACATTTCCAGAGTCCCAGTCTATGCTCACATTTCACACACTGCCCTGAAGGATATTCCCAAAGAGAACACTAATCCTGACAACTGCAAGGTCCGAGCACTGGCGTTCAATGACCGCAACAAGGTCAGTGAAGTTTTGTGGCTGGTAATGTGCCTGGGTATATTCCTGCCAATAGAGAGATGTATCCAATTGTTTGAATGAATTTGAACATTTCTCTCTATTGGTGGTAGGGAAGTAGGTGTTGTATCTCCATTTGTCTTAAGTATTTCTTTTTTTTTATTATTGAAAAGGCAGTGAATAATTTGCTATCTGTTGGGGTAATAATTAGCATAACTATACAGGAACAATATTTCGCAAAAGCAAAGAATGCAACCAAGAGAGAGACAATCTGTTGTATAAATAACTTATGATTTTTCTACTGTTATGCATGTTTTTAGTTTTCTGCAAAATAAGGCTGTGGCCTACATAATATTAATGTTTAGAAATATTACAGTGAAGCTGGAAACAGTATCCACACTTGTGTATGTCTGATACCCTTAGGATACCTCTTACAAAGGTCAGGAAACGAAATGATCGAGGCATATGTGGCTGTAAATACACATGCTTAGCATAATCCTGCCATCTAGGGTTGGGCTCGGAAGCGGCCAAGTTGTTATTCTTAAAAGAAAGTCTTTTGAGTCATGAGGTAGCATGATTTCTCCTCTTACTTGTAATGCGCATGGTCATTGACTCCATTGTTAAATTGTTTTCTTCCGCTGTCCGGTTTAGACCTGTGCTCTTCTGCTCCGTTTTGACAAGTCGTGCTAAAGTTTTCTCGGTATGTACCTGCTTCTAACGGTGTTGTCTATCATGGTCCTCTCTCTATCCATCCTGTTCGACTTTGTCAACTTTGTACTGTGACTCTCATTGACCGTGGGCCCTCGTGGGCTTCGCCCTCGCAGCAGTGCTTCTATCCTTGGGTGTTCCCCCCTGCCTCATGTCCATTCAGTGACAGATAGGAAGCCTTTTAGATTTTGTCCTCCGTGTCACTTTAAATACCCACACACCAACCTTTGCCAGTTGTGTAATCTGTGCACTACTTGAGGGCCAAAAACATTTTATGCGACAGACTGGCTACTCCCAGGAGGAACAGGCACAGGTATCTGCTGTGAAAATTCTCCCCCGACGATAGCTCCAACTCCGACAGAGAAGCAAGATCTGCCTCCAGCTCAATCAGCTGTGAAAACCCCCACCACCTCAACATCGACCACAGCAAACCACCTCAGAGGGTAGGGGGCCCATTCTTGCGAGACCTAAAATCATTGCCAGGCCAGAACTGCCTTTGGGCCCTGGTCAGCACCGACCATCTTCTTCAGATACGCCCACCCCCTGCTTGTTGCTGAAAAAATAATCAAAGCCACATTCTTCTAAGCCAAACACTCCTGCCTCAGAGCTGAGTCGAGCTTCAAAGCCAAAACCTTTGGCATCAAAACATTGTGTGATTCCTGCACCAAAACCATCTGCTTTTGAGCTGAAATCTTTGGTGCCCAACATTCAGAGGCGAAAACATTTACATTCAGCAAATCAGCCCATGGTTCCGGGTCTGCTGAACCCCTGCTTCGGAGACTACAAGAGGAAATAGACTCTAGACAGAAGTACATCTTGATATGGACCGGATACCTACAAGACTCCCCACCCCCCTTTCTCCACCCCTCCTTCCACCCCCACCGCCACACACAAACGCACACACTGGTGCTCATCTCTGTAAGAGATAGCTTTCTTTTGAAGAAGCTTTAGATGTGCCAACTACACCCAGGCACAGGAAGAAAATGGACAAGACCTGTGCACATCAACCCACCTCCTACACTGGCTGCACACCATACACCTCATCACCTGCTCATCAAAAAAGGAGCTATAGAACCTGTTCTACTCCACCAAGGGGGCACAAGAGTCTATTCACTTAACTTCCTTATTCCCAAAAAGGATGGGTACCTCAGACCAATCTTGGATCTTAGACGCCTAAACATATTTCTGTTCACCTAGCACATCGCTGGTACCTGGGGTCAGCATTTCCAGTTCAAAGTGCTTCTCTTCGGGGTCACTACCTCACCCATGGTCTTAACCAAATGCCTAGCAGTAGTATCTGCTCACCTGCACAGACAAGGTATGCATGTATTTCTGATGGATACAACTACCTGTGGATTCCTCACCTCATGAATACTCCCATGGCGCCAGCATTCGACGGAAATCTTCTTACTAGTCTCTGCACGTCGACGAGGACGTCACTCTAGCCCACGCGACGCCGTCTGACGTCATACAGGCAATAAGAGGTCCTCGACGACGTGCGGACGTCAGTTCCCTTTTTTCTGTGCATTCGAAACGGTTATCTTCGAGGGAGCAACTGTTACTCTTGCGGTTACAGTGTATATCTTGCTGCGTAGTCTTTCGCTGTGGAAATAATGTCGCAGAGGAAGTCTGGATTCAAGCCTTGTCGTGAGTGTGGAGGCAAGATGTCGGTGACGGATCCTCATTCCGATTGCCTTTGGTGTTTGAGCTCCGACCACGACGTCTCGACTTGTGATTCATGTCAGCACATGAATCCGAAGGCCCTCAAGGAACGTGAGGCGAAGCTGTTTATGGCCAAGTCAAAGGGGAAACATCACAAGAAGTCTTCTTCCCCAAGACATCGGCGTCATCGAGACTCCCGGCGCCGTAGAGAATCTCGGCGTCATTCAAAGGAGACTCGTTCCAGGTCTCCGGATCGGCGCCGAAGGACATGGGAGGTCAGTCCCACGGTTACGCCGCATCCTTCGACGCCGTTGCCCTCTCTGGCGTCTCCAACTTCACCTGGACAGGTGTCGGTGATTGAGGTATTGGAGCCTCAAGTGTTTTCTCCGGCGCAGACGCCGAGGCCGGCGTCGGGGTCGCCTCCGAGACAGGCACCCCAGTATCCGGCTTTTCCCACCCCCAAAGTTACCTGTGGCGCCGGATGCGGCGTCGGTGGCTTCTGAAGATCGGCACCGATCTTCGACTTCGGCGGAGGCATTGTCGACTCCGCGTATTGAGCAACGACTTCATTCAAGGAGACGTGCTCTCCGTGTATTGGAAGAGCAGGAGTACCAACGAGCCCTAGAGGAAGGAGAGCTAGAGGACTCGGGTGATGGGCTGCGTGGACTGGAGTCGGCCAGTGGGCTGGACACTTCCCCTGAGTGGGACCTTTCGTCCCCGGGGGAATATACTGAGGAGGCTGCTTCCTTTCATGCAGTGGTACGGAAGGCAGCTAGTTTTTTGGACCTGCCTTTGCCGGTGGTGGAGGCAAAACAAAACCTTTTGACAGAGGTGTTACATCCGGCCTCAGCCGCGGCGGAGCCTCTGTTACCATTTAATGACGCTCTGCTGGATCCGGTGTTAGAGGTGTGGAAGAGGCCGGCATCTTCCCCAGCAGTTCACAGAGCCGTGGCCAGGAGGTATCGGACGGCTCCGACTGACCCTGGTTTCCTATCTAGGCACCCTACGCCGGAGAGCTTGGTGGTGCAGGCCTCCTGTTCGTCCAAGTCAGCGCCTGGTTCTTTTCCGACGGTGCCTGGGGACAGAGATTCAAAGAAGCTAGAGGCGCAGTCGAAGAAGATTTTTTCATCCTGCAGTCTGGCGTTAAAAGCCACCAATGCAACCTGTATCCTGGGGAGGTATATTCATGCTCTGATGGATGACATTTCCTCTTCGTTTACAGAGCTTCCCCAGGGTCTTTTGGATCTTGTCTCAAATGCCCAGGCTGCTGCGACCCAAATTATCCAGACGGGACTGGATACCACCGACTCGGTAGCCAGGGCAATGGGCACAACTGTGGTGGCAAGGAGACAGGCCTGGCTCCGTAACTCAGGCTTTTCGGCAGATGTACAGTCCACATTGTTGGATCTCCCGTTTGATGGGGACAAACTGTTTGGGGCTAAGGCTGATTCGGCCTTGGAACGTTTTAAAGAAAGCAGGGCCACGGCTAAGTCGTTAGGGCTCCAAGCTCCTTCTTCCACGGCCTCTTCCAGATTCTTCAGGAGGTTTCGTGGATTTGGGCGTGGCTCTTCCTCCTCTTCCTTTCGGGGGAGATATCAGCAACCTGCTTCTTCCCATCCCTATAGATCTTTCAGGGGGAGAGGTAGGGTCCGCACCAGAGGAGCCTCTCAGCAGCCCTCTGCCTCTTCCTCATCCTCTGGCGGGGTGCAGCAGGGGAAGCAGCCTTAGGCTTCCACCATTTCCCACTCACTCCTCTCCTGTAGGGGGAAGATTACAGCATTTTCTCACCAAATGGAAGACTGTTACATCGGACACTTGGGTTCTCAGTATTGTGGGAAAAGGCTACACCCTTCCCTTTCGGGAGTTCCCGCCCCTCATCCCGCCCCGCCCTTCGTATTGTTCAGAAGAACACCTCCTGTTGCTAGAACAGGAGGCGCAAGTCCTCCTTTCAAAGGGCGCGGTGGAGTTGGTCCCGGAGCAGGAAAGGGGTCGAGGAGTTTACTCAAGGTATTTCCTGATTCCCAAGAAGGATGGTCGTTTGAGACCAATTCTGGACCTGAGGATCTTGAATTGGTTCCTCAAGCAGGAAAAGTTCAAGATGCTGACCCTAGCGCAGGTGCTTTTGGCGTTGAACATGGAAGACTGGATGGTGTCTGTCGACTTGCAGGATGCTTACTTTCATATCCCGATACTCAAGTCACACAGAAAGTATCTCCGGTTTGTGGTGGGATCGCAACACTATCAGTTTGCGGTCCTTCCGTTTTGGTCTTACTTCAGCACCTCGAGTCTTCACGAAGGTGATGTCGGTGGTTGCGGCAGAACTCAGAAGGAAGGGGATAGCAGTATTCCCTTACTTGGACGACTGGTTGATCAAAGCCAAGTCCCCGGAGCTTGTGTTGCGTCATCTGCAGTCAACAACCCAGTTGTTGTTCGACCTGGGCTTTTCGGTGAACGAGCCCAAATCTCACCTGGAGCCCTCTCAGCGCCTCCTGTTCATAGGGGCAGTACTGGATACGACATTGGGTCGGGCCTTTCCTCCGCCTCAGCGGATTCAAGATATTCAGGATTTGGTTCCAATGTTTCGAAACGGAGCGGTAGTTCCAGTCCTCAAGGTCCTTCGTCTGCTCGGTCTTTTTGCCTCCTGCATTCTGTTGGTCACGCATGCTCGCTGGCACATGAGGGCTCTTCAGTGGTGCCTCCGAAGGCAGTGGTCTCAACACAGAGGGGATCTAGAGGGTACTGTCAAGATCTCCAGAGATGCTGCTGTGGATTTGAAGTGGTGGATTGCAAGCAACAATCTTTCACAAGGAAAACCGTTCCAGCAGTCGCCACCAGTGGCCACAGTCATAACGGATGCTTCCACTCTAGGGTGGGGAGCTCATCTGGGGGATCTGGAGATCAAAGGTCTTTGGTCTCCAGAGGAACAGATTTTTCACATCAATCTGTTAGAGTTACGGGCTGTACGTCTGGCTCTCAAGGCCTTCCTCCCTTCCCTTCGTGGTCAGTCGGTACAGGTCCTAACGGACAATACTACCACGATGTGGTACATAAACAAGCAGGGAGGAGTGGGGTCGTACCTTCTCTGCAGAGAAGCTCTTCGACTATGGTCCTGGGCAAAGGACCATCGGATTTGCTTGATAGCAAACCATCTGGCCGGAGTCTTGAACGTGCGTGCGGACAGTCTCAGTCGCCACTTCTCGGCAGACCACGAGTGGCGTCTCCATCCAGATCAAGTCCGTTTAATCTTCCAGAAGTGGGGGTTTCCTCGGGTAGATCTGTTCGCCACTTGAGAGAACGCGCATTGTCCGTTGTTCTGCAGCCTTCAGTATCCGATGCAGGAAGCATTGGGGGAAGCGTTTCAAATGACCTGGTGCGGCCAGTTGCTTTACGCGTTTCCTCCCATACCCTTGATTCCTCGAGTATTGAGGAAGATTCGCCAAGACCGGGCTCTAGTAATCGTAATAGCTCCGGATTGGCCAAGGAGGGTGTGGTACTCCGACCTTCTCCAACTCTCAACGTGCCCGCCGCTCCGTCTCCCTTTCAGGGCAGACCTCCTCTCGCAGTCGCAGGGGCAGGTTCTACACCCCAACCTCCAGAGTCTGCACCTACATGCCTGGAGATTGAACGGGGCAACCTGAGTTCCTTCTCTCTCCCGCCTGAGGTAGTGGATGTTATATTAGCGGCCAGGCGACACTCCACTAAATCTATCTACGCTAATAGGTGGTCTAAATTTGTTGCGTGGTGTGGAGAGAGGCAGATTGATCCTTTACAAGCTCATCTATCGGACGTTTTGTCTTTTGCTCTATCTCTGGCGCAGAAAGGTTGTGCAGTGGCTACCATTAAGGGTTATTTATCGGCCTTGTCAGCCTTCATATGTCTTCCAGACCAACCATCTTTATTTAAATCCCCTATTGTTATCAGATTCTTGAAAGGTCTTCTAAATCAATATCCTCCAAAGCCATTCGTTATGCCGCAATGGGATTTGTCCTTGGTCCTGACTTTCCTTATGGGGTCCCCTTTTGAACCTATGCATTCTTGCCCCTTGAGGTATTTGGTTTTAAAAACAGTCTTCCTGATAGCTATAACATCAGCAAGGAGAGTGAGTGAGTTGCAGGCCTTATCAGTAAAACCCCCTTATACAACTTTTTATGGGGATAAGGTGGTGTTGAGGACCAAGGCTGCTTTCCTCCCGAAGGTTGTTTCACCCTTCCATTTGGCTCAGGCAATTACTTTGTCCACGTTCTATCCTCCGCCTCATCCTTCCAAAGAGGAAGAAAGACTGCACCGTCTGGATCCAAAGAGAGCGTTGAGCTTCTTTATCAATAGAACAAAGGATTTCAGGCTGGAGGATCAGCTGTTTATTGGATACGTGGGCAAGAGGAGAGGAAAGGCAGTCCACAAGAGAACACTATCCAGGTGGGTTGTTCTTTGCATTAAAATATTTTACTCTTTGGCAAAGAAGGATCCTCCTGAGGGCATTAGAGCTCATTCCACCAGAGCTAAGTCGGCCACTTCGGCCTTAGCCAGAGGTGTTCCTGTGGTCGACATCTGCAAGGCCGCAACTTGGTCGTCCCTTCACACTTTTGCAAAACATTACTGTTTAGATTCTGAGGTTAGAAGGGACGGCCATTTTGCACGGTCAGTGCTGCAGGATTTCTTGGTTTGACCATTTAGGCACCCACCGCCGGGCGTGGTACTGCTTTGGGACTCTATTCATGAGGTGAGGAATCCACAGGTAGTTGTATCCATCAGAAGAACGAGTTACTTACCTTCGGTAACGACTTTTCTGGTGGATACATTAGCTACCTGTGGATTCCTCACGGTCCCACCCGCCTCCCCGTTGCCTTTATGGTCTTGCCAAGTAATCCTTGAGTGCGCTCCTCTTGATCTTTGAGGGTGCAATAGATGTATATATATAATATATTTATATATATATATGGATATATGTGTATATATTTTTATGTATATACTTGGTGTGTGTATATATTTTTAAAAGAAAGAGTTTTATATATATATATATATATATATATGTACATAAAAAAGATTTACAGTTATTCATACAATGTGGTGTATTTTTACAATATAATGGATGTTGCTTTGTTCTTTCATTGCATTGCCTGGTTGTTCTCATGCACGTAAAAAATGATTGGTACTGACGTCTGCACGTCGGCGAGGACCTCTTATTGCCTGTATGACGTCAGACGGCGTCGCGTGCGAGACAGTGACGTCCTCGTCGACGTGCAGAGACTAGTAAGAAGATTTCCGTAGAATGCTGGCGCCATGGGAGTATTCATGAGGTGAGGAATCCACAGGTAGCTAATGTATCCACCAGAAAAGTCGTTACCGAAGGTAAGTAACTCGTTCTTCAGGTAAATAGGATGCAAATTACAATATCACGGGGGCCTAACCTCTAAGGACTCACAGCAGTGAGGTTGTCAGAAGAAACATTTCTAACAGAAAAAGCATGCCCTTCCTTAGTCAGGGTTTGATGTACAAACTATAAAAAACAAAAAAACGTAATTTTGATGCAAATGAAGCACTGATGTGAACAGTCACATGTTGGAGAGACATGAATCACCCCGTCACTGCAGCAAATAAAAGCTCTCAAGTTTCAGAAGTCGATGGGTGAGGAGCTCGGCACTCTAGATCTTTGTCTTTATAATCCAGAATTTGGAGTTGCCTGGAGCTCATGTTAAGTGCTCCAATACTTCTCCGAGTTCGCGGTAGAGGGGAAAGAAGCACAGGGGGAGTGGGATGGGAAAGGAAATTGTACTTTATCGTACCGCGAGCAGTGGACAGCCACTAATTAAGTTGAATTAATTTGTACTTCATCCATGCTGCACTGAAGGAACGGAACTGACACGATGGACTTTGATGCCCAATTAAAAGGCTGCATTGATGAGTGAAGATGGAAGTGAACCAGTGGTAAGTAAAGGCGGGCTCCAAGCCCCTAACTGTGAACTATACCCCTCACAGCAAACAGTGCATGCTTGCTGTTAGGCAAGACCTAAAAAGGAGCTACTTCAATGGCCTTCCTGGGAAACATACCTTTACTTGACTTGTAAAGTAGCTACATGGTCTACACCACATGCTTTTACAAATCATTACTGTGTAGTTGTACTGGATGGTCAACAAGCGAATGTGGGTCTAGCAGTTCTATGTATACTTTTACTAACAACTGTAACTCTCACAGGTTAGCTACCACTTACAGAGGGTTACTGCTTTACAGTCTATGCTAAGCATATGTATCTACAGCCACACTTGCGTCAAACGGAAAAAGTTACCCAGTACGCATCTGTTCATGGCATGTAGTGCTGTAGATTCACATGCACCCACCCTCCTCCCACACACCAGTTATTGTTAGTTACTTTCACTATTTTTCACAAACTACTTTTGCATGGACATCTCCTTATACCATGCTTCGCTTCACGTCCCATCCTCAACTGCTTTGCAGGAAAAAAATCTAAAAATTGAGTCGATGATCATTCGTATTACCAGCAAGAGGAGGAGTCACACTTCCTCGTGACTCAAAGACTTTCTTAGAAGAAATACAACTTGCCCTCATCCAAGCCCAACACTAGATGGCAGGATTATGCTAAGCATGTGAATCTACAGCATTACATGCCACAAACAGATGCTTGCTGGGTAAGTAACATTTCCATATGAGCCTTCCTGTTCAGTTAATATTTTTTTGAGTGAAGTACTTGTTAGCACATGCGTCACTGTAATAGACATTCTATTACAAATGGCATATTGTCAAAATTCTCAGTGAATCAAGTGGAATTCAGTGACATGATTCTCTAAATTTCTGAACTATGTATGTCACCATCGTATCAATGGTCTCACCTGGATTTCTTTAAGGCCTTTTTCTGAAGGTGGTTCTAGGCTATGTGACTGTTTAGTTGCATGTGTTACATTCAAACCTTTTCTAAAACATGCAGGTCCATCTTTGCTTTTACTGGTGAGACTTGCTTATATAACTTTCCCTGTTGATACACTTGCGTGAAGTAAGCTAGAAAGAACTATAAAATCTAATTTAAAAAAAAAAAGAAAAAAAAAATTGTAAGAGGATGGTGCCGAATGACATACCAAGTGGCTTTGCTTGACTGTACTCCCTGGTTAGCCTTCCTTCACCTCTGGCTGTGAACACATTGACACCCAGTGATCCACATAATGGGCCTATTGAATGTGTTATTCAGTAGGGAGCCTTCAGAGACAGCTTTAGTTTACTGAGGTGTAGTGGAGACAGCACAGTGCTGATGGACAGAACGTCCTGACAAACAGATATCCAAAATGTCAGACACGACATTGTGGAAGTATACAACAGTTGCGGGGGTCGCTGGTAGTGAGCTATGCCCTGCTAGACTATGGATTGCTAATTGTTGCCAGACAAGTTGGTAATTGAAGTTCTTCCTTCTTTGACAATGGGAGCCGGTGCTTTGAAATAAAAGTAGGTGTTTCTGGTGGGCCAGGGTCAAGGTCGGAGGAGGAACAGCTTCCTTCCGGTGCAGCAGACGGAGGTGCGTTGTGTGCAAAAATTGAAGCACTGGTGGAAATTTGACAACAGCGGTCAAAGAGAGACAAATATGATCTATTTTCAGTCCCATATAAGGAGAATGAAAGGATCAGAAGAAAAGAATAGAGAAGTAGCGATTGCTAACATTTTGACAGAAATTATGGGAGTCTTGGATTTGATCAAGGGAAAGTTGGACGGGATTGAGATGGCTGTTACAGGAGTGGAGGTTTCAAGGTGTCTGTAGTGGAGGCAACTAAGGCTGCTTTCGGGGTCGTCATGCAGATGTTGGGGGACGGCTTCTTTGAAATCAACGTTGAACTGCAGGACATTGGAATGTTGGAGCAGTGAAGTCCCTTTTAATAGTAGAAGGCAAAGTTAAATCGATTTAATGCCATTAGAGTCCCTAATAAGCACATTCTGGGGATCCCTTCCATTACTGCTTATCAAGGTGTCTCAGAGATCATTTTGTTGTGGTTTATTTAATAAAGTCTGTTGCATGTAATGTTTCAGTTAATATAAATTAAAAATGGATTGGTGCATCTTTTGTTCCTCTAACTCACCAGGAGGTTACATTAACTAGACTTTGATGGATGAGTGTAGTGCCCTCAATTTAAAAGAAAAAAAAACAAAAAGCACGTTGCAGGTAATTATTTGTTCACCTCTTTTTGATTTCAATCTTTACTATAAGTTTCCACCATAATACTTTAACACTTAAATCAGTAAACATTCGATTCCTAACCGTGTTTTTTTTTTTTTTTTTTTCTTTTTTTGACATTTCAAATGCCACACATCAGTACTTGTGTCCCATTTACAGGGGCTGTTTGTCCTAAAAGAAAAACATCAATTTGTATGTTTGTATTCACATGCCCTTTTACTGAAAATTACACTAAATTACATATCCCCACTTAGATCAAAAACTCTGTTCTTCGATCACTGCTGTTTACCATCTTACCATCAGTGTTTAGATCTTTTATCAGTTACCCGGAGCACCTGATGCCCCAGCACCATGGTGTCCCCCCAGTGATGAGAAGAGTGTTTACCTTTCAAAACTCCCAAGGAAAAGTTAACTGTGGTTGACCATACAATTATGGTGAGTTTTGCCGACCCACCACTGCTTGGTCCTATTGTTAACCTTGATTTGTGGCAACTTCTAAAGTAAGGATTCTGATACTAATACCAGCTGGTTCTGCTGTTGCCAGACATGAGAGCAAGAAGCAGTACAAAATGCCTATGCTTGATGGCAGGCATTTCAGTGTGAGATGCTGCCCTTAGGAATAGCTGATTTTCTGTTGATCACATTCAGATTGAGCATCATTCGGAGAACCAAAACCTCCATATTTTCTGATCCAAATGCATGAATGTTTCCTCTGGCATTTGCGAAGTCATCTGAAAATAGGCTGTAGCCGGAGTGATATTACATGTGTTGACATTGTCCTATTCCGATATTAGCTCATGTTTATATCCGCTGTATGATAGGGGAGCTCTGTTGGAGTTATATTTGCAGTATTGTTAAGTGTTTGATATTCTTCTGATTTCTTCCAGTGCTCACCCCCCCCCCCCCCACCCCCCCCCCCCCCCCACACACACACACACACACACACACACACACACACACTTACACCAAATGAAAGAGTGGATGAATGAGCTGATTTTTAAAGTGCCAACAGATGCTCCGAAGGGAGTCCCGGTTCTAGCCAAATAACTAGAAACCATGAAGCATGCATTCCTTCTTCTTATCCCAATTTAGAGGATTTACCATTGTTTGGTGAGTTTTTGATGTGATACAAAAACATATTAGTGAGAAGTATTAGAAGTATTGCTGGATGCTGGTAATCGTAAAGTGGTTTGACACAAGAATTTTCTGATGAATTTGTTAGATTCATATCACAAATGTAAAATAATTGCAAACAGATCAAAGATTTTCAGACCCCTTATGAGGGCGGACTAGAGGTCAGTCTGTTTACTAGCACAGACTGCAGCTGGTCATCTTTCTAACCATGTCATGAAGAAGCTGAAGTAATTTATAGGGCAAAGACTGGTTCACCAGAAAACAGCTTTCTAGTGCCACTCTTTCATTATACTCTTTAACTGTAATGCATCTGTCATCTGACTAATTTGTTCAAGCTAGCTCTTTCCACTGGCTCACATTCCTGTCAATCAGAAAAAGGCAGAGAAACTCATTCAAAAAGGAATTTTTGGACATCTGGGTAGTAGATCATTAAAAACTCTTATGAGAACTGTTGCTAAATCATTATTTGTCTAAATGGAAAATGCCACTTGGCTCATGGCAGCTAGGTCTTCTGCCTGAGCGTGGCACCCAGACAACACCATCCTGGTGGAGGACTAGCTTGAAACATGCTTCATAGGCGATTCAGCAGTTATGTTCAGTTTAGAACTATTCTACAGCTTTCAGTACCATAGGGCGTGATATTCCTGTAACCAAACTTGCAGAAGTGATTTAGATAGGCACTGTGGCAGGGTGTTTCATCTTAATTTTGTAAAAACGTCACCATTCTGATGGATACACCTACCTGTGGATTCCTCACCTAAAGAATTCTCCCCTCGCGCCAGCCCTCGACGGAAATTTCTTCAAGCTCTGCATGTCGACGATGACGTCACAATCGCCCGACTCCACGCGACGCCACATGACGTCATCCAGGCAATAAGAAGCCCTCGTCGACGTGCAGACGTCAGTTCCCTTTTTTCCGTGCCCGAAACGGTTAATTCTTCGAGGCTCACAGGGAGCTACTGTTTCCAACAGCGGTTACGATGTCGCAGCCTAGAAAATCCGGCTTTAAACCTTGTAGCCAGTGCGGGGGTCGGATGTCGGTTACTGACCCCCACGAAAACTGCCTCTGGTGTCTTAGTTCCGACCATGAGGTCGAGGCATGCGGTTCGTGTCAACGCATGAACCCTAAGACACTTAAGGAGAGGGAGGCGAAGTTGTTCTTGGCCCGGTCCAAGAAGATGAAGGAGAGGCGTCATAGGAAGTCTTCATCGAGATCTTCGAGGTCTCGTCACCATCATAGTGACTCTCTGCGCCGTCATGGATCTCGGCGCTGATCGAGCAAGGGATGGTCCAGATCTAGATCGGCTTCTCCGTCGGCTTGGCGACGTCCGACGTGGGAGATAAGCCTGACCGTCACCCCTCCGCCTCCGACGACCCCGACGTCACCCGGGTCGGTCTTTGAGGTTGAGCCTCGCCTGAGGGTTCTCCTGGCCAGGAGTTACCTGGACCCTCTTCGGCAGCTTTGCCGGCGCCGGTGCAGCAGTACCCGGCTTTCCCGACTCCGGGATCGGATCCTGCAGCGTTTTTAAACGCTATGTATAACATCTTTACTTCCATGACGCCGGGTGGAAGTCATGCAGGTCCGTCTGGCCCTCTGGCCTATGATTTGGGTGTTCCGGCGTCTTACAGGTCGGCGCCGTTCACCCCGTTTTTATCTGCTGCACCTGAAGCGGCACCGATGCCTATGACGTCACCCAGGATGGCTACACCGGTTACGGCGCTGTCGGATTCACCTCGGATCCGATCGACGTCTAAGAACCCTTTGGAGCCAGAGCCACCGGCTTCGGATGGATCCGAGGTTCGGCGCCGTCGAAGATCTTCGGCGTCGGCTGACGCCTTGTCGACTCCAGGCTTGGAGTCAAGACGCCTGGCTCTTCGTCTCTTGGAGGAAGAGGAGTACGCGAGGCAACACCTGGAGGAAGGTGAAGTTATAGAGCCCTCTGGTGACTTCCAGGGACTGGACTCAGCTAGTGGCCTAGACACTACCCCGGAATGGGATCTGGCTTCCCCTGGAGAGGTCACGGAGGAAGCTGCTTCTTTCCACGCAGTCATTCGTAAGGCTGCAGACTTTTTGGATCTTCCTCTTCCTACCGCGGAGGTCAAGAGAAAGTTATTAACAGAAGTCCTCCATCCGACGTCTGCTTCTGCTGAGCCTCTTCTACCATTCAATGAGGCTCTGCTGGACCCCATTAAGGATATCTGGCTGAAACCTGTGTCCACCGCTGCGGTCAACAGAGCGGTGGCTCGGCGGTACAGGACGGCGCCTGGGGATCCGGTGTTTCTTTCCAGACAACCATCTCCGGAGAGCCTAGTGGTGCAAGCTTCATGTTCATCCAGATCCTCTCCTGGCTTGTTTCCTGAGGCCCCTGCGGACAGGGAGTCAAAAAAGATGGACCATACTGCTAAAAAGACATTTTCATCTTGCAGTATGGCCCTAAAATCTTTTAATGCCACATGCATACTAGGGCGTTACATCCATGCCCTTATGGAAGAGGCGAAGGGCCACCCTAATTTGTCCCAGGAGATGCTGCAACTATTAGCGGATGCTCAGGCGGCTGCGACGCAAGTGATCCAGTCTGGATTGGACACTTAGGACTCGGTGGCTAGGGCTATGGGCACAACCATAATCTCTAGGCGGCAGTCTTGGCTTCGGTCATCTGGCTTCTCGTTGGACGTGCAGGCCACACTCCTTGATCTTCCGTTTGATGGAGAGAAGCTCTTCGGCACAAAGGCTGACTCTGCCCTGGAACGTTTGAAAGAAAGCAGAGCGACTGCTAGGTCTTTGAGACTCCAGTCGTCGGCCTCATCCTCCTTTAGAGGCTTTCGGAGATTTAAGGGATTTGGACGTGGTTCCTTTCGGGGAAGATTGCAAGGACCACAACAATCTACTTCTACCCTGCCTTACAGATCCTTCAGGGGCAGGGGCAGAGTCCGTACGAGAGGAGCCACCTTTCAGCACTCTGCCTCTTCTTCTTCCTTTGAGGGGTGCAGCAAGGAAAGCAGCCGTAGTCCTCCACCACTCCCTGTCCATTCGTCTCCGGTAGGGGGGAGACTTGCCTCTTTTCTTCCAATGTGGGAGGTCATAACATCGGACTCCTGGGTCGTCGACATTGTGAGGAAGGGGTACGCTCTTTCGGGAATTCCCCCCTACCTTTCCTCCCCGCCCATCCTACTGTTCGGAAGACCATCTTCTCCTATTACAGCAGGAGGTATTATCCCTATTACAAAAAGGTGCAATAGAGTTGGTTCCTGAGCAAGAGAGGGGTCAGGGGTGTTATTCAAGATACTTCCTGATTCCCAAAAAGGATGGTCGGCTGAGACCAATTTTGGACTTGAGGATTTTGAATTGGTTCCTCAAACAGGAAAAGTTCAAAATGCTGACCCTCTCACAGGTTCTTTTGGCGTTGAACGAAGGAGACTGGATGGTGTTGGTCGATTTGCAGGACGCGTATTTTCATATTCCGATCCTCAAATCGCAGACTGGGGCGAGTTCCATAGGATATAATGGACTCGTAATGCGGCTGGTGGTATATCCGCCACTTTACCGTCACTTTTGGGTCGGATTAACACCTCCTCCAAAGTTGTAATAACCCCCTAAATCTGTTCGGGAAAATTCTCCCTGCCATCCCTTTTCATTTTGCACAGGTGATCTCTGCCAAACCTCTACTGCTGCAAAAGCATATTTATTGCATCATCAGGATTACAATAGCCAAAATGCACCATATCCAAATTTTAGCTGCACAAAATGCTCCTGGACTGAGAACATTTTGCCAAAAAGCAGCACCTAGTGCTGGTTGCTGCTTAATCAGTGAGCTCTGGTTAAGGTTGCCGTTTTATTCAAGGAATATAACATGAAGCAAATAGTTTGTCTTCTATAGAGGGCCTCCAACCATGTGTCTCGTAGATTGCTGCAGTTGGATTCTGATTCTTCTCCTCGTGGTTCACAATTCAAGCTTGTGCATGCTGGAAGAAGATTGTTTGATTCATTGGCCTTAAACTCTACATTTGTCAGCCCATTCACTTATTCAGGGTTCAAAATGTGTTCTCGGTCAGAACTTTTCTGTTCTGTTAATTGGCACCTCTTATTTCTTATGAAGGTTTTGCAGGATAAACAGGGTGAACAGTTGTATGGCTTGGTACCAAGGTTATCCGGAGTGAGCAATGCCACGCTTCAAGAATGTGCAGGATCAGAAACTGTATGTTTTTTTTTTTGTTGCTGTTTTCACTTATAGCCCTGAATTTCTTACCAGAAAAGATGTAAATGTGCACCTGTTAGGTTAAAACCTATTCAGATCACAATCGCGGTAAAAAATATACCTGTAGGTGATGTAACCTTAATCTGGAATTTCCAGTCAGCATTTCAGCTGTCATACTCTTGGATTTATGTATGTCTATTAGCGAAATAAACCAGGAGTGAATAATTGTGTTATAAAAATTAGACATAGAACATCGGTCTACAAATGTTTCACGACTTAATGCATCAAAATGTTGCTTCTTCTGGGCTTCACAAATCTAATAATATTAAAGGAGAATCTAGATTTCCCATATGTTTGTTCAAAAATTGATGGAGCAAATTTACATTTAAGCATGGCTCCTGTTATAAGAATCTTAAGTAGCAGTGTGATAACTGAAAAGGCATGTAAGATTCAGCATCTTTAATCCTCCAAAAGAGACCAATAATCCGAGGTCTATGAACATCCGTGGTTTGTATAGTTTCACAGATGTTATAATTAGGGGTGGGTGAAATATTCAGTTCTGCCTTCAGAATTAGTGGATTTTTGGCCACTCTGCATAACTGTTTAATATGGAGTTCTGGCCAAATTCTGCCAAACACTGTGTGGCTGACCTTCTCCTGTGAAGCTCCAGAATATGCGAGCCGGCAAGTGCGAGCAAGATTTGGCATTCCCTAGCACGATTTTCGAACACGAGTGTTCGCCGGCAGCTGCAGTCGGAGGGCTGCCGTTGGAGTAGAATTGCTGCTACTCTGGAAGATTTTCTACTCTGCTGGCAGCAAAATCAGCTGTAATTGCTGCATGCTCTTGTGCAACACGTGGTGCCGTTCATGCTGATTTTGAGTGCTGTTCCTGCTGCCGTTGCTAACTTGCAGTGCAAGCTGCATATTTTCCACCCATTGGTGGAATTCTGCGGTATCTCTTAGAGTTTTTCTGTAACGCCGCGCAGTGAAACTCCGAGTTCCGACTACCCCTCGTTATAAATAAAAATAAAAAAAATCTATTTCCGCTAACCCAAGTTAAGTGTCTGCTTACACTGCTATATAAACTTTTAAAGCACCTCCTTTCAATAAAAACTGCCATGTAGAGCAGTAAATTTGTATTTTTTTATGTATGTATGTCCCTAGCAGATACATTAGTATCCAAGACACTATACTTTAAAAAGAAATGAAGTATGTTGTGGAACTTTCTGAAGTCTTTAGTCCTTTTAAAATAGCCTCTACTTTGAAAACAGTGCTTGTAATGTATGCATGTACTTGCGCGATGGGACTTAGAAAATGCTTTCAAAGCAAAGGAGAAATAATTCTTTTCACCCTGTTAAATATTTAGGTTTGTTGTTTCCTGCTGCAGACTAACACTCTCACCTCCACTCTATCACTTGGGGACATTTACACTATCTGATCAACGTTGCTACCTCTTTAAATGCCTGAATGTGGCAATCAAGAGATGAGATGTGACCAGTTAACTTTTGCCAAGTGTCAAATGTGGCATTGCACTCTCCACCTCTGCCTCATTGCAGAGGTGGAGACTGCCCTGTTGCACTGATTTTAAGGACATTTGTCCTCTTTCAGCTGCAAACAATTTTGTTTTCCAAGTAAGATTATTATACTGAGATAATTATGTGACTGGTTGGTAAACTTATGTTCATTCAGAAGACAAAGTAGCATTGAAATTGAACGTATCCACTGCCCCTAGATATGGCTCATATTTTCATGCTTTAAACCACTTGTGTCATGCACTGGTACATTTAAAATACAAAGCTACAGACTAAGGTAACTGCTTGGAAATATCTCCTCATGATCACGCTTCCTATATTTAAACAGCTTTGGCGAGTTTTAAGAGGTCCTGTCATTGGGAATAACTAATTGTTTGAACAAGACTGCATTACAACTAAAGTCCAGTGGTCAGTGTTGAATCTTAATCATAACCGTCCTTCCAGGGACTTTAAAATACATTACTAGCCTGTAAGGAAAAACAGCAGTTTTGTTGATCTCCTTGTAAACTAGCTGATGCAAGCTCAGAAGGCTGTGCCAACAAGAATTCTATTTCTGGACCACTAGATTAGCAGATCTGGTTAATATAAACTTTAGTGTAAGAAAATGTCCTAACTGGACTTTGAGAGATTACACATGCCCATAGTTTTAACTGTGGGTGATTGTACTACCAATCCTTTAGAGGTAAGTTAAGAAACTGCTGGTTGCAAATCTGTGAATTGCCACTGTATTCATGAGCTTCGAGTTGGCAGACCATCAATGGTGTCAGTCATTCAGAACATTACTCGGAATCAGTTATGAGGCATGATCAAATGAAACAAAGCTTTTCAGTGACTAAGAGTATGTCCACCTGTGTTTCTGTTTGAGGTTGTGATTGATTGCACTTGTATACAGCACACTCAAAAAAAGTTATTTTGGCACCTGCTGCTGATCAGATTTAGAGTACAAATAAATGTAAGGCACCCAAGTAAATTAGTAGTTTGTTTTAAGGATTTCCATTAAATCACTCTTTTGCAGTCTGATGCCATATTATTATCTGGTACGAGTCAGATTGTAGAGCACAGCAGTTGCTTAATTTCTTAGTAGAGCAGGTGTATTGAAATTGCTCCGCGTATTGGCTCCTATTAAGCATGTACTGAGTGATGAGCACTCACTGATATTGTGAGTTCAAGTTCATACAGAGCACAATGTGAGCGTACAGTTTTTTTCTGATAAACTACATAATTATCAACCTTCCAGAAACTCTATCATTTCACAATAATGATGAAACATAATTAATCAAAAGCAGGTATTAAATACTACATATATGTTCATGTAAACTTGATTACCATATGGACAGGATCAGAACATTAAGAAAAAGAATGTGCATTTCTTTTTATCACACTTACTAACTTTTGATAAACTACAGAAGATCTGGTTTACTCATTCAGGTGTCAGGTGTTTCTTCCAAGCAGAGTTGTTAAATTAGATATTTATTCTTTTACATTTAGCATCTGTGGGATGATTAAATATGGTCTCCGTGTGTAACAAAGTGAGGCAAAAAATGTAATCAATAGATGTAAGCAATATTTGCTAATATATCTTTCTTTTAACAGAATTCCATCCAGGAACACACTGATTATTACATCTTGCATACAACTTGTTGAATGTAAACTGTTTGTTTATCTAGGAACTGGGTGCCCTCTCTCTCGATGGTTACTTTCACCTTTGGAAGGCCGAGCACACGTTAACAAAGGTATTACATTTTGTACCATAACCTAGTTTTCAGTTTGTAATGTTGCACTGTGTCCATTCTTTGACCAATCGCATATGTTTATTTTATACTTCTCAATTTACATGGTTTGTTCCTGCTTTATACTGATATAACTTGTCAACCACACTAATATAGTAGAATTGGGAAGAACAATCCCTTTTAACTAGAATTGGCTTTAAACTACTCAATATGGAATTAGGAAGCAATCTCTCTCTTACTGGCACCTGTAAAAGACACAGTCCATAAACAGTGTTCACTTTTCTACAAGTCTGCCCCACCATCTCACCCCGATATACAAGGCAGCATTCTGCTTCTTTTAAAAAAAAACTTTTTTTAGAGGATCATATGATGGCATCTGCATCTTTATTTATCACGAATTTATATAGCTCGGTCGTAAACCATGGTTGGTGGAACAGTTTAGATAAAACATTTGCGATAGAAATCACAACAATTGACAAGGATAATTACAAATGGGTATAACATTTTATTCAAGTGTCTTTAATACATTGTTCAGTTTTTTGTACTAAGCTTCAAGATAAATCAATCCAAGTATACAGCTTGGTGTAAGAGAACAACTGGTAAGTTTAAAGAGGTGGAAGGGCCTTTAAACATTCTTACTTTATTAAAAATGATAAAAATCCTGTGAGTTACACCTGAGGGAACAGGCAGCATTGCAAGTGTTGTACATACGTTGACAAAGTGTGCCATGTAAAAAGGGCTTATTGCGCTGGCCTTTATATTTTAACAAATTTTTGCTCTTTTTAAAATTTATTTTAATAACTTTCTCAACATGGGGACATAACTTATTATTTCGTAACTGTCCTCTGCTTTAATTAACAGAAACCTTATGGCAGGCAATTGAGGTTTAGTTCACAATCAAATAAGTATCAAACCAGTATGTGTTATTTTAGCTTCGTCTGCTGATGCTATAATGTCCCCCTAGACATCTGTAGCAGGCAGTAGCTTAGGTCTTCTTTTTCTGAAAAAAGGAGGAAGACTCCGCGGGATCTGTTCTGTATGCCCCAGGGACATTATTTCCTACCTTTTGCATGTCACCTATTCCTTCATTCAGCTGCCTTTGCAGCCTATATGTAAAATAGGGATCACCTGTTCCTTTTTAGGCCAAGCGTAACCGTACGACCTCTTGTATACATTTAAGTATACTCCTTCTGTGGGCTTAAAGCCATTTTATTTGTTTGTTTCAGTGTCATTTAAAAATCCTACTTGCTAGTGGTCAGTCATGCCTCTTTATCCCTCCTTTTTCTCTTTGGGAGCAGGGTCCAACTACTGTATAATTACGCTTTGTTGTGTTTATCTGTTCTTTGGAGTATTTTTTTTTCTTCGTTTCCTGCTCATGCTGGGTGAAGTTTCCCTTTTCATTTGCACAGCATTCTTGCTCTCAGCTTGGCTGTGCTGCCACGCTGTTTCAGGAAACAGGGCTGTAAATCAGGCTTATCTTGGTCACATTTGCTAGGCATTCAAACACCGAGGTCATAAAACAAATGCCCTCATCACTGCTTGTTTTATTTGTATTTCTTCCCCTCCTCATCTGCCTCCTTTTACACTGCTCACTTAAGCTGAAGCTTATCGTGGTTCTGAGCGATTTACCAAAGTCTTCCTTCTTTGAGGTGAGACGTGTTGGCTCCATTTTGTATTGCCAGCCTTACTTCAGAACGAAAACATTCTCTAACAGGGAGGCTTTACTAAATCTATTTATGTCAACAACCCATTGGACGGAAGGTCTTTGGAATAAATTAGGACATGTATGTAACAAAGCCATCCTCCCCCTTTGTCTGTTGCACAGCACCCGCTCCCTCCCACACTGAATCCCCTCCGAGTGTGTGGTGGTAGTGGTATGTGATCCCAGGGGTGGGCGAGTAGACAAACTGCCCATCGCAGCTGATTTCTGAGGATTTACCGTGAATCTTAGGAAAGCCTGGCTTCAGTCAGCCATGTTGCGAGTAGCACCAGTAACAGTGGTCATTTCACCATTGTTGCTTAAGAACCAATTTGCCCACATTTGCAGAGCAGATGCACATTTACAAGAGGAATAATTAATTGATTGTTTCGTCACACTAGAAGTATCATTGAAGCTACAGATGCATTGCTTTGCATGCTGTGCTCTCAGGATTGCACATATGGAAGTGTGTGTGTAAGTGTAATCTGAGACTGGTTTAGTGTTGTCTGCAGCCTTCTGTGCCTTGGCGTTTCTGAAATTGCAGAAAAAATAATAATAAAAGATCAGTAAGGAACGAATAACTTGTTTAACATATAGTTACATACAGCATGCTTGCCTTTTCTACTCGCTGTACTTAAGACCTCACTAGTAACCAATTTTACGATACTCGATTTACCCTCTTTATCAGGGTTAAAGACTGTGCTGGCCCTCCTTGATTTCAAACCTTTGAACTCAGATATCCACGTACGTCAGCAGCAAACCTTAACTCACTCAGGCATACTGTGGGCATGTGCTGTGGCCATCCTGCAGACCCACACCTCACTTGACACCAGTTTTCTTTTTGAATTGTAGCTATCCTTACATGTATGTGCCTAGAATATATTCCCAATTAGAGGTAGGTAATTGTGGCAACCTGGTTGCAGCTGGGTGAGGTAATTAGGGTGGGGCTAAATAAAGGTTGAGGAAATCTTTCAAGGCAGTTTCTCTCCATGTGATTTTTTTCACGTGAAAACCGGGCATATTGCAGAGGAGGCACATGGATAACTGATATAAATTTGACATTAGTGTACTCTTCATCTCTGCCTTTCTTAATGAAATGAATTCACAACCAGACAGACTGTCTTTGTCATTTGGCCTCAGAATTCATGTTATTGTAGTCCTTCACAGAGGTTCTTTGTAAGGGTGGAGTTACTGTGTCCTCCCTAGCATAACTTCAGCAATGCTAAGTGTGTAGTGTAAAAAATGTAAATTAGCACTTGTATAGCGCACTACTCACCCGTTAGGGTCTCAAGGCGCTGTACTCATACCGCTATGGATCCCCTCCTGGCTTTTCCCTGTGAGGCGCCCACTCCTGAGCACCCCCAGGGTGAAGCCAGGCATCCAAGCGCTGTTGGGGCCGTTGTGGAGATTAAGCAAGCTATTGCCCAGAGTTGCAGAGTGGTACCCATGAATTAGATTAGGCACCGAGGCGAGAATTATCTGGTGTAGTGTAGTGTATCGTCTGTTCATATATCAGCTACACTCCAAACCAAAACACATGGGTAAAAGACATTGTCAATTTCAACTCTAATAGCTTTAACTCTCATAAGTGATAGACCTATTACATTGCAAATGCTTGTTTGGCTTCCAGTAAATAATACTTTCATGGAGGGTCTCGCAAGGTTGATTCCCCTTGAAGAGTACCTCCTGCACCTGTGTTGAACTTCAATGTTGTCCTCACCAGACTCATGGGAACCACATTATTAACCAATGAATTCATGCCCCCTTGGTGGCATTCCTATTAGTCATTACCTCTCTTAGAAGAATTAGTGAACTGCAAGTGCCAACATGTCTACAAGGACAGGGTAGTTCTGAGAACTTTTCTTTCGTTTTTCACTAAGCTGGTGTCGCCTTTCACCTTAACCAAACCATTGAACTTCCAGTTTTCTTTCTGCTTCGAGAAATCATTATGGAGAGAGCACTTCACACGCTGAATGTGAGATTTTATACCATCAATAGAAACAAAACATTTTGAAAAGCAACTCAGTTTTTTTTATTTTTCACACAGCTGCAAAAAGGGCAGCCTACATCTAAAGCAGGTATGCCTAGGTGGGTATCTAAATATATTCAGACCTGCCATTTTAAAGAAAAACAGGTTGTACCTGTTCCACCTGCGGCAGAGTCCACCTGTAAACAAACATTGGCAAAGCCAATAGGTTTTGCCTGTGCAAGTCCTATTGGCGTTGTCAGTGTTTTTTAAAGCCATTCTAAAATGGCTAACATCCTTTTTTTGGACATTAAAGTAAAAAATAAAAGATGAAGTGTGCAGTAGCTCAGAAAGAGAAGCGAGAGGCCTGGAGGCACTTTTCAGCTTCTGGGTACTCTTGAAAACAAGCTGCCAAGAAGTAATGTTCCTGAGCTATAGCTCTGTCTGCTTTACATTCCCTTGACACATCATTTGATTCCCTATCAAAGCACCACACCGCGATGCAGAGCCAAAAACAGGAGCTGCTGAAGGAATTTGGACTTTCCGGTGATGCGGAAGATCAAGCTGGAGGTTCAAAACCCCTCCATACGGCCCATACCCGCAAATGATAACACCAGAGTTGGTATGTGTTTTGGAAATTCTTTGGCCGCAGTTTATTGAACAGTTAGTTTACAGCATGCCCGCCCTGCTTTTATGAGGGCCATAAATCATTCTGTCAAGTTGTTGCGAGCGATACATTGCCATGTTTGTGGTTCACCTTGGTACATTTGTGTCATACCTCGCTTTGCCTTTCCGCTTAACAATGACTTCTTTGTTACCTGCCGTCGTTCCTTTGTTTTCAATCAATCTCCCGTTTGGTCTTTAGCCGTTATTCCTTTTTCCAGTAGGAAGGTACTCGTTTCTTTAGGCTTAACTCGCTACCTTTGTTTAGTCCTTGTGTCCCGCTCTCTGGCGGACCCGGGCTGCGAGTGCCGTGTTTTCGAGTACCTACGCTGGCTTCCTTACCCTGCCGTGAGGCATCCCGAGGTAAGTAGCCCTGCCACCCCGCTGCGTTGGGTGTGGCGAGGTTCAAAGTCCACCCACAGAGGATCGGACATTGAATTCCTCGAAGGAAGCCCAGACGAAAGACTCCCAAAGAAGAAGACAGTAAGAATTGTCGAAAAGAGATCAGAAAAAATCAACAAAACCCCCAAAGAGCTCAGGGGGAAAAAGCACCTGAAAGGCAATACCTCAAGGCAGCCCAAACATCGAAGAAAAAGATGATCGAGGGTCAACCAAAGAGCCCCACAGATCCCACACCAGGGATACTGAAGAGGACCGACAGCTGAAACTGTTAAGACCACAATTGGCGAAGGGCACCCTGAAACCAGCAGGGAAGGAAGTGCCGAAGACATTGGAAAAAGAGATCCCAAGGGTATCGGGGGAACACACATTGAAAAGAAAACTTTTGGGGGAATGAAACGCCGATAGGGCGTTGGAGGTGGAGAAGAAAAGACACTGTCTGGAGGCTGAAATGGCAGCGCTCCTACAAAAGAAAAATTCATTTGATGATGCAGTGAAACAGTATTGAAACCCACTGAGACCATCAAAGACCTCCAGAGACGCAGAAGCCGCCCTTGAAGCTTTGGCAACCCCTGAACCACATTAAGAAGAGGTGGAGGAGTTGTTCTACAACCCTGAGGGGGAAACAGCAGTGGGAAGTTTTGAGGATGACTGGCAGGACCTCAAAACTGAGAGCCCCGAATAGGAACTCAACAGCTTATCCCTCAAAACCTTCACCCCCTGATGACATCACATGCTACAAAAGCCTGGTGGAGTGGCAGCAGACACCAATGGGGGGTATCCCTCGAGGAAGAAAAAGGGGACTCATGCTTCATGCCCGAACACTCATACCAACAAGCAATAGAAACCTACTCCTTCCCAAGGATGGGAAGCCTTCAGGGATCCAGCAACAGCCAAAGGAGCCACAACCAGGGTGGAGAAGAAATACAAGCCTACCCCCAATGGATATGAAATATGTACAGGGAAATGCAGTGGCGAGCTCAGAGTGTCCACTGCAAGAACAATGCACACTCCGCCACAGGCCCCCCTCCAGAGAGAGAGAGAAAAAAAAAAGACTGAACATGGTGGGGAGAAAGATCGAAAGAGAGGCTACAACACAGTGGCGTATATCCAACTCGAACGCATTCTTGAACAGATTCAGTCATCAACAGTGGGATGAAACTGAGGAGCTCATGAAGAAGCTCCCAGAGACAGATAAAAAGAGTGCAAAAGCCGTGATACAGGAAGGAAAAAACAGTACAAATGCATGTTTGAAATCCACTCTAGATGCCGCACTGACACAGCGAGCAGGCACATATGCATAGGAACAACTCTGAGAAGGCACGCACTGCTCAGGATATCTGGCTTTAAACCAGAGGTACAAGCCTCCATAATTAACAAACCCTTCAATGGAGAGAGCTTGTTTGGATAAGACGTGGGCGAGTTCTTACAGCAAATAAAAAAGGACGATGAAACAGCCAAGGCAGTTGGGGCATTAAAGTTCAGAGGAAGCTTCAGGAGAGGAGGCAACATCAGAAGGCCCACAGGAAGGGGAACCTTTACCTCCGGGCAGCAACAATAACAACAGACAACCCAGGGTAATACATCACAGTTTAACCAACAGACCAGATACCAGTAGTGGCAACACCCCACCAGACAGACCTTTCGGGGTAGAGGAAGAGCAAGGGAGCAAACCCCCAGAGAAGGGGGAACAACCAAATGATTCACAAATGCTCACAAGCCCCCACACTACACCAGTAGGGGGAGGAATGGCACGGTACCCACAAGAGTGGGGAAACAATTGTCACAGACAATTGGATACTTGACGTGGTGTGCCACGGCTATTGTATAGAACTAACAAAGACACCACCAATAAATCCACCAAGGCAGATGGGGTATCACTCAGCAGAGCTTACTCTACTAAAAGAACTCTTGCTGAAAGAGGCAATAGAAAAAGTTCCAGTGAACAAGTTAAAAAAAAAAAAAATAAAAAAAAAAGGTAATTACTCGCCATGCGATAGATGGGCCATACATACTTCTCCACAAGGAAAAGGTGGTTCTCAGAACAAACCCGCAATACCTACCAAAGGTGGTCACCAGGTTCCACATGAATCAAACCATAGTTACCAATTTTCTTTAAAAACTTGCAAACCGAAATGGAGAATAAAACTGCATACACTGGACATAAGAAGGGCACTAGTATACTATTTGGAAGAAACCAAGTGACTCCGCAAAGGTAACCAATTTTTTGTTGCATATGCTAAGTGCAACAAAGGGAATCCCGTCACAAAGGGGACCATTGCGCAATAGGTCGTGGAGACAATTCAAACATGCTACGCAACGGCAGGCAAACAACTGCCACAGTGCCCACAGGAACACTCAACAAAGAAAAAGGATGCAACCCTGGCATTCATAGGAAATGTGTCCGTAGACACCATTTGCGCAGCAGCAACATGGGCATCCCCTTACACATTGACAAACACTATTGTGTGGACATCCAAATGCATAAGGAAGCCCAGGTGGGACAAACGGTACTGCAACACCGTTTGTAAGTTCATAATTTCAACTGAGCCAACCCAAATAAATGTGAGAAACTGCTGTACAATCTGATGCACAGCATGTGAATCCAGAAAAGGATTCATGCTGCAAAACGAAATGGTTACTTTTCAGTAGGAGTAGTTTTGCAGCCTGAAGAGTTTCAAATGGATTTACATGCGACCCACCCACCTCCCCAGAAAACAGAACAGGACAAACATGTATTTAAAAAAAAAAAAAAAATCAAAACAAACGGAAGAACAATCCAAAGATGGCTACAACGCACAGGAACTTCCAGGTTGCCGTCTGACATCATATGGGGACGGACCAAAAAAACAAATGGTGGTCCACGACGCCCAGGAGAGGGGGGGACGGGGGGTGGCAATTCCGGACCCAACCACAAGATGGCAGTGATGCACAGCATGTGAATCCAGAAAACTCTTCAGGCTGCAAAACTACTCCTGCTGGTAAGTAACCATTTTGTTATTGCCTAACCTGAAATATTGGTTGAATTCAAACTAGATTTTGTAAATACAGCTTTTTTTGTGGGGACTTAAAAAAAACAGTAGCTAGTTAACCCATGTTAAAAGAATGTCCTGTACTCCAGAGAGACGTATATTTAGTGTATTAGGATTTCATAATTTTTAAATGGTATGAGATTTTACTATAAATCAGTATTGATGGATTTTTTTTTTCTAGCTACTTTCAACGAAGTTGCCATACTGCAGAGAGAATGTGTGTCTGGCCTATGGTCAGGAGTGGTCTGTGTATGCAGTTGGATCCCAAGGACATGTATCATTTTTGGATCCGAGGCAGCCTGCTTATAATGTGAAATCTGTGTGCTCCAGAGAAAGAGGCAGTGGTAAGGATCTTCGTAGTAGCTTACAACTGCAATGCAATAAAAATGCGGATCCAACATTGTAGCCTACCTGGAGCTTCCTTATACCTGTATTGTAGATTTCCTCCATTCTACTTAACTTAAGTTTTCTTTTTTAACACTCAACTCAAGAAGATGGGGATGTGTGCATTGGTTCAGTTTTACTGTCCACTCTATGAGCATACGTTTTATTGGTTTTTATTACTTCTCTTTAATTCTTCTGGTAAATTTGTCCTTGTGTTCTTCATGGGACACAGTTTCTTCATTTTATGGCTCTTCCTTCAGGGAGTAAAAGAACATGATTAGCTCATATCACTGAGGATTTTTACCATTTTGTGCCATCCCTGAGCATTGTTTATTGTGATGAAGGATTACAAATCTGCTAGAATTACAGTAGTTGCCTCAGGCAGGAAAAGTGCTCTAAGTAACTTGACGTAGAACGTAGTTTTGCACCTTTTTAAGGCACCTATGACGTGATATTTTTCTGCATCTTGCATGTTAATGTGTGTAGTGAAAATTCCCTCTCTCTCCATCTAACTGTCCAGGGTTCGCCTAAAAAGGGGAGTTGACTGCAGCATTTAGATCATCATTTTAATGCCAAACAGACTTAACCACACAACATGCACATTAATTGTGTTTAAGTAGCCCAGCCTTTGATGGAACTGCATGTTCTCCAGTATTGGCTCTTTTTTTATAGATTTACATGCTTCAATCGTTCCCTGTCGAAGTGGGAGTCCCAATGTATCATTAAATAGCACTATAGAGACATTTTACATATAAAACCATGTTAAAGTGCATTTACTTTCACAGTGAATTCACATCATTTGAGCATACCTAAAGTCCAGCCAGTCAGGCGATATCAGCCTTTAGAACCCTCACCACAGAAGCTCCAGTCTCTCAGATTTTCTACTGCATATCAGGTGAAGGGAGTCTCCCCGAGCTCTGCTCATTTTTTTCTTCTTTCCAGTTTTAAAACGTTTTAAAATGTCTGATGTCTGATACTTCAAAGAAAGGACTCTTTAGATACTCTTGTGGTAAAAAGAGACTGCATGTAGATGCACATGTGAATGACCCACGTGTACATAATGTAGGCCTATATTATGGCTCCAAGAGGTCAAGTCACAGAGAAATACATCTTCAGGTGAAGATAGTGACACCTCAGCTAAGTCTTGCAAAAGGGAAAGTTCTCATGACCAGAGGACCTCTGAGGAAGGCAAAAAAAAAAACAAAGACTTACCATTATGGCTCACTACAAAATATTCAGAAAATGCAGAAAACATCAAAATTCTCCCCCAAAACTACTTCCTCTGAGCCTAACACACCAACTACTAAAACTTCAGACCATCCAAATACTTCTTCAGAACCGCTGACGACAAGGCCAAAAATTAATGTAAAGGCACAGTCGACTACATCTTGACTGTCGACAATGCTGTTGTCAATGACAGCACCAGTTAGCACTGTCTCTGCAATAATGACGACTTAAGCCGTCAAAGTTCCAATCCCATTGACGAAGATTCTGACGACACCACTGTCAAAGACAAGACCGTTGTCCACAACCCCACCATTGACTATGCCCAAGCAGTCAACCTATACCTAGATTCTGTCATCGACAACACATTCAACGATAATAAAAATTTCAAAGACCTTCTTAAGGCCTCAAGAGACCTCCCCAAGAAAAGTTTTGCAATACCTCTCAAGCCACCTACTTTAGGGGATTCAGAGGATGAAGGTTCATTTGGCCCAGCACATAGTCCATCTGAGCTTCCGGTGAAATACCGGGAAGAGGACGATGAAGAGAAGGAAGCAACATATGGCCACTACTACAATTCAAAGGCCAAAAAGACGTACCATGCCATTATGACTATCCAGACGCTCCACCTAGACAGAGTGATGTCCAAGTAACTCTTTCACTGGTGCAAGACTTTCAAGCTATGCTGCAGGACTACCGTAGAAGGTTCCCAGAACCTCCACATAATCAACCAGCGCCTCTGCTGCTACCACCATCTGCTCTGGCAAAACCTAATCCTCCTCCAGTGACACCAATAATGACGCAGGCCTCCAATATCGCAGCACCACCAAGAGACAATCCAACTTCATCTGAAGATGACTGAGAAGAGGGTGAGGTCCAAGACACCCATCTGCCCCATGATGAGTGGGATGATTATCTGCTCCGTACTTCATCGCTACCAGCACCGTATCCTTCAGATTCTCCTCCAGAGGACATTGGGGACTTTCATAACTTGATGGAAAGAGCTGCAGCAAGATATTCACTTGCCTATTTTGGTGAAGCAGTCAGACTGCTTCATTTACAACTTCAAAGAGCAGACACTGAAGTGTATTCTGCCATCACGATAATTGATTATATATGAGAAGAGGGTATCAAGCTGATGCTTCATGCATAGACAAGTGCAAGGCCCCTGAGGATTCTTTCACTTGCCTAACAGGACATCCTAAAGCAGACTTAGTGGCCTAGCAAGCGGCGCAACTGCGCTCAAAATACCCTTCCACTCCAATTTCTGCTCCACCTGACAGATAAGGCAGGCGCTCAGATAACATCAGGAAGCGCTTCTCAACTATGTCTGCCATTACATTTTGTGCGGCCAGTTCTTTAGCCATCTTAGGCCATTACGATAAGCAGATATCGTGAGACATCGGCACCCTGATGGATCTAGTGCCTGAAGACAGGAAGTCAGAAGCAAGGAAAATCTTGCATGAGGAGATCGCACATCCTCTGAAATAATTGGCTGTGCGATGGACATCACTTCCACTGGCTTCAGAAAATTGGGAGGAGCAGCAGTTTTACGGAGGCAAGACTGGCTAAAGTCTACGTCATTCAGGCTAGAAGTACAGTCTAAAATACTTGACATGGCATATGACTGAGAGACACTATTTGGGAAACACGTGGACACTTTGCTGGCCATCAAGACTGATACGGACAGTGCAAAAGCGGTGGGCACTTTGCAATCACGCAACCAGATGGAACTAAACAAATTTTTCCACTTTGGGGCGAACCAGAACTAGACCTCTTTGCCGTTAAAGAAAAGAATAGATGGCTCTTCTGTGCCAGTCGGTACCCACTCCCAGGATCGTGGGGGAATGCCTTTTTGGTAAGATGGTTTGGGATATATGCGTGTGGTTCCCTCTCTCCTCATTGTACCAAGAGTTTTCAGCAAGATAGAAGTAAAGAAGTGCCGCCTCATCCTGATTGCTTCCGAGTGGCCCACGCAATACTGGTTTACAGAGCTTCTACTTCTGTCAGCCCAAGCCTGTTCATTTTCAGACCAAGTGAACCCTGCTAACAATGAACCAGGACCAAGTTCTACACCCGGACTCAGACTTTCCAAGTATATGCATGGCTCCTGATTACAGAATGTGAATATTCCCAAGAATGCAGGGCTATCCTTGCAAGAGCAAGTGCAGAATAAACTAACAGATTGAAGTGGAAGAGATTCTGCTTATGGTGTTAACAATCCAGTCTGCATCACCAGAACAAATCTTGCCTCTCTCTGGTTTGTTCAGGTTTGGTGCATGTGTCTCTAATGGTACATCTTGCAGCAATATCTAGATATAGACGTTCCTCACAATCTCTTTCGCTGTGCCCCAAAAGGATCGTCAAGCAGTTCATGAAAGGGCTTTTGTGAGTTTTTTTTCCTCTGGTCCAAGCTCTTATACCGGAATGGCACCTTAACATCATTCTCCCCTAACTCCTCAAACTGCTGTTTGAACCAATTCACAAAGCAGACCTAAAATTCCTTACTTGGAAGGTAACTACACTGTTGGTGCTAATATCTGCTAGAACAGTGAGACACATACATGCGTTCATAACCCAAGAGCCTTTTCTCAGTTCGCAAATAATTGTGTCTTTCTATGTAGTAATCCAAAATATATTCCATCGCAGTGTCCGCTTAAGGAGCCTAATCCGACATCACCAGCAGAAAACATCTCTGCTTACATAGACATTGAGATGTCTTAATTTCTATTTGCACCGTGCCAAACAGTTTCGTAGAACTTAGCAACTTTTTTTATTGCTTACAAACAGTCTAGACAAGGCACACGTGTTTCAAAGGCAACCATCGCAAGATGGATCTCTGCAACTTTACAGTTCTGCCACTCCAAGGTGAACAAACCGCTTTCCACAAAGGCACACTCAACAAGGGTAAATTCCACGTCGGGTGCCCTGTGAGCAGGTGTTCCTTTGGAACAATTTGTCGTGGTGCAACGTGGAAGAGCATCCACACTTTAATTCAGAACTATTGCCTGGATTCGGCACACCACAGTGAAGCAGCAGTTGGACAGGCAGTGTTAGGGCATCTATTTCAATACGATGAGCCTCTTTTACTTTGAATGCTACATTTACTCGATATCTAATATTGTATTAGACATTCTATTTCTATATTATTGCATTCAAATATGTGTATTATTTTACAGCCCACCATCCGCAAGGCTGATAATGAATACGTAAAATTGCAAAAACTGCTTGCTATTCTGATTCACACATGTGAGTCAATGAAAGATACGATACTGGAGACAAAAATGAGTTACTTACCTCTAACTACAGTTCTCCAGTATTGGTCTCTTTCATAGCTTCACATGCGACCCAACCACATCCCTACAGAGGTTCCACTTATGTCTTGACGTTACTTATCTCACTTGTGCTAGAAAATCTGAGACACTGGAACTTCTGTGGTGCAGGTTCTAAAGGGTTCTGTCGCCTGATTGGCTGGACTTGGGGTCATTTCAAATAATGTGAATAAGCTGCACTTTAACATTGTTTTATATGTAAAAGTTCTCTATTCTGCTATTTAGTGATACCAATCACTTTTTTTTATTTTTATTATTTTTTTTTTTTTTTAACTATTGTCGCTGTCATTTGTCGGTTTCATATTCAGTTACTTTCCTGCTCTTTTTGTGTTTCTCTCCTCTAGAACGTAGCTTCTTTATCATCCTTTTCATTACCTCACTTGTATCCTTCCGCTGCTCACACTTGGGGTTCTACTTCTTTATTTTTCATTAAGCACTGCGTAAGTTAGGTGTTTTCTTGTTGTCTTCCTCGTGTGCTGTTGACCCCTCAAATACCCACCCCCTGTATGCTCCATATCGCTCCCTCCTCCCCCAGTTTCTCCATTGCTTCCTTTACTTGCTCTTGCCTTCTTGTGCTGCTCCCTCCTACTCCATATTGCATCCCTCACCCAGCCTTTTTTTGTATTTCCCCCTCCAAAACCCTGGCCTCAAGCTCATCTGTTGATTCGCCGGCCACATCACTTTGCTTTCTCTACCTTCTGCCCCACCATTGCTCTCTCGCAGTTCTTTTGAAAGAAAAAAAAAAAAAACAAGAAACATTTTTGGAGAGCCCTGCTAATTGCTGCCAGGCTCGTCTGTTTTTTTTTGTTGTTTTTTTGTGTGCTTTCAAGCACGTGAAAAGTCGTTTTTTTGTTATGTACCACTCCAAGTGGCGTCCTCCATCTTTGACAAAAAAAAAAGGGGGGAGAAGGTTGAATGTTGTAACTGAATGCCCTGTATATTGTCTCCTCAACATTTGCTCCTTTTTACATTGTCTATGCAAAGTAAAGATAGTCAACTTCTGTGCAGTACATAAAATAATTAAAGGGTACACTAATTTGTTTTTGCATTTGGTGGACATATATCTGTAATGGTTGCATGTGTGGCTTTTTTTGTTTTGTAAACAGGTATCCGATCAGTTAGCTTCTATGAACACATAATAACTGTGGGCACTGGCCAGGGTTCGATGCTGTTTTATGACATCAGAGCACAGAGGTTTCTTGAGGATCCAAATGTCGCTTGCTATGGACAGAAGCTGAAGCCTGGCGGAGGTGTTTTGAAGCTGACCACTGGGAAAGGCTGGCTGGTAAGTTCATGAACTGCTATCAGTTGCCAAGATTTGTTAATGATGCTGCAGATATTTTTATGCTTCCATACTGTACTTGACCAGTTACACACCAAAGTGTGCTGCAAAAGATGATTTTTTTTTTTAATAAAAACTATTGATGATCATTCTTACATCCATACGAGCTCGTCTTTGCTTCAGCCCTTATTTAAACTAGCAGTATATCGATAGTTAGCAGACTATCGAGAATCGTACCAGCAGTTACTCTATCATGTACAACCCATTGCAGTCATGACCCAAATGGCAGTTTGTCATTGCAAATGGCCCTGTTAGGCAAGTTGCTAATAAGTCGAATCACTGAAAAGCACATCAGAAACAGAGCTGACGGCAGCCCCATTTGTCACTCAAACGCTCCGCCAGTATCTGTGATATAAATGTATATAATCGAAACAGTGTGTTCGATGGCATCTGTCGCTGTAGATACGCATGTTCTGCAATAGCTCGCCATCTGGTGTTGGGCCGGAGTGTTACAAGTTGTTTTTCTTCGAAGAAGTCTTTCGAGTCACGGGACCGAGTGACTCCTCCTTTTGTCTCCATTGCGCATGGGCGTCGACTCCATCTTCGATTGTTTTTTTTCCGCCATCGGGTTCGGACGTGTTCCTGTCGCTCCGAGTTTCGGAACGGAAAATTAGCTCATTTCGGAAGATTTTCGTCGGTATTGTTGCGTTCGGGATCGGCGTACTTAGATTCAACACCGCATCGAAGATCGAAGAGCTCCGGTGCCCTTTGGGGTAGTTTTTTCGATCCTCCGTCGGGGCCTGGTCGGCCCGACCGCGTGCTGAAGAACGCCGATGGAACGGACCCCGTTCCGTTTCTGCCCCAAATGCCACAATAAATACCCCTACACAGACCAACACTTGGTCTGCAACCTGTGCCTGTCACCTGAGCACAGCGAAGACACCTGCGAGGCCTGTCGTGCGTTCCGGTCCCGAAAAACACTCCGAGACCGTCGAGCCAGAAGACTTCAGATGGCGTCCGCTCCGACAGCCCAACGGGAGTTCGAGGAACAAGAAGAGGAAGGTACCTTCTCGATCCAAGACTCAGACTCCGAAGGATTCGACGATACACAAACCGTGAGTAAGACGTCGAAATCCACTCAAAGGAACATTTACAAGGCCCAGGGGACGCCACTGCCACCAGGCCATGGCTCGACCCATAAAATCGGTGACCGACCGTCGGCACCGAAAAAGGCCCAAACAGTGCCGAGATCGTCCGACTCCGGTCGAGACACCGGCACGCAGCCTTCTCGGGACCGAGAAAGTGCTGGAGACAAGCCTCGACACCGAGATGCCGGTGTGGACACGGCTCGACGCCGAGACAGCGGCACCGAAACAGATCGACGCCGAGAGGTTTCGGCCCCGAAAAGGAAAAAAGTCACGTCGGAGCCGAAAAAACACGCAGACAAAGTTTCGATGCCGAAACAGACTGCAAGCGACCCAGCTTCAGGCTCTTATACAGAAGAGCACTCGCTAACCTCCCAAATGCAGAAGCATAGGTTTGAGGAAGAGCTACAAGCAACTGATGTAGACCATACGCAAAAGCGTATCTTCATTCAGCAGGGGACAGGAAAAATAAGCACCCTTCCCCCCATTAGGAGAAAGAGAAGGTTGGAGTTCCAGACGGAACAAACACCACAACCAAAAGTGGTGAAAAGAGTTACACCACCACCCTCTCCTCCGCCCGTGATTAACGTTTCACCAGCACAAACTCCATCACACTCCCCAGCTCACACCACCATGAGCCAGGGTGACCAAGATCAGGACGCATGGGACCTATATGACGCCCCAGTGTCAGATAACAGTCCGGAGGCATACCCTACAAAGCCATCTCCACCAGAAGACAGCACCGCGTACTCTCAAGTGGTGGCTAGAGCAGCACAATTTCACCACGTAAGCCTCCACTCAGAACAGGTCGAGGATGATTTCTTATTCAACACACTCTCCTCCACCCACAGCTCATACCAAAGCCTGCCTATGCTCCCTGGTATGCTCCGGCACGCAAAAGACATCTTTAAGGAGCCGGTCAAAAGTAGGGCAATCACACCAAGGGTGGAAAAAAAGTATAAGCCGCCTCCTACGGACCCGGTTTTCATCACTACACAGCTGCCACCAGACTCTGTCGTTGTAGGAGCAGCTAGGAAAAGGGCCAACTCTCACACATCTGGAGATGCACCACCCCCAGATAAAGAAAGCCGCAAGTTCGATGCAGCTGGTAAAAGAGTCGCAGCACAAGCTGCAAACCAGTGGCGCATCGCGAACTCCCAGGCACTACTTGCGCGCTATGACAGAGCCCACTGGGACGAGATGCAACATCTCATTGAACATCTGCCCAAGGACTTACAAAATAGGGCAAAACAAGTGGTTGAAGAGGGACAGGCCATCTCCAACAACCAGATACGCTCCTCCATGGACGCTGCAGATACAGCTGCACGGACAATTAATACATCTGTAACTATCAGAAGGCATGCATGGCTCCGAACGTCTGGATTTAAACCAGAGATTCAACAAGCAGTTCTCAATATGCCTTTTAATGAAAAAGAACTGTTCGGTCCAGAAGTGGACACAGCGATTGAGAAACTCAAAAAAGATACAGACACTGCCAAAGCCATGGGCGCACTCTACTCCCCGCAGAGCAGAGGGAATTACAGCACATTCCGTAAAACGCCCTTTCGAGGGGGGTTTCGGGGTCAAAGCACACAAGCCAGCACCTCACAAGCCACACCGTCCAGTTACCAGGGACAGTATAGAGGAGGTTTTCGGGGACAATATAGAGGAGGGCAATTCCCTAGAAATAGAGGGAGATTTCAAAGCCCCAAAACCCCTACTACTAAACAGTGACTCACATGTCACTCACCCCCTCCACACAACACCAGTGGGGGGAAGAATAGGTCATTATTACAAAGCATGGGAGAAAATCACTACAGACACTTGGGTTCTAGCAATTATCCAACATGGTTATTGCATAGAATTTCTTCAATTCCCTCCAAACATACCACCAAAAGCACAAAATCTAACAACACACCATTCCAATCTCCTGGAGATAGAAGTGCAGGCACTATTGCAAAAGAATGCAATCGAATTAGTGCCAAAGACACAAATAAACACAGGAGTTTACTCACTGTACTTTCTGATACCAAAGAAGGACAAAACACTGAGACCAATCCTAGACCTCAGAGTAGTGAACACTTTCATCAAATCAGACCACTTCCACATGGTCACACTACAAGAAGTATTGCCATTGCTAAAACTACACGACTACATGGCAACTTTAGACCTCAAGGATGCTTATTTCCATATACCAATACACCCATCGCACAGGAAATACCTAAGGTTTGTATTCAAAGGAATACATTACCAATTCAAGGTACTGCCTTTCGGATTAACAACCGCACCAAGAGTCTTTACCAAATGTCTAGCGGTAGTCGCTGCACACATAAGAAGGCAGCAAATACATGTGTTCCCATATTTGGACGACTGGCTAATCAAGGCCCATTCGTTCATACAGTGCTCAAATCACACAAATCAGATCATACAAACCCTCTTCAAACTCGGGTTCACCGTCAACTTTACAAAATCCAACATTCTGCCGCGCAAGGTACAACAATACCTAGGAGCCATAATAGACACATCAAAGGGAGTAGCCACTCCAAGTCCACAAAGAATTCTAAATTTCAACACCATCATACAACGCATGTATCCAACACAAAAGATACAGGCAAAGATGGTATTACAACTCCTAGGCATGATGTCTTCATGCATAGCCATTGTCCCAAACGCAAGACTGCACATGAGGCCCTTACAACAATGCCTAGCATCACAGTGGTCTCAAGCACAGGGTCACCTTCTAGATCTGGTGTTAATAGACCGCCAAACTTACCTCTCGCTTCTGTGGTGGAACAACATAAATTTAAACAAGGGGCGGCCTTTCCAAGACCCAGTGCCACAATACGTAATAACAACAGATGCTTCCATGACAGGGTGGGGAGCACACCTCGATCAACACAGCATACAAGGACAATGGAACGTACATCAAACAAAACTGCATATCAATCACCTAGAACTTCTAGCAGTTTTTCAAGCACTAAAAGCCTTCCAACCAATAATAGTTCACAAATACATTCTCGTCAAAACAGACAACATGACAACAATGTATTATCTAAACAAGCAGGGGGGGACGCACTCCACGCAGTTAAGCCTGCTAGCACAAAAAATTTGGCATTGGGCAATTCACAACCAAATTCGCCTAATAGCACAGTTTATACCAGGGATCCAAAATCAACTCGCAGACAATCTCTCTTGAGATCATCAACAGGTCCACGAATGGGAAATTCACCCCCAAATTCTGAACACTTATTTCAAACTCTGGGGAACACCTCAGATAGACTTGTTTGCGACAAGGGAGAACGCAAAATGCCAAAACTTCGCATCCAGATACCCACACAAACAATCCCAAGGCAATGCCCTATGGATGAACTGGTCAGGGATATTTGCTTACGCTTTTCCTCCTCTCCCTCTCCTTCCTTACCTGGTAAACAAACTCAGTCAAAGCAAACTCAAACTCATATTGATAGCACCAACTTGGGCAAGGCAACCCTGGTACACAACGCTGCTAGACCTATCAGTGGTACCCTGCATCAAATTGCCCAACAGGCCAGATCTGTTGACACAGCACAACCAAAAGATCAGACACCCAGATCCAGCATCGCTGAATCTAGCAATCTGGCTCCTGAAATCCTAGAATTCGGGCACTTACAACTTACCCAAGAATGTATGGAAGTCATAAAACAGGCCAGAAGGCCATCCACCAGGCACTGTTATGCAAGTAAATGGAAGAGGTTTGTTTGCTACTGCCATATTAATCAAATACAACCATTACACACAACTCCAGAACATGTAGTGGGTTACTTGCTTCACTTACAAAAATCGAACCTAGCTTTCTCTTCCATTAAAATACACCTTGCAGCAATATCTGCATATCTGCAGACTACCTATTCAACTTCCCTATATAAGATACCAGTCATTAAAGCATTCATGGAGGGCCTTAGGAGAATTATACCACCAAGAACACCACCTGTTCCTTCATGGAACCTAAATGTTGTCCTAACTAGACTTATGGGTCCACCTTTTGAACCCATGCACTCCTGCGACATACAGTTCCTAACCTGGAAGGTGGCATTTCTCATCGCCATTACTTCCCTAAGAAGAGTAAGCGAGATTCAGGCGTTTACAATACAGGAACCTTTTATACAACTACACAAAAATAAAGTCGTCTTAAGGACCAATCCTAAATTTTTGCCAAAGGTTATTTCACCGTTCCATCTAAATCAAACAGTGGAACTTCCAGTGTTCTTTCCACAGCCAGATACCGTAGCTGAAAGGGCGCTACATACATTAGATGTCAAAAGAGCATTGATGTATTACATTGACAGAACAAAAAACATCAGAAAGACTAAACAACTCTTTATTGCATTTCAAAAACCTCATGCAGGAAACCCAATTTCAAAACAAGGTATAGCCAGATGGATAGTTAAATGCATCCAAATCTGCTACCTTAAAGCTAAACGACAGCTGCCCATTACACCAAGGGCACACTCAACCAGAAAGAAAGGTGCTACCATGGCCTTTCTAGGAAACATCCCAATGCAAGAAATATGTAAGGCAGCCACATGGTCTACGCCTCACACATTCACCAAGCACTACTGTGTAGACGTGTTATCCGCACAACAAGCCACAGTAGGTCAAGCTGTATTAAGAACATTATTTCAGACTACTTCCACTCCTACAGGCTGATCCACCGCTTTTGGGGAAATAACTGCTTACTAGTCTATGCAGAACATGCGTATCTACAGCGACAGATGCCATCGAACTGAAAATGTCACTTACCCAGTGTACATCTGTTCGTGGCATCAGTCGCAGTAGATTCGCATGTGCCCACCCGCCTCCCCGGGAGCCTGTAGCAGTTTGGAAGTTACCTTCAATTATTTATATATGTATCATCTCAACCTTAAATAGGTGCATACTTAGTCACTCCATTGCATGGGCACTATTACTACAATTCAACTCCTACCTCACCCTCTGCGGGGAAAAACAATCGAAGATGGAGTCGACGCCCATGCGCAATGGAGACAAAAGGAGGAGTCACTCGGTCCCGTGACTCGAAAGACTTCTTCGAAGAAAAACAACTTGTAACACTCCGGCCCAACACCAGATGGCGAGCTATTGCAGAACATGCGAATCTACTGCGACTGATGCCACGAACAGATGTACACTGGGTAAGTGACATTTTCAATCCAGACCGAGACGGAGGACAGCAAAAAGGTTGTTAGCACAGACTGCCAGGAGCTACCACAGTAAGTGGTAGCCAGATTTTGATGTGCGTTTTAATTGCCACTCTTCCTACCCCAGCCCGTTAGACGTATGTCTTTTTTCACTTTCACAGTTCCATAATCTTTGCTTTAAATCCAACTCTCTCACCCTTACAGACTGATATTCGGTGAGCACTGTCGCTAGTGGAGCTGTTGGAAGGCAAAGACTGACCTCCCTGCAGGAAGGCATATACAAGTTTATTCACGTTGTAGTTAATATTACAGTGTGGTAATACTGCATTTACTTTACACCGTGACTGCATTAGTTGCATAGCAGCCTGCTATTAGGTGCTGTTTCATCTACCATTGCTGTGAGGAGGAACAGGCATTTTTTGTAGTTTAGCTTCTGTCAACTCTGCCAGCAGGTGGAGCTTTTTTGCTTGAGAAAACTCTCCAAATGTACTAGTGGCAATGCCAGCTACTGCACGTCAGAAATGGTGTATTGAAGTTTAATTATGGGATTGAGATATTCTGTTTGTTAGTGGTGCACAGTATTTGAGAAGATAATCCAAACAGCAACGATTACCCCCATTCACCATAAATCAATAGCTCATGTAGAAAACATGCAGACCTTCAGCATGTTCATATTATTTACTTCCACAATTATTCAAAATTACTTTTAACAGGAACAAATGAGTCGATTTGCAAAGCAGAAAATAGACACAGCGAAATAATACCTTTTTTAAAACACGTTCTCTAATCATCATAATTTGAGAGTCCAATTCTTATAAATTCACAGTAACAGAAAAAAGTATTACATTATGTTCACAAAAGAACAACCTTTAAGAACAAGAGAATGGCAACTGCCCTGGTGCCATATAGTTTCCTTTCTTAATTTTTTTTTTTTTTTAAATGAGTAAAATCGTGTCCTTAACAAGGCACCAAAGCACTCTACCAGGGAAGCGAATGTGTTTCGATCTCCATGGAGATTTCACCTACTCTCTGAGATCTTTGTCGGTGCTAATATAATTTGAACACAAAGTACGTTTATGCCACTTCCCGTTTTTTCAGGTACTCCCATGTGTGTCAGGTTTCCCCCATGTGTCCTCGGCTCCTTATGCTGTGAGCATAATTAACAGCCATTAAGTCAGTTACTGGTGTGTTAAAAAGTTAGGTCCTGGTTTAGATTTTGGAGGAAGGGTTACTCCATCACAACGGTGACTGATATCCTGTCCGCCAAAATCTAAGCCTCATAGGAAACAATAGGATTTAGATGTCAGCGGATGGTATAACCATCACCATTGTGATGGAGTGGCCCCTTTGCCGAAATCTAAATCTGGCACTAAGGGCCATATTACAAGTCTGACGGTCCGAAGACACCAGACATGCAGTGGAGGCTGAACCACTGTGGTTGTGGCGGTCTGACTGCCACATTACGACCCTGGCGGTCTAACTGCCAAAAGACTGCTGTTTCCGCCAGGACCTTTGATTCCATTGGGATGGCGGCGGTCATGTTTGTAATCAGCCACGACGGCGCTGAAGTCAGCACCGCTGTGCTGATAACAACCATGTTCTCCTCCAGCCTTTTCATGGCTGTTCAACCGCCATGACAAGGCTGGCGGAGAACGAGGGCTAGGGGCCACAAGGGCACTCCTGAACTGCCTCCGACATAGCAGACAGTGCTGCGCATTTTGGGTGTACTAGGGGTAGTACAATGGCATTGGACTCGGCTCCATGTGGAGCTGAGTCCAATGCCGCTGCATGTTTTTCTCTGGGCTGACTTGCAGAAATCTTGGTTTCTGCCAGTCAGCCCGGTGAAAAACTCGTAATCAGGCCGGTGGAGAGACTGCCAGCACCGCGTTGGTTTCCTCATCATGAGTTTTGCGGTCAGGTTTTTTTCCGACCACCAAACTCGTAATCGGCCCCTAAGAGTCCCATAACCATAAAGTACCCATTTGTTTTTCTAAAAAAGAGAATTTCTTATTAGTACGGTATCTTAAAGTTCGCCTTGGAAGAAAGGGAAAAAGACGGAAGGTCTAAACATAGCTAACTCTATTACATTATGGAAACCTAGTCATGTAACTAAGAATTCTTCACACTTTCACTTGATGATTTTCTATGATGCCATTTAGTTACGTAACTGTGTCCAGTTACTGTTTCAGGGCTCTCCACTCTCGTCTAAAAGTGACCCAATAGCTGCTCACTGCTCCGGGTGCCGCGCTGCATGCTTGTCACAGCTGGCACTCCGCTCATGTTTCCTAGGGAACTCTGCTCGCTCGCATCTGAAAAGCACCTCACGAGCCGCTTACTGCTTCAATTCTGTCGGCGAGCACTCGTCGCAGTTGCGACTCCTCTCTTGTCAGCCAGGGCGATCATACCCAATCCTGACGCTGCTCTAAGCAGCGTCAGGATTGGCGCAGGGCAGGTTGGGAAGCCTGCGCCTGCAGCAGGGACGAGAGAGGAGTGCGGCGCGGTAGCAAAGCAGGTACGTTTTTTTATTTTTTATTATTTTTTTATTCTTTTGTTCCCGCCCCCTCCAGAGCACCCCTACCCCGCCCAGCCATGCGAGCCGCAACTGGTTTAAGCGAGTCTTCCTGAGACTCAGCAAACACTTAAATTGAGAAAACAGTTACAATGTAAATGTACAAGTAAGGCGTAGTTTTGCAGCTTGAAGGGTTGTGTTGAGTCACATGTAAACCACCCCCTTCTCAGAATGAGGTGAATTGGCAAAGAAGAGACATCTGAATAAAACACAGCAAAAAGTAACCCATAGGCACAAGGAAGTTTCCCAGGGAGAGGAAAAAAATCTGACGATGGTGATCACCTTGAATGGTTTCTAGGGAGTATGTAGGGCTTCATTCAAGAAGGAACATAGCACCAAATGGTCGATGATTCAATAACCCCCATGCTAACAAAGAAAAAAAAGACAGACAATTCTGGACCCAACCACTAGATGGCAGAATAATGATTACCATGTAAATCCAAGCTGCAAAACTACTTCTACTTGTAAAGAAACATTTTGTTATTAGTGAATGAAACTCTTAATTGCACTCAGGTTTATCTCCGCACTCTTCTGCATCCCCTCCCCTCATTTGATCTACTCATAACATGACTTTGCCAGCAGTAATGTCAATCCACTGTCTTCTGAAAACCTTTTATTTTGTGTTGATTCAGCAATCAGTGCCAAATTTATTAACAAGTGAACAATTCTTCTCCCTCTACCCACCCACTCCCCTGTGATGGCCGTGTATGAAATTGACTGAGCCAAGAGTAGGGTAAACATGCCAAGCTTAGGAAATCTGTCTATTCTTTGGGGTCAACCACAATTTTTCACCTTTTGCTGGACCCTATATTTGTGCTGTATTTAGAACTCTGTGTACTTAACCCCCCCTAACCACTGTTAAAGTGACTGTGCTCCTCGTTTAAACATGGTTGGATTGGAAGTGTGCCTAGGTTCTGGAAGTTAACTAGTGGACTGCAGCACCTATTGTTCCATCAACTTCAATGGCTGTGAAAATTTGGCTTCGAGACTACCATTGTTGTCTGACTGTAGCAGTGTAAAAACAGCAATACGACCTGTCAAAATATTCCTGTTTGACAGGTAAAAAAACATCCCTTTTAAATATTAAGAAGTCATCCCTATGTAGACAATGTAGCCTACAAGGGCAGGGTACATGGAATTTAAAAGTAGGATGTGTAGAAATTTAATGATAACTTCCTTACAGTGACTGACTAGCACCCAAAAACGGTTTTAACTGTGGCAAACCTAGCTGTCCGGTCTTGAAAGCCAGAATACAGATTCAAATATTAACACTTTATCACAGTACAGTAGTATCCAATTCAGTGGTGACGTCGGATTTTTAATAAATATTAAGCAATATTAACTTTTACAAAGTTGCCTTGTCCTTGCCTGAAGTTCCTGGAGGCTAATTTGCATTGAATATCTAGCTTCTCCCAACTTATAATTAACCTTGAATAGGTGTGAAAAGGCTCCCAGGAGCAAACAATAAGCTGCCCTGAATGGCCAGAGATGACTCCTGTGAATATGCCGACTGAAGGCTGTGGGTATCCTCTTTGATTCTACAGTGTCAAATTCTGGTCAGTTTTGGATCCTGCTTGACGGGCCTGCTAGATTCACATTTAACACGTGGGGCACGCTTGAAAGGGGAGCGAACAGGATGTCAAGACAATTCTTGTGAATCCACTGTCTGGTTGTTAAAGGGCTTTGATTTTGGTGTTATATGTTTAGAGAACACTAGGAAAACCACATTGCACTCAACACACCCACCCAGCCCTCAGAGCCCATGTTTAGTGTGGTCGAAGACTTACGCCATCTTGAAAATACCTGGAGTGGATAGGTTTGGCCACAAGACCTTTTACACTATGGGTTATGGTGTTCCCAAGAGTCATTCCCACCCACTACGTAGTGCCAGACATAAATGTTGGCCCTCCAAACCCCCCACTGTGAGAACACTTCCTGGTCCTGCCAAAAATCAGAAAAAGAATGGACTTGCTGTCTGTGACTGTGTCTGAAAGAAACCCTGAAGGACTGGACCTGCTCTTCTAATAACAAGGACACAGAAGTGGACTGCAAGGGGCATAATGCTGATAACCTGCTACAGGGATACAACAAGTTACAAGAGGCTTTTTTCTGGAAACTGGACCCTGACTAGACCCTGCTGTGGGCTTCTTCCTTGACACCATGTGAGACTTTTAAGTCTCTCCCCTGAGGTACGGGGGGCCTTAGAAGTGTACTTCTGTGGTGAATAGAGACTTGAAGGATCATGTCAAAAAGTTGAATCTTTTACCAGGGCAAACCAGGTTGGTGTATCCAACCCATGCTCTATCGCAGTCAGACTGAAATTGCACCTATAGTCCTGGTCTGTCACTATCATTGGCACTTTCTGCTTCTGCCTCTGCTCTCTGGCTCTCCTTATTGAATTGTTGGTATCATTTGTTTATTAAATTTTACTCTTTTTAATATTTTTATATTTTGACTTACTGTTTTGGTACTTTATAAATACCTTAAGCATTGCTGGAAGTATGTCTGTGCCATAGCTAACAAAGGGTTGAGGTCAAGTTAATATAGTAACATAAAGGGTTAACACTGACAAGGGTTGTGATTATTCCTTGAGGTAGGTAGTTCCCCCCCCCCCCTCCCCCACACACACACAGAAATAATATTTCGATTTCTTACACTAAGCCCTTGTTCGCATTTGTGCAGGTCCTTCAGACTGTGCCAAAGGACTTAGCAAATCAGGAAAGGTTTGAGAACCCCTTAACATTTCCCACATTGGGATCTACACAAAACCTGAATAACGTGGAGTGTAACTTACTGCCTGCCACATTTGTTGCAGGTTCATTAAACAGTGCTAACGTTGTAAGCAATTGAAAATGTTATTGACCCGATCTTTTAATTTCCCCCATCCCCTTGATGGATTAGCGCAAAGCTTGACATACTAATAAAAAAACAAACCTTCAACGCTTCTGCCTAATTCTGTACAGTTTCATCGCACAGTGCTAATTTTCTTAGAAAATTAACACATACCCACCCACTTTGAACATGGGCTTCCCATATCCGTGGATCTGCAGAGACTTACTAGTATCAAAAGAAGTTAAACATGCTTAGTCCTTACAAATCATTTGCAGCTCAGATGGTGCCAAAATCATTAGTATGTGAAAAATATTTTTCGCCCCATCCCCCACTTAACTTGGCCCCCCTGCCACATTTGATCTTCACAAAACCTAATACCCTTGTACTGTGTAGATGTAGCACTTGCTAACTACTTTCTTCACTCAGCACTGCTTGATGAAAGTGGAGAAAAGTTATAAGCAAATGAAAATATCGACATCTAGTCCATTCCCCAATCCAATCCCATTTATGGATTGGCATGCAATTTGCCAAAACTAATCCTTCTGATGGATACTCCTAATCGCAGATTCCTCACCTTTTGAATATCTCCCAGGAGCCAGAGTGCATCTGGTCATTTTCACAACAGTGCCCCATGTGCTGCTGGTGTAATGCAACTTTGTGTTTGCCTTGTTCAGTCCCAGAAGTGATGAAGCAGCAGAGAAGCCCTAGCCTTGCACATGAACATCTCTTCCTTTATTTCTGCACCTTAGGGCCGAAATTAATTCTTAGTCCATGTCCTCACCAAAACCTGCAAGGTTCAAACCTAATGAGAAGTCTGTGATGGACCAGCATGAGGTGTGGATTTGGTGTTTGGACTCGACATGGTTTTTAAGTTGTGCAAATAATATGCCTTCATGTACTCAAAGGCGATCCAGGACCATTAAGCAAATCTATATGTCACCAAACACCTAAAGAAGTCACAGACGTTTTATGCTGTCTGCTCCTGGTAGAGGGCATGGACCTGTTACTGCCACAAGTCTGTGCAGTTGAGGTTATCCAGTAAGTCTAAGTCCAATTTGAAGAAGGAGCATAAAAAGTCTAAGTGGGACTGTCTTTCCAAAGAGAAGTCCAGAGGGGGTCAAGGTACCAAGATCTTGCTACGGATCTCCGGTCAAGGAACCGATTCTGCAGCTGTTCCTTCTGTGCACCGAATTTTCCAGTTAATCGTCGTCACAGTAGTAGAGGGATGCCATGCTGCATATGTCTGTCACTGTTCTTGCCGTTTCTGGTATACCCTTTAATCCCAAAGATCTGCGGGGGCTGCCGTTCAGGTTCCTGCCAGCAGATTTGTCCTCTATGCCATCCGAGCCCCTGTAACTTGTTACGTGTTTCTACACAGTCTCAGGTTTCAACTTTCATTCCAGCTCCAGGATCTGTGCCGGTTCCTTCTTTATGGACCCCAGTCTTGGCATTGCCATGTCTAGAAGCCAGTCCCCTGCAAACTCTGTTGCCTGACCCCTAAAAGCACACCTGATTCCTGTACAATTTGACTCAGAGAAGACACTCTTTTTACCACGCAGACATCCGCTCCGGCTCCACCATTTCTTTGGCTCTGATTTGGATCAGAGTTTGTCACCACCTGATAATAATAGTGGTGATAATAGGGATGATTTTCCACCTCAATATAATGATGATAAATTGTGTATGGACTTACACGAAGCCAGTGGGCTTGATATGCCCCCTGATACAGGCTTGATTTCACCCTTTGGCTCCTCAACATGAGAGAGCTTCATTTGCTGTAGTGATTAGATGAGCAGTTTAGCTCTTTGATCTACAGTTGCTTTCTGTTAAAGACAAGACAGGTGTTCTCCCTGAGGTTTTGCTCCTTGGCCAGCCCCATCTGAGCCCTTACTTCCAATTAGTGAGGTCCCACAAGTGAACTGATGCCACAGACCATCACCTGGTGACCCTGATTTTCTGAAGCATCATCATACTCCTGAGAATTTGGTGGTCCAGGCTTTCACCATCAAAGTGAATCTTAATGCATTCCTAGGACTCCAAACATGGAATCGAATAGAATTGAGGCCTTCAGGAAGCAAATGTTCTCTTTGGCTGTTTGGCTTTAAGGTCATTAAGTGCAGTCTATTAGGCCGTTATATGCACACCATCTGCGACACAGGCTGTGAAATCTTGCCGATTAGCCCAGAAGAGTTCAGGGCCTCCTGGGATCAAACCATTCAAGACCACCAGCACAAGCAGTCAGTGCTCCCTTGGATGTAGGTACAGATTAGTGAACACAACTCATAACTCAACGTGCAAGAAGCAAACACATAACATTTATTATATACAAGTATTTTCATTCTAGTTCTACACATGCAAAGGTAAGCAACATTCAAAAAGCAATATTACAGTCTCCCTTGAGGTTGGCACACTAGTAGTTGTCAGGCCACTCCCAGACTACCTAGCTCCCATGTAACAGGTGTTCTTGTATTTCCCCATTCATGTGTGGCAACATCCAGGGAACGTAAATTGCTAGGCCTTGTTCACAGGGTATCCCCCTCTCTGACTTGGTGTAGTCACTTAAAGTCAAGTAGAAGTGTAAAAACCATAGGCGGTATATCCCCAAGAGCCAGTATGCCCAGTTCACAGCGTACCCACTCAGACAGTACAGAACCTGGTAGCAGTGTAGTGTGCCCTGGATCAGCAAAGTCGGGTTGCATGCGTTTGCACACGCAGCTCCTGGCAGGTACCAGCTCTCTTCTGAGCCGTGCTTATCAGCGTCCAGACGATTAGAGTTTCTGCGGCTCCAGCCTCACATGGTAAGTCCTTCTGCTTCCTTTCTCAGGGATCGAAGCAGTCTCCTTGCTTCGGTGGGACTCCACCAGTGTCTCCCTGTCCTCAGGCCTCCTTGGATACAAAGCCTCCCTCGTCTTGGTTGTAGCAGCAGTTTCGGGTCACGGCAATGACCCGACCTCTGGCCCCAGTGCTCTGAGAGGCCCCTCCTTGCATACGTGGTCCCTGCAATGTACCTCTCTGTCAGGACACATTGGCCTCAGGTTGCATCCTCCGTGGTTCCTACTGGCATATGGGGTCGGAGCAGCTTCCCACACATGGGCGACAGCCCTATAAGTGCAGCACAGTTCCTTGGAGCACAGTGGGAGTTACTAAACTCCCAACGCTGCACACAGATGACAGCTAGATCGATGCTGCACTTTCCCTTGATGCACGACGGCCCCTCCTGGCATACAGAGTCGCCGAACTCTTGCTACAAACAGGCGATAACCCAATCAATGCGGTGCTGCTCCTCACATCTCACTCATGAGCCCCACACATCTGGACTCTACTCTCGACCCGCCAACATGCTCCTCTCCCTCATGGGCACACCGGTCTTGGCGAGCAGGAAGGTAATGGTGCTGCAGACTCCAGGGCAGGTGGTCTTGGTTTCCCTGGGTGGTGTCACCCAGCAGAGAGACTAGGAGGCTGTGCCCCTGGTCACAGACAGAAGTCTTGCAGAGCTGCCACTCCTCATACATGCCAACTGGCTGCTCTGCCAATCAATCAATCAAATAATTTCTTAGGTGCACTACTCACCCGGTAGGGTCTCAAGGCGCTGGGGGGGGGTCCGGTTACTGCTCGAAAAGCCATGTTTTTAGGTGCTTTCTGAAGGTTAGGAGGGCCTGGGTCTTGTGTAGGTTGGTGAGGAGGGAGTTTCAGGTCTTGGCGGCAAGGTGGGAGAAGGATCTACCACCAGCGTGGAGCGTTTGATGCAGGGTACTGTAGCGAGGGTGAGGTCTGCAGAGCTGTCGAGTTGGTATGTGGAAGTTGACTAGTTTGTTGAGGTAAGCCGATCCAATGTCGTGTAGGGCTTTGTGAGCATGAACAAGGATTTTGAAAATGATCCTTTTGTTGATGGGCAGCCAGTGTAGGTATCTGAGGTGTGTGGATATGTGTTTGTGGAGAGGGAGGTTGAGGATGAGACGTGCAGCTGCGTTCTGGGTTCGCTGGAGTTTTCTTTGAAGCTTGGCTGTGGTCCCTGCATAGAGGGCGTTGCCGTAGTCCAGTCTGCTGCTTATGAGGGTGTGTGTAACTGTTCTTGTTTGCAAAGAGATCCATTTGAAAGTCTTGCGTAGCATGCAAAGGGTGTTGAAGCAGGAGGATGATATGGCGTTGATTTGCTGGGTCATGGAAAGGGACGAGTCCAGTATGATGCCAAGGTTGCGTGCGTGGGTGGTCGGTTTTGGGGTGGTCCGAGAGTGGTGGGCCACCAAGAGTCGTTCCATGCTGCCTTGTTGGGGCCGAAGATGATGATCTCTGTTTTGTCGGAGTTCAGTTTGAGGTGGCTAGCTGAGATCCAGCTGGCGATGTCGAGGAGTCCGGCGTGCAGGTTAATCTTGGCAGTGGCTGGATTTCTAGTGAGGGAGATGATGAGATGGGTGTTGACAACGTCTGAAATGATGGTGATGCCGTGTGGGCGGAGGATGTTGGCGAGAGAAGCCATGTAGATGTTGAAGAGGGTGGGGCTGAGGGAGGATCCTTAGGGGACCCCACAGATGATCTTGTTGGCTGTAGACCGGAAAGGAGGGAGGCAAACTATTTGGGTTCTTTCGGAGAGGAAGGAGGTGAGCCAGTCCAGGGCTTTGTGGCGAATTCCAGCGTCGAAAAGGTGTGCGCAGAGGGTTTGGTGGCATACAGTGTCAAAACCTGCAGAGAGGTCTAGGAGGATGAGGGCGACGGTCTCAGCCTTGCCCAATATGGTCCTGATGCCGTCTGTGCAGGCGTTGAGGGCTGTCTCAGTGCTGTGGTTTTTGCGGAATCCAGACTTGGAGACGTCAAGTATGTTGTTGTCTTCTAGGAAGCGAGACAGTTGCACGTTTACTATCTTCTCCAAGACCTTTGCGGGGAAGGGGAGAAGAGAGATGGGTCGGTAGTTTGTGAGGTCTTCCAAATATCTGGGAAGGTTGCGGTGTTGAAGGAACTGTTGATGACGGCCCGGGGCTGGGGAGCAATAATTTGGCTGGCCTTGTTGAAGATGTGGTGGGGGCAAGGGTCTGTTGGGGAGCCTGAGTGGATGGAGCTCATGGTTTTGCTGATTTCTACGTCGTTGGTGGGGTCCAGGTGTTCAGTAGGTTGGTGCGCCAGGGTGTTGTGGTGTTGGTTGTGTCGGTGGTGGTGATGGTGGGTGCTGATGTGAAGCTGTCGTGTATGTCTGCGATTTGGTCTTGGGTGTGTGGGGGGTCGGTGGCGCAGGATTTGGGTTTGGTGAGTTCTTTGATGATGGCAAAAAGTTGTGTGTGTTGTTGTCTATGCGTTCTTTGTAGAAGGACCGTTTGGTGGTCCGGATGTGTTGGTGGTGTTTGCGCATGGCTGTTTTGAGGGCGGAGAAGTTGCTCATTGAGGGTTCTTGGCGCCAGGCTTTCTCAATTTTTCGGCATTCTCGCTTGGAAGACTGAAGTTCTGTGGTGAACCAGGGGGCGGTCTTGATGGTGCGGGTGTTGTTTGTTTTCAAAGGGGCGAGGGAGTCCGCGCAAGTTTCTAGCCATTGTGTGAGGTTGAGGGTGGCGGTGTTGGGGTCGTTGGTGATGGAGGTGGAGCTTGTGCAAGGTTGGAGATCAGGTGTTCTTTGGAGATCTTGTTCCACTAACGGTAGGGTGTAGTGTGTTGTGGGTTTCATGAAGGAAAAGTGGACGCAGTGGTGGTCAGTCCAGTGGAGTTTGGTGGTGTGAGTGAAGGTGATGTGGCTGCTGGAGGTGAAGATGGCGTCTAGCATGTGTCCCACTGAGTGAGTGGGTGAAGTGACCAGTTGCTTGAGGCCAAGGTTCGCAAGGTTGTCCAGAAGGGCTGTGGAGTTGCAGTCGTGGGTGCTTTCCAGGTGAAAGTTAAGGTCACCAAGGAGTATGTAGTCTGTGTAGGTGAGGGCGTGGGAGCTGATAATATTGGCGATGGTGTCACAGAATGGGGGATGGGGTCCTGGTGGCCTGTAGATGAGGGTTCCTCTAAGGGTGGTGTTGTTGTTGATGTATACTTGAAAGTGTAGGTTTTCTGTGTTGTCTAGGGTGTTGTCGGTGTTGGTGGAAATTTTTATGGAGTTTTTGTGTATTATGGCGATACCTCCTCCTGGTTTGTTGGTGCGGTCTCTGCGGGTGCCATTCTGGGATGGCTATGGCGATGTTGGACTCTGATGAGGAGTTCATCCATGTTTCAGTGAGGAAGGGGATGTCAGGAGAGTTTGTGGTTAGCATGTCCCAAAGCTTGATGGCGTGCTTGTGGACGGAGCGGGTGTTGAGGAGGATGCAGGTGAGGTGATTGTGGGGTTTGGTGGTGTTGCAGTGCTTGTTGGTGTTGCTGGTGTTTGTGTGAGTGCAGGAGAAGTGGCATGTGAAAGGTCCGTGTGTGTGTTTGGGGTTGGCCTGAGCGCAGGCGGGGTGCTGGCCTGGGTTGAGAACGAGGAGTTCTGTGGAGGAGTAGCGGCGCTTGGGGAGGCCAGAGGCGCGTGGACCAGGGGGGCGGGCGCTGGGTGCAGTCCAGGTGCAGTCAGGCACAGATGGGCTTGCCTCTGGCGCGACCACCATTAAGAAGGGGAGGTGGGAGGGAGGAGCAGGTGGGAGGTGGGAGGCGGGAGGGAGTGTCCAATGGGAGGCGCAAGGGGGCGGGGACGCAGGGGATGCAGCTGCTGGGACACAGAGACCGGTGAGAGCCGGAAAAAAATAGCGGGCACAATTAGAGAGCGCAAATGCAAAGCGTAGCAGTAAATGGGCACAGATTAAAGGTTAAAACAGTTTGGAAAAACGAATACAATAAACGAAATACAAGCAATGGAAACGAAATGAAATACACGGTGTACTAGACACGCCTACCACTAGACACCTTGTATGAGGCGCAGAAGGGTGCCTGCGGGTGGTGGAGGGCCTCGAACTTCTCTAGCAGCAAACAGCAGGGTCGGGGGGCACGGAGGCAGGCTGGTGGAGCCAAAGTGTACTCCTGGCCCAAAGCAGGTCGGGAGGGGTCACACTAGGCACCGTCAGCGGTGCCATTAAGATGGGGAGGTGGTAGGGAGGAGCAGCTGGGAGGAGGGAGGGAGTGTCTTATGGGGGCGTGAGGTGGGCAGGGACGCAGCGGCTGGGACACAGACCGGCGAGAGCCGGAAAAAAAATAGCGGGCACAATTAGAGAGTGCAAATGCAAAGCGGAGCAGTAAATCGGCACAGATTAAAGGTTAAAACAGTTAAGAAAAATTAATACAATAAACGAAATACGAGCAATCAAAACTAAACGGAATGAAATACACGGTGTACTAGACACGCCTACCACTAGGCACCAGGGATTAGGCGCAGGCGGTTGCCTGCGGGTGGTGGAGGGCCTCAAACTTCTCTAGCAGCAAACAGAGGGGTCGGGGGCACGGAGGCAGGCTGGTGGAGCCGAAGTGTACTCCCGGCCCAAAGCAGGTCAGGGGGTCACAGTTGGGGGGGGGGGGGGTATCAAACTCTCCTACTTAATAGTTCTTTTCCAGACACTAAATGAGATTTAGGGTCTGGACCTTTGAAATTTTTAGTTGGGGTTCTGCTTCTTTGAAATGGACATTTGTCCCCTTCGTCCTTCTTCCTGAAAGATGTCTGTCACAACAGTCATTATTCCGAAGCTTATTAAGCCACAACAAGATTAATGGGAGTGACAAGAGTTCACTCCTGGATGTCAGCTCTAGTGATATGTGCATCCAAGATTAATTTTGGGCCCTCAGCCCTGCCCTTTATGATTCTCAGCCCCACCTTTTATGATTCTCAGCCCCATTTCCCTCTTCCCGGGATGTGTCCAGGCCCCTTTCTTGTGATCTGTCACTAAATCAAACAAACGTATGAAATGCACATGGAGAGATTGACTCTCCCATCGTCCAGTGCTTATCTCACCCAGCTTACAGGAATACAGCAATATACATTTCTGTGTGGGGAGATTCCTCTACTCATATTTTCACCAGGCAGGCCTGTACTTCCCAAAATGAAACCCTATGGCCCTCCATGTAATATACTAGTGCAGACACTTCTGTACTCAGTGACATTCACAGCACACTTCACTGTCTATTACTGTTGTGCCCATGTACCATGCTACCACCAGCATTCCCACATGCAGCACACACACACACAGTCTGTGCACACTGTTCAGTACTACAGTGTAGGAAGTTGGCTCTGTATATACTATTTCAAAGTAAGATAGTGTGCACTGAGTCCAAGGGTTCCCCTTAGGGGTAAGTTAGTGGCAAAAGTAGATACTTCTAAAGCTCTATTTTGTGGTAGTGTGATCGAGCAGTAGGCTTATCAGAGGGTAGTGTTAAGCATTTGTTGTACACACACAGGCAATAAATGAGGAACACACACACACACAAAGACTTACTCCAGGCCAATAGGTTTTTATATTGAAAAATATATTTTCTTAGTTTATTTTAAGAACCACAGGTTCAAGATTTACAAGTAATACTTTAAATGTAAGGAAGATACTTTAGGAACTTTGAATAAAAGCAATATCATATACAGTCTTTGTAAAAATGGCAATAAGCTATTTTCAAAGTGGACACAGCGCAAAAATCAACAGTTCCTGGTGGAGGTAAGTAAAGGTTAGGTTTGCAAGTAAGTAAAACACTTACAAGTCTCAAAGTTGGGGCCAGGGTAGCCCACCATTGCGGATTCAAGGCAACCCCAAAGTTACCAAACCAGCAGCTCAGGGCCGGTCAGGTGCAGAGGTCAAAGAGGTGCCCAAAACACATAGGCTTCAATGGCGAACAGGAGTGCCCCGGTTCCAGTCTGCTAGCAGGTAAGTACCAGCGTCCTCAGGGGGCAGACCAGGGGTCTTTTGTAGGGCACCGGGGGGAACACAAGCAGGCACAGAAAGTACACCCTCAGCGGCACAGGGGCGGCCAGGTGCAGTGTGCAAACAGGCGTGGGGTTTTAGATAGAAAGTAATGGAGGGACCCAGGGGTCACTTCAACGATGCAGGCAGGCACAGAGGGGGCTCCTCGGGGTAGCCACCACCTGGGCTAGGCAGAGGGTCGCCTCGGGGTCGCTCCTGCACTGGAGTTCGGTTCCTTCAGGTCCTGGGGGCTGCAGGTGCAGTGTTGGTTCCAGGCATTGGGTCCCTTGTTACAGGCAGTCGCGGTCAGGGGGAGCCTCTGGATTCTCTCTGCAGGCATCGCTGTGGGGGCTCAGGGGCGTTGTCTCTGGTTACTCACAGGCTCGCAGTCGCCGGAGAGTCCTCCCTGAGGTGTTTGTTTTCTGCAGGTCGAGCCGGGGGCGTCAGGTGCAGAGTGGAAAGTCTCACGCTTCCGGCAGGAAACGTGAAGTCTTTAAAGTTGCTTCTTTGTTGCAATGAAGTTGCAGGATTTTGAACAGAGTCGCTGTTTAAGGGAGTTTCTTGGTCCTTGGGTGCAGGGCAGTCCTCTGAGGCTTCAGAGGTCGCTGGTCCCTGTTGAATGTGTCGCTGTTGCAGTTTTCTTCGAAGCTGGGAGACTGGCCGGTAGGGCTGGGGCCAAAGCAGTTGTCGTTTCCGTCTTCTCTGCAGGGCTTCAGGTCAGCAGTCCTTCTTGTTTAGGTTGCAGGAATCTGATTTCCTGGGTTCTGGGAGCCCCTAAGTACTGAATTTAGGGGTGTGTTTAGGTCTGGGATGGCAGTAGCCAATGGCTACTGTCCTTGAGGGTGGTTACACCCTCTTTGTGCCTCCTCGCTGTGGGGAGGGGGGCACATCCCTAATCTATTGGGGGAATCCTCCAAAACCAGGATGGAGGATTTCTAAAGGCATGGGGTCACCTCAGCTCAGGGCACCTTAAGGGCTGTCCTGACTGGTGGGTGACTCCTCCTTGTTTTTCTCATTAGCTCCCCTGGACTTGCCGCCAAACGTGGGGGCTGTGTCCAGGGGGCGGGCATCTCCACTAGCTGAAGTGCCCTGGGGCATTGTAACACGAAGCCTGAGCCTTTGAGGCTCACTGCTAGGTGTTTCACTTCCTGCAAGGGGGAGGTGTGAAGCACCTCCACCCAGAGCAGGCTTTGTTTCTGGCCTCAGAGGGTACAAAGGCCCTCACCACATGGGGTCAGAAACTCGTCTCTCAGCAGCAGGCTGGCACAGACCAGTCAGTCCTGCACTGAACAATTGGGTAAAATACAGGGGGCATCTCTAAGATGCTCTCTGTGTGCATTTTTTAATAAATCCAACACTGGCATCAGTGTGGGTTTATTATTCTGAGATGTTTGATACCAAATTTCCCAAAATTCAGTGTAGCCATTATGGAGCTGTGGAGTTAGTTTTTTGACAAACTCCCAGACCATATACTTAATATGGCCACACTGTACTTACAATGTCTAAGAATAGACTTAGACACTGTAGGGGCATATTGCTCATGCAGTTATGCCCTCACCTGTGGTATAGTGCACCCTGCCTCAGGGCTGTAAGGCCTGCTAGAGGGGTGACTTACCTATGCCACAGGCAGTATTTTGTGTGCATGGCATGAGGGGGATGCCATGTCGACTTTGCCTTTTTCTTCCCACCAACACACACAATCTGCAATGGCAGTGTGCATGTGTTAGGTGAGGGCTCCCTTAGGGTGGCACAACATATGCTGCAGCCCTTAGGGACCTTCCCTGGTCACAGGGCCCTTGGTACCACTGGTACCTTTTACAAGGGACTTATCTGTGTGCCAGGGGTGCGCCAATTGTGGGAACAGTGGTACATTTTAAGTGAAAGAACACTGGTGCTGGGGTCTGGTTACCAGGGTCCCAGCACACTTCACAGTCAAGTCAGCATCAGTATCAGGCAAAAAGTGGGGGGTAACTGCAACAGGGAGCCATTTCCTTACACATTCTCTCTGGACTGCACCAGACTGTCACTTTAAACACACACTGCCACACACATAGATTTGCCATATACACACTGTTCCACACTGCACCCCCTGTGTAGTGTATGTCCTGCGCGCTCATGGGCATCTAGCACGTTTTCATCACACACACACACTTCCACATCAACCTGATGCAAGACAATGGTGGGTTAAATACACAGCAACGGAACCTTTAAAAAGGTGAGTGAGCCTGTAGGCCTCACTCCAGTCACGCCGGGTAAAAAGGACATGTTCACTACTACTGATCACTACATGGTATTCTGCAACCACAGTGCTTGTGCTGTTTAACTCCTGGTGAAGGCCATTCCACCTCTGAGTGTAGTGCTTTGGGTGCTCCTCATACGCCCACTTCAATAAGACCGCAATCCATGAGACAGAACTATGTCATGGTGCACAAGCATGATCCGTGTACGGCTATGACAAAAAGATCTACATTAGGGATCCACATAACAATATAGTTGGGCACTCAGGGCAGGGATATAGGTCTTCAACATGCAGAGAACTTTCCATCCCAACAACACAATACAGTTCAGGCCCTTATATCCACCAAACCCAGTTTAGGATACTTAGGCCACGATCCTCATGTTTCAACCACAGTCCTGGATCTCAGTGAGAGCAGCTCTGGGACTTCTTAGAGTGTTGGCCTCATTCATCCTGCTTGCAAAGGCATCAGGTGTGGGATTTATGAGCTCTTCAGTGGGATCTGAAGTGTCAGTGGTCCACGGAGGTGACTGCACAAGATCTGATGTGGTAGATGCTTGACTCCTGCCTGACCAAAGTCAAACCCATCACCCTTACCCACCTAGAAATGAAGGTGGTGACTGATGCTTCACTGCTGGGTTGGGTTGGCCATCTGGAAGAGGTGGGGATCAGAGAGCTTGAACCTGGCTCCACATAAATCTGTTAGAGCATTAATGCTGTCCATCAGTAGAAGGCTGGTGCAGGTTTTTATGAACAGCACCCCACTGCCTTGTGTTACTGCAACAAGCAGGCTAGAGTGGGTTCCTGTACCGAAAGGTGCCACACCTCTGGAGATGGCTGAGCATCAGCGCATCTACCTGATCATGAATCACCTGGCAAGACCGGGTGGACAAGCTCAGCTGGCGGGGCTTAGCAGATTACCAATGGAAATTGCATCCTCATTTGGTCCAGGGCATCTTCCTACATTGGGAAGTACCCTGGATGGATTTTTTTCAGCCACCATTGAATGTAGAGTGTTAAAACTTCTGCACATTGGAATCCCCAAGTACACTTTCTCTAGGAGCTAGAGTGGAGCACCTTTATGCCTCTGCCTCTCCTGCCATGAGTTCTGAAGAAAATCAGGAACAACTATGCCCAAGTCATCCTAGTGGCTCCAGACTGGGCCACAGTAATGTGGTATCCAGACCTCCTGGGCATAAACATTTGTCCTCAAATCAGATTACCAGTTACAGAGGATCTTAAGTAGCTGGTACATTGCAGGGATCTGCATCTGCAAAATCTACCTCCCCATGCACGGAGATTGAGCAGTAGTAGTTGACTGCGTTTGGTCTATCCCTTGAGGTTGTGGATGTTATCCTCACAGCCAGGTGCCTTTATGAAGTCCGTTTACGCCGGGTGCTGAGATAAGTTTTTTGCTTGTTGTGGAGTCAGCATCACAGACTGTGGTAAAGTATGATACTGCCCGCTTAGTGGCTCCTTTTTAAAATGCACATTTTAACTTAGCATTTCTTTCCTAATGGTGACCCTTTATATGGCTTTTCACTTATGCAATAATGTACTTAGAATTCACTGTACGTGCAGCTGGTTTATGGAAAACACTGATGCCATCCAGTTTGTACACTCCGTCCAAGGCTAAGCACACAGAATGCAATGCCCTAAATAATAGTGATTGTCGGTGGAGACAGCTCCACACTTGCAGACATATCATAGCATCGAGCCTGCACCTCTGACACAGTGTGACACAAAAGGTGCTTGTGTTATAAAAACTGCTTCTGTGCTACATTCAGCAGAGGAGCACTTCCGCTAGGATTATCCTGGAGTTTGGCACACTGTGCCCACGATGCAGCCAGTCTGACTCTGATTTTGACATCTACCCTGCACAGGACAATAGCCTGCACCACACCAGACCGGCTCCCCTGCTTCTCTGTCAATCTTAACCAGGTATGGGAGTCAGGCTATTATCCCAGTTGAATTTCCAGAGGCTACTCCCACTATGTTCTTGATAATGTAGGTAGTAAGATAAGTGTACCAACATAATAGTGCGACCATATTTGAACTGTTTATCTTTTTCACCATTTTCGTAATGCTGATTACCGTGATTTATCTAGTTTAACTAATAACTGTAGCTCATGTTTCTTTCCAAGAATAAGATTGTTGCAGTAAATGTTATAAAAGACATTTTCGTATCCTTCTTGTGTCTCATCTTGGGAATGCGGAATGACAACGAAAGGGTAGATCTGTTTCCACAACCTCCTTGGGGGGTCAGACTGGTCATGTTCCAGGTTGCTGATACTGTCTGGTGCCCTGTTAAGGTTAGGGATTCAGACAGGGCACTGTGAGCTAGCTAGGAATCGTGTCAGCATGTGCTAATGGTATATGTGTACTGAGTTCCTATATTCTGAAGTCCATGCTGACCAAGTGCAAAGTCCTAGTTGATTCGTAGGAACTCTGTAACAAGACCACTTACAAACCAAACTGTTGAATGTTTTATTGTTTGCTTCGTCATTGTTCCAAAAGGGCCTTGAAGTGGGCACCCTTAAAAGTTATGTGTGAGCACTTTGTCTTTTTGCATTTGTCAACCCACAGTCCACGTTTAAATCACCTGTTGTAATGCACCATTGTTCGTTCCCAAATAGTTTGGGATGCCACAGTGGGGGACCATAACTTGGTCTTGATGTTTCTCATGTCTACTCCAAATATGTACAGCTGCTGGTTTCATCTTCTATCTGTCTTAAGCATTACAATAATTTGGGCTTGTTAAGTGAGTAAACGCCAGGCCCTATCTGTACAACCTTTTTACACTAGCCAGACTAACTGGTGCTGAGGACTCATGTGGGCTTTTTAATTGACAATTGTGACTCATTTCCACGTTGGGCAGTCCATCACTCTCACAGCATTCTTTGCTCCTCCTTACCCTTCGAGGAGAAGGGGCTCTGTTGGTTGGATCCCAAAAGCGCCTTAAGCTTTTACATTGATTGCACCAAGGACTATCTGTTGGACGATCAGCTTTTTGTGAAAATTTCTGGGGCAAAGAAAAGATGCCTGTACAGAAATTGACTGTTGCAGTAGATAGTCCTCTGCATTAATATCTGCTATGTACTGACCAAAAAACTGCCTTCAGACATTGAGAGCTCATTTCACCAGGACAAGGGCTACTACCACTGAGTAAGCACACAAACTGCTTGTCCTTGACATCTACACACTGCAACATTGGTGTCAGTGCGCACGTTCAAGAAGCATTGCTGCCTTACAGCCAGGTCTGACAGGAATGACATTCACCTGCTTGGTCCTGCAAGATTTTCTTGTCTGAGTCCACTACACAGACCCTCCACCTTGGGAGGTTGTTGCTTTGGTATGTTCTAAAGGGGAGGAATCTGCAGTTAAATATATTCATCAAAAGAACAAGTTACTTACCTTCATATCACACTTTCAGATATTTTTTTGTTGCTATCCTGCCTCCCCATTCTGTAGAGTGGACTCTTTTTACCTGCTGAAAGTGTCCAAACATATAGATCTGCACACTAGTACCGACAATTGTTACTATTTCACGTCTGTCACTTCTGTGGTGGAACAAGGCCTACACAGAACCGCATAGCACCACCTAGGGAAATGCAGTGGTATAAAAAAATGCAACAAGCGTAGATTAACTTGATCTTGGTTGTGCCAACATTGACTTGACAGGTATGGTACTTCCAGGTGCTCCTAATGACTATACAGCCTTATTGCAAAGAGTGGTTGCCCAAACTTGTTGACAATGCAAGATAGTTAATTTTGCCGTCCCAATCTTCAGTCTTTCAGTGTAGCATTTAGGCTCCTAAAGTCCAAAAATTTGCATACCTTAAATTATCATCTGACTCGTCTTATTCTTGAGGAAGCACACTACCCCACAACATAAGCCGTGCAACAAAGTGGAATTTTTTTTTTGCTACTGTGAACTATAACATCACACACCGTACAGTACTTTTTATTCACTTGATGGAAGCAGGGCTAGCCCTGACTTCTATTTAAATACACACTTCTCTTTGGAAAATCGCTGTAAATAATACCTTTGTGGAAGGGTTAGGAAGAATTATTCCACCTAGAGCACCTCTTGTGCTGATGAGGACTCTCACCATTCCCCAACAAAATTGATTGGTCTACTTTTTGAGCCTCTGCACTCCTCCTTTCAGGCATTAACATGGAATTTTGCATTGACCCGGCAACAGTCATTTTCTTATAGAGAGTTAACATGCTTCACACCTGCTATCAGTGGAAGAAAGTTTCATTCAGGTCCATAAAGACAAAGTAGCTTTAGGCATACCTCCAAAATTTCTTTCAAAGGTTGCATCCCCTTTTCACATCAATGAAACCCTTTAACTTGCGGCTTTCTTTACAAATCCTTCAAGCAGGTCAGAAAAGCCGCTATAATCACTAGATTACCTCTAATTTACTTCATAGTCTGGACTAGGCCCTTACACCCAGCAGTACATTTATTTTTCTCTTTGACACCCACAACAAGGGAAACCGATTTCTAAAGGGGTCATAGCCAGATAAATTGCTGATGCATTCAGTTTTGTTAAGCACATGCAAAAGGTCTCCTTTCTACCATCTCCTACAAGCTTTCAACAAAGATGGAGCCACCATCCCAAGCCCAAAGCTAAATAGCTGGATAGTGCACAGCATGTGATCTACAACACGAAAAGCTGCAAACAGTTGGTTACAGGTAAGTAACATTTCCCTTACTTGAGTTCAGTGGTGGTTTACTTAAATGTATCCCTCTGACTTTCATCAGTTGATGTTTTCTTCCAAGTGAAATTTGTAAAGGAGAAAATCTAGTTTGTTGTCTTGCAGAAAGATTGGTTGTTTCTTTGGTGAATCGTATCCATTTTGTGCTAAAATTATGTGTATGTTACCCAGAATTATAGGGCAATATCTTCATAAAATGACACCAACAAACATAAGTGTTTCCTAACATATACAGATGAAATAGTCTGCATATCACCCCAGATATACTTTGTTTTCTTTCTAACAGAATCATGATGAAACATGGAGGAATTACTTCTCGGACATTGCTTACTTCCCTAATGCTGTTTACACTCACTGCTACGACTCATCTGGAATGCAGTTGTTTGTAGCAGGAGGTCCTCTTCCTTCCGGCCTGCACGGAAACTACGCTGGTCTGTGGAGCTAACGCTCGTTCACTTCAGAATGCAAATATTAAATATTATTTCTGCCTTCATTTTTATCATCGTGAAGTATCTTTTTTTTTAAAAAAGATGTGACAACTTTTTAAACAATTTTGCTTTCTCATCTAATCTTATTTGAAGAACACCCCTACCTTTTTCTGAAAATGCATTCCGGTGTACTCTCCCAAGTTTTGTCTCTGAATTGCATCATCCACTGGTCCATTTGTTCCTTATATGGTACTTACTGTTGCATGAACTTGATTTTTTTTAGATACATTAAAACCACGTGGAAAAAATGTCAATTGAAAGGATCTTGTGTGCAGTTTTTAAACTGTTGTCAAGCCGGCAACTAATCTAATTTCAAAATCATATGCCAGGGATTGAAAGACACTTGTATTTTAAGAAAAAAGTATATGTTCCCAGTGACATTTTTTAATTTGTCAGAGGTCTTAGTTCTGTTTCCTTGCTTTTCCCCCATCCTCTCCTCCTTGCCGTTTCTTGCAAAACAGGCATACATAACCAGACCCTGCTATAAAGTAGGGGTTCTTAATTATTGAGCGGCCGCGTCCAGATTTTCTGTGAAAGTCTTGGGGCTAATATGTGTAAAAGGAACTTTTGTCTAAAAAACAAATTGCACATTTGCGTGACCCGAAATAGTGACTGATTGTCATAAAACTAGTCCAAAAATGTGTTATTTCTTTATCTGCAAAGTCCTTATTTGGGGACTACTTTTATCTTATTTTTTAAAAGTGCAAGTCTGTCAACACTGTATATTGAAGAGAAAAAATAAATAAAATGAAATAGAAACTCTTTCTTGTTTGGGACTGAATTTACTACGTACACGGTTTTACATTTTTTCCTTATTCATTAAAGGCAGGATCATTTATTGCTAATGTTTTTTTTACACTGAATGCTACTCCACACCATAGACTGTCACTTGTATTGCCTAAAATCCAAAACTAAATCTAAACTCTTTTCTTGGAGGATAGTGTAATTTAGGTCCACCCTCGCTTATATAATCCCTTCTAATGTCTAGCCAAGCAATGTCTTATATGTTCAAAGTCTGAAAGTCTGTTGAGAGGATCCTTAAGACTGACAAGACGATAGTCAAAATGCTACAAGTCACAAAAGTAGACAGTAGAACAAACAAAACTGTTGAGCCCCTCATCTCAGAGCTAATACACCATTTCTCTGAGCCATCAGGATATTCATCAGTGAACAAACATTCTGGGAATAAAAGTGGAAACCCTTTGTATTGTTCAAATAAAACGCTTGTGCCTCTGCAGTCCAGTAGGTACTGCCACCCCAATGTTTTCCCACTATCTGCAGTCTTTTACTAGGTGATGTTTGTCAACACTTGATACTTTTCAGGTGACCATTATGTATCCTAAAAGTTTCAGGCTCAGCAAGTCATCATAATAGGTCAATAATTGATGAATTATGGAAACGGGAAACAAGTTGTACATATTTCTTATCTATAGTGGTATACGTTGTAGATTCATATCTCTTGTGTTTACAGCAGTTACAGCAGTCAAACTTGATAAGTCAATTTGTATATAGTTCAGTAGTCATGCTTATGAAAACTTACTTGTGTTAAGGATACAAGCCTAATGTCAGCATCTAATTCACTCATTATACTTAATATATGCTGTTTTAGGTTTAAACCTATAATAACTGATAAAAGCCCATCAAAAGGGAAACCACCCTCATCAGTGTAATTCTATAAACACTGACAAACATCTGCACAACCACCAGCTAAAATGTCATTAAAAGAAAGGAGAGTGTTTGAGAATAAGTCAGTTATTTCTTCATGAAAGAGGCAATGCAACGTAGCTTTGTTATTCAAGGTAGGAGCAGGGAAAAAGCAAGATTATTCTGCTTCAGTTTTATTATTTAGGGATGTCACTAAAATATTGTTTCTTCTTCCTTTGTGTCCTCCAATTTTGTGTGCTTGAGTTAAAGGTGCAGCAATTAAAGGGCATGTTTTAGGTCCATTGTAAATATTTTATACACTGTAGGAACTCTAGGAATATTAAAATCCCTGCAGTGTTTAATTAATTCATTGATTAGTGAAATGGCTGGCTGCACCTAAGAATCTTACTCAGTTTATACTATCACATTTACCCACAGGCACAGAATAATTATTGTAAAACCCTTTGATACATCAGCACCCTTTTCTAACAATCTGTATTGTTAGGAGGTCAACTGCCAAACACCCCAGGCTTTACACATTCATTGCAAGGTGTAGTGACGGGTACCTGTGAAAACGTGCTATCACCATGCACATGGAATAGTGAGAAAACATGACATAAGACTTTTTACATACCAATAAAATTCATAGCTGCTAGGTGTCCCACTGTTATGGTATGTGTGATACATTCAGCAAATCCTGGCTTTTTACTCAACTACACTTTACTTCTGGGGTTTTTGAGCCCATAGTTTCAATGTTAACAGGAGCATTTCAAGTCCCAGGATATAACGTGATGCCTGATAAAAGATCCAGACTGATTTAAAGCAAGACATTTACCATCAGATCACTTGACAGTATAAATGTTCACACAACAGCAGTACCACCTTTATGTAGTCAAAGTGTGCAGGAAAACAGCGGTGAGCATGTTTAAAGCATCCAATTTCAGGTACCTCAAAATGCAGGGCTACCAATAATATGGTGCAATTCAAATTTTTAAATGTTTCACAAGATAATATGCTGTTGGCAGGTTTGCCACCCCCATGATGACACAGTATTCAGTAAGGAGTAGGTGAATGATCCTCAGCTGTGTCCAAGAATTTGTTTATTAAACCATCTGAATATAGCACTTTTACTATTTAATCCATTAACAGTCCTGTAAACCAGAGAGTCTTGGCAGAGTGAGTGTGATAGGTGATGACATGTAGGTGAGAGTAATCTAACATAAGCCCATTGGGATATTTTCAGAGTAGGGAACACCAACATGGCAATGGGTTAGTGCTCCCCCTCCTCCTTGCAAAACAGACTTTCTGCTACCTCCACCAACTGGGGGCTAGGGGGTTATATAGGAAATCTTGATCTGCCAATCTGGCCTTTCCCAGAGTGACCGAAAGCCACTATACCCCTTGGAAGTTAGAATAACACCAGTTAAAGCGTTTTACCTCCCCAAATCTGCCCCCAGAAGGGGCTGAAAGCGCACTAAACCCCTCCGAGTTTTTTGTTGCATATGTCAACGGGTGGGGGAGGACGTCCTCAAATCAGGCCAAGTCCCCACACCCAAAAAACTCCAAAACAGTCTTTATGCTCCCACTCATCAGGCCTGGTTATCTCGCTCAACAAGCCTAGTCCCTATCCCCAAACAAAATGCATAAACAATTTTCTGCCTCCTTGGGGAGCATTAGGGAGGGGTTTACACTCCCATCTGCTCTCGGGTGGGGGCAGGAAGCCCACAGGGAATTTGTTTGTCAAATAGTAAGGGGCTCCCTACCGACATCAGGCCAAGCCCCACTACCAAAGTGACCCCAACAGTCTTTCAGCAGATAGGTCTTGACCTCTAATTTTTTATTCCTACAAGGGGTGGGGGCAGCTTGCTAAGACAGCACGAGGCCACACCCCCACAATAACCTTAAGTGTTCACTCCCCCACAGAGAGCAGATAGGAGGTCTTTACCTCCAATCTGCCCCTAAGAATGCCCTTTAGACACCAACAAGTCTTTTTATGTGCCATATAAAAAAGAGGTGTTTACCCACAATATTATTTTTAGGAATATTTTTCTACTGGTGTCTAGTGGCCTTTCTGTCCCCCACGTTCAGACTTAAACATCCCCTACAAGCACAAATCAAACCAGGGTAAATAAGAGTCAGTGCGCAGGACTCCCATTGACCCTGGTTTGATGCGTGCCTGTTGCTGGCACTAGGGCCAGTGGCGTAGCATTTGTATCGGGACAATTGAGGGAACCCTGGGACATTTATGTTACAGAAATGCAAGGAAAATGGCCATTGTGGGTAAGAAAATGTTGTTGATTCCCCCAGATGTCTATTTTTCAGAAATGTCTGTTTACTAGGTTTCTTTAGATGCCATTGGAGCTAGGGGCCATAATCCACAGCCACCTCCATTGCAGAAAAAAAGAGATATGTTCTCAGTATAAAAGTGTAAATGTGTTGGTGTTGTTTAGTTTTGGGCCCTTTTCTGGTGCGGGCACCTGGCCTACCCACACAAGTGAGGTACCATTGTGGTCAGGAGACTGGGGGAGGGGGGCACACTGGGAGGTAGGAAATTTATGGCTCCCTGCAGATTCTACAAGTGTTCCTCACAGAAATGTGATGGAAATGTGCATTTTTAGCCAAAGTGCACGTCATCCCAGCCTTGACTATCCCAGGTGCGTCTAGTTTTCAAAAACGTGCGGGTTTGTTAGGTTTCCCTAGGTGCCAGCTAAGCTTGGAACAATATCCGCAGCTACCCACATTGAAGCAAGCATTGGCATAGCCCATAGGTCTCGCCTTCTGGACCTTAGATGTGTGTAGCCATTAAGCACATTAACCTGGGTGCTGTGCTGGCAGTGATTGAAGAGCTATACAATTATAAACAGGGGTAGAGGGTATAGAAGAAACTGACAGGAGCAAAAGGGTGAAAGGGAAAATAAGCACATTGAGTAGGGGAGATGGCCTGAAAAAACAGGTACTCCTATGGTGTAACTGAAGGCAATTTAAAAAACAATAGTTCCAAAAATGGGAGAAGTGGAAGGAGACAATTATATGGTCTGTGCTCTAGGGCCAAATACAAGAAAAGGACATGATGCCTGCATGGCATGACGAATGGAAACACAGAATGAGAGCAACACTGAAGCCTATCAATGGTAAGCTATGGGCGAGCTGTAAGCCAACTGATTGAAAACAACATGTCTCGAAGAGACAGCGCATGTACTGTCTAGCCGAGACCTAAAAAAAACTAGCCAGGGGCCTGTTATAGGACGTCATCAGTGATTTTAACTTGAACATGTCTTTCCCACTTTTTGTGCTACTGTTTCACACTGCTGCAGGACCCAGTGCATTAAACACTCGCTGGTGAAATAAACTGTAATAGGCAAGTGCTAAGTTTGAATCCTTCAATCATGACTCATCCTTCAAAAGTCAGTAAACTTAGAACAATTCAAATGGGTAATAACACCAGCTATTGATAGCATTTAGAAACTGTGAATCGTGATATAAAATGCTTAATTAAAAAAGGCATTTCCATTGCAATCTGGTACATAATTGTTTTTTCCTTAAAAACATAAACAAGCCTTAGCTAATACCGGTTTACACCATTTCTCTGACTGCAACAGTTGCACATGACGTACCAAGCTTTACACAGGAACCCCGTAAACAAAAATATCATCATTTAGAAGAATCTAGACAGTGCCGAGCAGGTGGGTCAAAAGTCCAAATGTAGTTAGTTTTTTTTTTTTTTTTTCTCTAAAGGCGAGAGTTGAAAACATTTGAATTCCCGCCGCTCTGCTGCGCAGCACAGAGGTGGCTTTCCAGACCGACCCAACAAGGAAGAGGTGAATGAACATCTGTGCTGCATTGCCGTCAGGGACGGATATTGGGCAAGCACACAAGTTGTTACGCTCGTAAAAAATATGGTACACACCTGCTTGAGTTTAAGTGAGCCCTCCTTGGTGAAATCAACCTGCCAGCAGCAATCCAGTTCACATGGTTCACCAGGATCTTCTGGCTACTGACATCAAAGGAGCCTCTCTGGGGCTTCACAGCCAAAAATAAGTGGTTAACATTTTTCAACCTGTCTTAAACTACGATACAAGCTCCAAGTCCCCGCAGCCTGTGGTTAACTCACCATAACTCATGGTAGCCTGTCTCATGGCGTGAGTTCCTGCGACCAATCCAAACGCCCCTTAGTTTCTTCCCCATAAATATAATATAGCTTCACCTGATTGGTTGTGTGCACCGGGAGTCAAAGTTCTGCACTGTTGGTCGTGTATGGCCAGAAGACGTTCTTGAGGAAAAGACTTGCAGTAAGTGTTATAAAGCTCAACGGATGTTAGTGTCAAATAGAAAAACAAGCAAGCAGTAGTGTTTCACCATCAGGGGTAGAGAGGGGCAGTGCGAGGCCGGAGCGGCGAGTAAATGGAAGCTGAGTGATCCTACCAGAGGAAAGAAGACTGCGCCTGCGCCGTGCTTAAGGATCTGAAAGAGCAGAGGGTATGGCTTTGAGCCCGCACAGCTGGCGCTAAGACAACTATGGCTTGGCGTGCATTAGGTGCTTGTGCAGGCAAAGGACAGAGGGAAACATGAGCATGAGTGAAAAGGGCAGTTAATTAAAGAAACAAAGGTTACTGAAAACATTTTCTAAACGGGATAAGTGTAAGGCTACTTGTAATAGGACCCTGCTCCGTGGGAGGGACCAACCCCCCAGGAACGGAGGAACAAATAGGAAATATTAGCCTATATATATATATATATATCTTCGATGGCATGTGTAGCTGCAGATACACATGCTGTGCACTGTTCCTGCCATCTAGTGTTGGGCTCAGAGTGTTACAAGTTGTTTTTCTTCCAAGAAGTCTTTTCAAGTCACGGAACCAAGGGACTCCTCCCTTTCGGCTCCATTGCGCATGGGCGTCGACTCCATCTTAGATTGTTTTCTTTCCGCCATCGGGTTCGGACGTGTTCCTCTTGCTCCGTATTTCGAATCGGGAAAGTTAGCTAAGTATCGAAAATTCGTCTGTATTGTTCTCGTTCGGTACCGGTTTAGTTTTAGTGTATAGGCACCGACACCAAGACCGCTTCGGCGGCCCGTCGGGGCTTCCAATATTCATCGAGGCCTGGTCGGAACGACCACACCCGTCGTCCAAGACTAATGGATTGGACCCCCTTCCGTTTCTGTCCTAAGTGTCACGCCAAGTATCCTTATACAGACCAGCACCGTCTGTAACCTGTGTTTGTCGCCCGAACACAGAGAGGGTACTTGTGAAGCTTGCCGAGCGTTTCGATCGAAGAAAACCTTGAGAGATTGACGCGCAAGAAGACTACAAATGGCGTCGAAGCCAAAACAAGATCTCGACGTCGAGGAGGAAGAAATAATTTCCATCCAAGAAACGGACTCGGATGAATCAGACAGTGAACGACCCTCGACGGTGCAACAAACTGTGAGTAAACCTGCCCCGTCCCAAACCCAGGGTCACACCAAAATATTTAAGGCCACGGGGACGCCACCGCCAGTAGGCCATGGCTCAAACCACAGAAAGGAAGGTGACCAAATAACATCGGCACCGAAAAAGGCCAAAGATTTGCCGAAAACTTCCGACTCCGGTCGAGATTCTGGCACTGAAAATTTTTGCCATCGAGTTGTCGAGTCAAGCAAGCCTTGAAAAAGCTCCTCTGAACCGAAAAAGATAACATTAGGAATTTCGGTACCAAAAAAAACGGCTTCAGAGCCAAAACGATCATCATACACTGAGGAGCAAGGGCTTTCGATGCAGCTCAAAGAAAGGCACAGATTTGAGCAAGATCTAGATGTAGAAGAACCTGATCAAACGCAACAAAGGTTACAAATCCAGAAGGAGACAGGGAAGATACAGACCATCCCTCCACTCAAATCTAAAATAAAACTAGCCTTTCAAGAATCAGAAATGCAACCAAAAGCCAAAGTGGTTAGAGACAAGTCACTTCCACCACCACAGGTCTCACCACAACCATCCCCACTGCATTCACCACACTTGTCACCAGTGGGTACACCGATAACGCAGTCACCCACACATACTGAGATGACCCAAGATGATGCTGATGCCTGGTGTAAGGAAATGCCTCCTTGGCACGGCTACCCCCTGACTTTTTGCCTTCGCTGATGCCAAGTTATGATTTGGAAGTGTGCTGAGGCCTGCTAACCAGGCCCCAGCACCAGTGTTCTTTCCCTAAACTGTACCTTTGCCTCCGCAATTGGCACACCCTGGCATTCAGGTAAGTCCCTTGTAACTGGTACCCAGGGCCCTGATGCCAGGGAAGGTCTCTAAGGGCTGCAGCATGTCTTATGCCACCCTAGGGAGCCCTCACTCAGCACAGACACACTGCTTGCCAGCTTGTGTGTGCTGGTAGGGAGAAAATGACAAAGTCGACATGGCACTCCCTTCAGGGTGCCATGCCAACCTCACACTGCCTATGGCATAGGTAAGTCACCCCTCTAGCAGGCCTTAAAGCCCTAAGGCAAGGGGCACTATACCACAGGTGAGGACATAGCTGCATGAGCCATATGCCCCTACAGTGTCTAAGTCCATTCTTAGACATTGTTAGTACAGTGAGGCCATATTAAGTCTGAGAGTTTGTCAAAACAAACTCAACTGTTCCATAATGGCTACACTGAGCACTGGGAAGTTTGGTATCAAACTTCTCAAAATAATAAACCCACACTGATGCCAGTGTTGGATTTATTAAAAAAATGCACACAGAGGGCATCTTAGAGATGCCCCCTTTATTTTACCCAATCCTTCAGTGCAGGACTGACTGGTCTGTGCCAGCCTGCCACTGAGATGAGTTTCTGACCCCCTGGGGTGAGAGCCTTTGTGCTCTCTGAGGCAAGATACAAAGCCTGCACTGGTTGGAGGTGCTTCACACATCTCCCTGCAGGAACTGTACACCTAGCAGTGAGCCTCAAAGGCTTAGGCTTCATGTTACAATGCCCCAGGGCACTCCAGCTAGTGGAAATGCCCTCCCCCTGGACTCAGCCCCCACTTTTGTCGGCAAGTCGGGGGAGATAATGAGAAATACAAGGAGGAGTCACTCCCTCAGCCAGGTCCACCCCAAAGGTGACCGTGACCCCCTCCTTGGAAAATCCTTCATCTTACTTTGGAGGATTTAGCCCAATAGGGATAGGAACGTGCTCCCCTCCCCAAAGGGAGAGAACACAAGGAGGGTGAACAACCCTCTAGGACGGTAGCCATTGGCTACTGCCCTGGGACCCTAACACACACCTAAATTCAGTATTTAGTGGCGACCCTGAATCCAGGATTTGAGATTCCTGAAAAACCCGCAGAGAAGAAGGAAGAATACAACTGCTTTGGCCCCAACCCTACCGGCCTGTCTCCTTATTAAAAGAACCTGCACCAGCGACACATCCTGCAGGCCCAGGGACCTCAGCTGACTCAGAGGACTGCCCTGCAACTACAAAGGACCAAGAAACTCGAGTGGACGGCAGCCCTGTCTAAACAACCAAGAAGAAACCATCTTTGAAGGGACTTCCACCTCACTCCAAAAGCGCGAGTCCCCACCACTCGATGCCCCTAGCCTGTGTCCACAGAAACCAACTACAGGTGCAGCAGTGACTAGTAGGCGTCCCTCACTCTTGCCTAGTCGGTGGCTGGCCCGAGAAGCCCCCCGTTGCCCTGCCTGCAACGTCTGAGTGACCCCTGGGACCCTCCATTGATTCCTTTTACAAACCAGACGCCTTGTTTGTCCACTGCACCCCCGCCGCCCCTGTACCGCTGAGGGTGTACTTTGTGTGCCTACTCGGGACACCCCCCCAAGTGCTCTACAAAATCCCCCTGGTCTGCCCCCCGAGGACGCAGGTACTTACCTGCTAGCAGACTGGAACCAGAGCACCCCCTGCCTCCATAGGTGCCTATGTTATTTGGGCCCCACTTTGACCTCTGCACCTGACCGGCCCTGTGTTGCTGGTGCTGGGTGTTTGTGGTTGACTTGAACCCCCAAAAGTGGGCTGCCTATGCCCCGGAGACTGAACTTGTAAGTGCTTTACTTACCTCAAAAACTAACCTGTACTTACCTCCCCCAGGAACTGTTGAATTTAGCAGAGTCCACTTTTAAAAAAAGCTAATTGCCATTTTATGCCAAACTGTGTACATTACGGTTTTGAGTCAAAGTTCTATCTATACATATGCAAAGTACCTCACATTTAATGTACTTACCTGAAACTTGAATCTTGTGGTTTTAAAATAAATTAAGAAAATAATATTTTTCTATATAAAAACCAATTGGCCTGGAATTAACTCATTAAGTGTGTGTTTTCATTTATTGCCTGTGTGTGTACAATAAGTGCTTAACACTATCTTCTTATAAGCCTAACTGCTCGACCACACTACCACAAATAGAGCATTAGTATTATCTATTATTGCCTCTGTCAAGCCTCTTGGGAAAACCCTTATCACAGTGTCCTTTCCTCGGGATCTGCACGCCGCCGAACAACAGGCCCACCTTCCGGCGTCACCAACTCAGAAAGCTATTATAGCACAGTTATGGTGAAGCCAGTCGGGGGGGAGGGAATTAGGGTAGGTAACAGCAGGGAGAGAGATCTGAAAAGGAAAAATGGTTAAGCATGTATGTATATACTTGTTCATAACAGCATTAACATTCAATTATACATTTAGATAAAGGTGTCTCCGTGAATGCAAATGTTGAGACCCTTATGGAATAGACAAAGGCGTCTCCGTGTGTGCTAGAGTTGAGGCCCTTATGGAATAAACAAAGGCGTCTCCGTGGATGCAAGAGTTGAGACCCTTATGGAATTGACAAAGGCGTCTCCGTGGATGCAAGAGTTGAGACCCTTATGGAATAAACAAAGGCATCTCCGTGGGTGCAAGAGTTGGTAGAATCATGATACTTCAGGATGTCATGAGCATTAGACAAAACTGGGTGTGGTCCTTCTCTCAATCATGGAACACAAACAATTGGTAGAATCATGATACTTCAGGATGTCATGAGCATTAAACAAAACTGGGCGTGGCCCTTCTCTGAATCATGGAACAAGAACAATTAGTAAAACCATGATACTTCAGGATGTCATGAGCATTAAACAAAACTGGGCGGGCCCTTATCTGAATCATGGGAACAAGAACAATTAGCAAAATCATGATACCTCAAGATGTCATGAGCATTAAACAGAACTGGGCGTGGCCCTTATCTGAATCATGGAACAAGAACTAACTGAGACCTCTGAACCTTGAGAAGGCAAGAGCTTGGACCATGGACATACTCTGAACATCAATTATGCAACTACTATGCATTCATAAACATAAAACGTTTGGTCTCAGTCTAGAAATTCGCAAAGACTTAAATATGTATCTCACATATCATCAAAGACTTAAATATGTCTCACACATATTATGCTTCCAAAAACAGTGAAACTATGATTTGCTTATCTTTGAGATGTTTTCACATTTGCCACCTAGGCCTGAAAGTTTTACTTATGTAAACTGAAGCGCCTTGATTATTGGACCTAGGGTGCTTTACTCATATGAACTGAAGCGCTTTGATTGCTGTGCGCAGGGCGTTTTACTTCCAATGAGCTGAAGCGCTTTGAATATCATGCCAAGTGCGCTTTACTCCTGTGAACTGAAGCGCTTTGAATACCATGCCAAGTGCGCTTTACTCCTGTGAACTGAAGCATTTTAAATGCTGTGCCTAGGGCGCTTTACTCCTGTGAGCTGAAGCGCTTTGATTGCTGTGACATGGGCACTTTACTCCTGTGAACTGAAGCGATTTGAATGTCATGCCAAGTGCGCTTTAGTCCTGTGAACTGAAGCGCTTTGAATACCATGCCAAGTGCGCTTTACTCCTGTGAACTGAAGCGCTTTGAATATCATGCCAAGTGCACTTTACTCCTGAGAACTGAAGCGCTTTAAATTTTGTGCTCGGGTGATTTACCCGTGTGGCCTGAAACGCTTTGCTCGTTATGCTAAGGGGCGCTTTACCTTTTGGAATTAACAACTTCCTTCTAACTTGAATTCAGCAAGGCCTTACCGCTACGAGTACAACCTACTCGTTTTTGAATGCACCATGGAAACAAGGATACTTCGGTTGGATGACACTCTGTCCATTCAGGAACTCTGCTCTTCTCCAGAGAAATCCCCACGAGGTCTGGCTGCATCGAAGTCTTGAAAATAGTGAGCAACGTGCTTGGGTGTGGCTGGGCTTTATAGGCCTGCCACACCCCAGGATGGCTGCTGCCTCTAAAAACATGGGAATTGTAGTCCCTTCATGGAATAGCACTGATAAGTGCATCTTGTCCACCAATGACCTGAACCTGCAGCTCTATGAGCTCTGCCACAGGGCAGACGACGTTGATGGCAACCTTTGGAGCAAGAGGGGATGACAAGTGGTGCACAGAAAGCGCCGCAGAGCCGCGCAACGGAGTTTCGGGCAGGACCTGAACCGCGCATGGTTCTATTCCTGACACCCCTGGACCCTGTGCATACTATCTCTCACTTTGAGATAGTATATGCAGAGCCACCTTCCTACAACCATGATCTTTAGTTTTGCTGGGAAGAGCAGCCGACTATTGTAGGCATGCTTGCTGTAAGCGCCTTTCGACCCCCAGGAAGGAGGCCCGCTGGCACTGTACCACAATGGTGTAATCTGGGAACAATGTGCTGTGTGTGACGCACGAAGTATGGCCTCTTTATCTCTATAATTTGTGAGCCGGTCTACTATTGGTCTCGGGGCACTCCCACCAGGGGACTGTTTGTCAGTACTCGATGCGCTCGCTCTATTAGATAATGGGGCGATAAGGTGTCAGGGCTTGTCACCTTCACTAGCCATGTTTTGAAGAAGCAGACTGGGCCAGGTCCTTCTGCCCCTTCCGGGAAACCCACGATATGAAGATTATTTCTTGTGGATTGGCCTTCTGAGTCTTCTGCTCTGTTTTCTAATTCCTTGACCTTTGCAGTTCGAGATCTGACTTGCCCCTCCAGCTCGGAGATCGCCAGGCAAATGTTGTTGAGTGAGTTCTTCGTTTGTGTGATGCAGGAGAACAGTTTTTTCTGATCTTTCTTCTGGTATCCCACTTCTGTAGCCACGGTGCCAACATTGCTTCTTATATCTTGTCTGGTTTCAGTTATGGCATCAAGGATGTTGTCCAGCTTGGCATCTGGGAGGGTGGTTAGTGGTCCGTTTGTATGGGAGGTCAGGGCTGCTGAGTCTGAGGTGGCGGCGGGAGGCCTCATCAGAGGTGGGGGACCAGCGCTCTCCTTTCTACCCATGTTGGTGCCTTCGTAGATTATGGGGTATCTGGTGGTAAGGAGACCACAAATGTCCCATGTAATGTGCCCCTTTGATGTTGTACTGCCGACCCACCAGTCCCCCTTGGGACCCCTAAAAAGTGGGCAGTTGGGGTATCTGCCAGTACCCTGATGTGAGATCAAAAGTACTCAGATATGTGGCTGCTCCCAATCTGTCAATGAGTTAATCTGCTCTTGGAAATGGGTGGGCATCTGTCTTGTTCACTGCATTGAGACCCCTATAGTTCACACAGAACCTCATCTCTTTCGTTCCACCCTGGGAATGAGGTTTGGGGACTAGCACAACTGGTCTGGCCAGGGACTCTTTTAGTGCTCAATAAGTGCTAATTCCAGCATCTTGCTGACTTCAGCTTTGATTCTCTCCTTGACATGGCCAGATTGTCTGTATAGTTTGTTTTTGACAGGTAAACTGTCTCCAGTGCCCATATCATGGGTACACCAGTCAGTTCTGTCAGGGGTCAAGGAGAAGAGTTCAGAAAACTGCTGCAACACCTGCCTGCAATCAGTCTGCTGCTGGTCAGAGAGGGTGTCTGAAAAGACTACTCCCTAAACTGAGTCATATTTGGGATTGCCTGAGAGGAGATAAGGGAGAGGTTCACTCTAAATTTTCTGTCCCTCATCTGTGACCATGAGCATGGTCAGCTCGGCTCTGTCATGGTAGGGCTTCAGGCGGTTTACATAGATTACCTTCCTGGGGGTTCTGCAACTGCCAAGTCCACAAGATAGGTGACTTACCCTTTCTTTTTCTAGGATGCGGTAGGGTTCCCTCCACTTGTACTGGAGGGCTCTAGGGGCAACAGGCTCTAACACCCACCCATACCTTTTGCCCAGGTTGGTATACACCCAGTGCAGTTTGCTGGTCAAACCAAAGATTCTGGGGCTCTTGGCTGGCCTCAAGGTTTTTGTTTGCTTTTTTCATGTACTCAGTCATCCTTGAACGAAGGTCAAGCACATAATCCACTATATCCTGCTTGGGCTACCGAGGGGGGGGGCATTAGTCGCCTCCCATACTTCTTTTACAAAGCAAAGTGGTGCCTTAACAGGATGCCCAAACAGAAGTTTCAATGGGGAGAAACCCACCACTCCCTTATGTGGTACTTCCCTGTATGCAAAAATCAGCCAAGGAAGTAGGACATCCCTATCTCCTTCTGAGTTTTTCAGGGAGCCCACTGATCATGTCTTTGATCAAGTTAAACCTTTCAACAAGACCATTGTACTGGGTATGATATGGGGTGGTGAAATTATACGTCACACCACATTCAGCCCACATGTGCTTCAGGTAGCTAGTCATGAAGTTCATACCTCTGTCTGACACCACCTCCTTGAGAAAGCCCACTCTGGTAAAAATACCAATGAGGGCCCTAGCTACTGCAGGAGCAGCAGTAGTCCATTGGGGGATTGCTTCAGGGTACCCATGGCATGATCCCCTACCACTAGTATAAATCTGTTCCCTGATGCTGTTGGAGGGCCAAGTGGACCTACAATGTCAATCCCAACCCTATAAAGGGAACCCCAACCACTGGAAGTGGAATTAAAGGGGCCTTTGGTTGTCCATCTGTCTTGCCACTGGCCTAACAGGTGGCACAAGAGTTGCAAAACTCCTTCACTTTCTGGGGCATGCCTAGCTAGTAGAAGTGGTTAACCAACTGACTCCAGGTTTTTGTCTAGTCAAGATACCCAGCTAGGGGGATGTCATGGATCAATGTTAGGAGAAACTCTGCATTGCTGAGGCACTACCAATCTTCTGGTGGCCCCAGTTTAAGGTCTCTTTCCTCAGTATACAGGTGCCCCTTCTCCCAATAGGTCCTGTGGGTACCACTAACATCGCCTTTTTCTTATGCAGCAGCCTGCCGCTGCATGCGTTCAAGAGTGGGACAGGTTTGTTGTCCCTGGCTCAGATCTTCCCTAGATGGGTCCCCCTGGTCATAGGAACTCTGCAGTCTAAGGCTCAAGCTCCTGAGGCTCAGTTCCCTGTGGGACTATTAGGTGTTCTCCCTGCAGAGACAGATCCTGCTCTGTGATCTGTTTATAAGCTGGTCCCCCAGTTTTCCTGCCCTTCCACTTGGTAGGTTGAGCCATTATCCCAGGCCCCAACTCTACTTTTGCACCTTGTGCTTTGCTCTGTGTTCTGGTTTTGATACACACCTACTCAGGGATACCCAGCATAGCCGCATGGGTCTTTCTTTCTACCCCAGCCCAGGTTGAGAACTCCAGATCACTCCCTAGCAGACGTTGGACAGGCATAGAAGGAGATACCACCACCTTCTTTTGGCCAGTAACCACCTCCCCATTCTAAGGACACCATTGCCATAGGATGGACCTTAGCCTGATTGTCATCATTGAGGACAGTATATGTCTTGCCGGGAAGATACTGGTCTGAGGGCACTAGTTGCTCAGTCACCATGGTGATACTGGCACCAGTCTCTCTGTGCTTCAACTTGAATCCCATTTATATGAGGCTGTTGCCTGTACTTCTCCAGACTACTGGGCCAGACAGCCGGGGCAGCTACATATACCTCACCCTCTGAGACTAAAGTTGCATCAGTAGTCTCACTGACATGGTCAGGGCCTACTTGGAATCCCATCTGGAGACTTACCATTGCATTTACTGTAGGTGCACTGGAGGCATTCTTTTTGTTAAAACAGTTAAGATCTCCAGTTTGGTGACAATTGGTTTTGCAGGTATGGCACCAAGCCTTTCTGGGATCCAAATTGTTCCCTTTGTACATACCCTTTGACTGAGTCTCTGTGCCCACCCTCGTGCAGGTTTTTGGGGGGCTTCAGAAGCCTCTGTCTTTGTTTTGGTTACCCTCTTTCCCTTGTGGGGGCATTTTGGCCTATTTCTTGTGTTCCCCCTTGTTTTGACCAAGTGGTCTGCTTTCTTCCCCAACTCTTGAGGAGAAAGTGTACCTAGGTCTACCAGGTACTGATGCAAATTTTCTTGAACATAATTACTCAACAGATGCTCTTTGGTCGTTAGATTGTAAACCCCTTCATAATCATATACAATGTTACCTTTTAACCAGCCACCTAGAGTTTTCACTGAGAAGTCCACAAAATCAACCCAGGACTGACTCTGTTTTCTTTTTACTCTTCCTGAATTTGATTCTGTACGCCTCAGGAGTCAACCCAAACCTCTCAATCAGGGCACCCTTCATGGGCTCCTAGGAGGTTGCATTTGCCTCATTCAATGTGAGTCCTTCTTTCCTGAGAACAGTTCCCAAAGGGGAGTTCCCCAGTACTCCTCCTTAAGATTTCTGGAAACACAGGCCCTCTCATAGGCTGTGAACCACTTGGTGATGTCATCACCCTCCTCATATTTGGGGCCAATCCCTTTGGGGATTTTAGGGTCGCAGTGCTCTACTCTGTCCCTAGTTATGATATTGCTGCCATCATTTATGTGTGCTAAACCCATTTCTGCTCTTTCCCTCTCCATAGCTAAGATCCTGTGTTCCAGAGGTTAGCACTGGGGGCCGGGGCCACAAGGCAGCACCAAACTTAAACCCTCGGTGGCACAGGGGTGGCCAGGTGCAGAGTGCTTACACAGCTTCAGTTGCCCAATGTTAACCAATGGAGACATGGGATAACCCATGAAGCGCTACTCACAGGTGACTACAGGGGTTTATGTCCTGCAGTTGAGGTAAGTACAGGGAGGACCACAAGGCAGCACCAAACTTACAACCTCAGCGGCACAGAGGCGGCTGGGTGCAGAGTGCCAACAAAGCATCAGGCGCCCAATGTCATGCAAAGGAGGAGATCAGTTTCAGAAACAGGCTGGAGGCTCTGGCCAGGAGGATAGGCGAGGAAAACCCACAGCTGCCCAGGTGAATAGAGGTGCCAGGGGCCGTAGGGTCACTCACTGATGGTCCAGCTCCCCAAGGCCCAGGGGCTGTGGGTGCAGGGGTGCCTTTTGGCATCAGAAACAGCTTGCCAGACAGGTTGTGGTCAGCGGGGAGTCCTCATATTGAGCCTGCAGGCCTCAATGTGGAGTCCGGCAGGGCTCAGCCCAGCTCAGCTCACTAAGTCTGGGGAACTTTCATAGGACTGGTGGGCCACTTGGACTCGGGCCATGGGCATCGGGTGCAGAGGTGGTTCCATCTGTGGTTTTGCAGTTCCTCAGGCAGACTTCTTCTTTTTTGAAGTTTCCACAGGAGTTCTTGGTCTTTATCAAAGGCAGGCAGTCCTCACAAGACTTTGGAGGTCGCTGGGCTGCAGGACAAGTCGTCTTTTGGGTGCAGGTTCTTTGAGGGCTGCAGACAGTCCGATATGCCTGGGGCCAAGTCAGTTGGTGTCATCAGACTTCTCTGCCTGTGCTACTTCTGTGTTGTCCGGCTCTTCTTAGGTCAACAGAAATCTGAGTTCTAGGTTTCAGGGGTGCCACCTAAATAATTAATTTAAAGGCGTTACAGGGAGTGCCAGGTGGTAGCCAATGGGCTACTCACCTTTAGGGTAACTACACCCTTTTTTATGACCACTTCCTTTGGGAAATGGGTATAGCCTTAACCCTATTGGCCTAATTTCTTCCACACAAAATGGAGGAATTTAAAAAGTAGTGTCCACTTCAGCTCATCCACCTTAGGGGTGGGACTGGCATGAAGTTGGCACTCCTCCTAATCTAACTAATTTTAACACCAGTTCTGCCACCAAAAGTGGGGTCAGGGACTGGGGGTCAGCCTTCTCTACCATTTGGAGAGGCCTGGGTTGCATTTCAAAGGCGGCAAGGCCTTTAAAGCCCCCCACCCTGGAATGTCCATCCTGTCTGGGAGAGGAGTTCACACCTCTGCCCACAGCAGGCCTTTATTCTGAGCCCTCCTGAGCATTAGCTCTCACCTCAGGGGGCCATAACTCTATCTAAGGTGGCTGCTCTGGTGTTGACCAATCAGTGCTCCCTCTAGGAGCTGGTAACTTTTCGGGGAACACCTCTAAGGTGCCCTCTGAGTGCATGTATTAATAAATGCATCACTGGATTCAGTGAGGGTCTATTAATAAAAAATTACTGATACCAAACATCCCTATTGTCAACTACTTCACTACTGTCAACTCCATCAGGTATTTCAACATCCCTCCCTCCTCTGCAATTTAGGGATGTCTCTCCTCAGGGTGATGTTCTAGAGAATGGAGCAGGCAACTGTGTTTTGAACACCTTATCTGGTGAGTAGAGGAAGGCTCCACCGGTCTTGTCCAGGCACCTAAACCTAGCCTTCAGGAGCCCAAAAGGCCGCTCCACTGGCCTCCGTGTTCTTCCATGGGCCTCATTAAAGTGGACTTCCCCCAGCGTTGTTGGATTCCTCAGCTGTGCCAATAACCATGGTCGGTTAAGATATGCCGAGTCTCCTACACAGAAGCAACACATCAACAGATTACTCTCTTATCAAGCAATTGTCCCTTTCTAAACTAGGATTCAAGCAAAAGATCAACAAGTCATATTGTACTTACCAACAAGCCAGGCCCTATCTGGTCCAAGTTGTGACATCTGCATGGGTATATTGCTGTTCCATACTATGAATGAATCATGTGTTGACCCAAGGAAAAGGCGCACACACTTGAGATGTATAATTCTGGTAAGCAGACAACTTGCACATTGATGGAATGGAAGTTCTTCCAATTGCGGTAGACCTGTTCTCTGTTGTGTGGTGGAACCAAAGCAACATGTGTGCCATCTGTTGCTCCAATCACATGTGGTAGTCCACCCAAAGCATAAAACCTTCCTTCACGGTGGCCAAATCCTGTTAATGTGGGAATTGGATGTACCAGTTGATGTTTTTCATCAAGGAAGCAAGGACCTATTGTAGTACACCACTGAAAGTTGGCTGGGACATGCCCCCAGACACTGCCACAGTGTATTGAAAGGTAGCAATGGCTACAGGTTCAGATGACACTGGCTCACCATCATCTATCCCAGTCTGTCCCATTCCAAAACACACTTGTTCAAATAACCCACAAATCCCTGCTCTCATTGACACATAGCAACCCTTCTATCTTTCCTACAGTCACTGTATGTGATGCAAACCATGGGTTCTGACTCTTGGAAGTTTAGGCAGGAAGCCATTGTAGCTGTAGGTATGTTTATGTGCAAGCATTGTACGGGGAATTTGGCCCTTAGTCGTTCACAATGATTGTGAGTAATCACGGGTGGCTCTCACAAAAGGATTGGTTTTTTTTGTAAACAGATTTTATTGAAGATTCTGATATTAGAAACATAGTGCAGTTGTAATTGGACATAGGTAGTTTTGTAGCATCATTATGCATCATAACATGCAACAGAGCTTAGCTTATTGTGAATTTATACAGTAACTTAACATAACCATTTCCCCGTTCCTCCCCCGTCCCTTCCAGCTCCCTTGAGTTGCATTCACTGTGTATGTGAGGGAGTCATGTCTCTAGTTGGTGAACTGTGTGTATTTTGCAATAAGTAAGGAATAGTGACATGGGTGTAGGTATAGGGATAGAGGGTGCCGGAGAATGGGGGGGGGGTGGGTGTCATCGCACCTCAGTTGTCCTAGATCTAGGTCCCCTGTGCCTCACGTTCCTCAGGCTATTGTAGTTGGGGGGTCGGAGCCGGGGAAGGGGCCATCGATGACCCTTTGGACTGCACCTATGGGTCTTTCAAGCTCTCTAGTAGGGTCTCCCAGGCACGTGCTACATCCAATGGACTCAGTCCGCTTCCCGCCTCCAGAAGCAGCACAAACCCCTTGTATGTGGCGGTCCACCTCTCAAGCTCTTTCCACCACACAGCTATACGCGGGCAACCTGGGGCCTTCCAGTGCCGCTTCAGTTCTCTGTTTGCCAGAACGTACGTGAGGTCTTGGAATCTACTGGTTACTTTTGTCTTAGAGGTGTGGGGGGACCAACCCAGGATACAATGCTGCATTGTGCAAGGGACGTCCCTGTTAATGACAGCTGCCACTGTTCTAGTTACTTCTGCCCAATATGTCGCCAAGTGAGGGCAGTCCTAGAACATGTGTTTGATTCCAGCTCCCTCTGCCCCACTTCGGGGACAGGCTGCCCCCATTGTGTGGAAGTAATTATTTATATGGCTCATGTTAGGTATGCTCTATGTAAGATTAAATCATTTATCAATTTAAATCAGGCATTGCTGGATATTTTCACCGTCCTATTTAAAATGTTCGTCCAATACTTTTCTGGAATGGATGCCCCCAAAGCCTAGTCCTGGTTTGCTCTTAGGGTGTGTAGGAAAGTGCCTCTTTTGACATGATCACCTCCCACTTTTTGCCTGGTTTCTTTTGCAATTTCAACCGAAAGTGCAGTGGGTCCCTGCTAAGCAGGTCCCCCATGCCAGATCTCTTTCCCCAAAACTGCACATTTGTTTGTCCCAATTAGCAAATCTTAGCTACCACTGCAAGGCCCTAGTAAATGGTACCACCTGGTACCAGGGCCTGGGGTACAAAAGGGAGACCCCTAAGGGCTGCAGCACAAATTGTGCCACCCTCATGGACTCTCTCACTAAGTGCACACAGTGCTGTTTTTGCAGGCTGTGTGTCTTGGTGCAGTATTAAAAAGAAAACACAACATGGCACACAGCCTATATGCCATGTCCCTTTTACACTGCATGCAATATATGTAAATCACCCCTGTAGTAGGCCTTCCAGCCCTAAAGGCAGGGTACATTATATTACATGTGAGGACACACCTGCATGAGCAGATATGCCCCTGCTATGTCTTTGTCACATGTGCTGGACACTGGTAGTTATGAGTCATCTTCATTTGGACATTACAACGTTGTGACATTTGCTGTGATATGCTGCTGTTTGGAAGAACAAAGTGAACATGTGCTGATCCTGGGACAGACACCCACCTGAGATGGACAAATCTTTTCCAGAGATAACTTGCCCTGTGGTCGTATGGATATTCAGAAGATTATATCTGACCTATTTTCTGTGTGTTGCTGCCATCAAGGCAATATGTGCCACTTGAGTTGCGCAAATCACATGTGTATGTAAAGCCCTAACATTGTTCATCCTTCACATTGGCTAAATCTTCAGTTTGTTGACAGTGGAGGTAGCTGTTAGTGTGTTTCATCTTAGGTGACAGAACTTTTTGTTAGCACACCACTGTATGGGTAATGTGTCATTGTACCACATACTGCCACAGTGTCCTGTACTGGTCATGTGACCTCAAATGTTGTCACTGCCATGATGTAGACTATTGGTCTTATTGATCTAGGATTCCTATTGTAAGGGAAGGATATATGGCTCCAACTGAGGTCACGCATCAATGACAGTGTGCCTATTTCATTTGTTCCAGTTGCATATTACCTTTCCTCCGTGGTTTCAAGGTCGTTGAACATATAACCCTGAATGGCACAGACTACTGGGGTTTTGAACTGGTTTTTGTAACTCATATTCCATTTCTACAAGGACCTGTTGCCAACATTTGCATGTTCCAAATATATCCTAAGTTGAGTTTGTTTTCTTTGAATACATTGGTTAACACTTTGCCTCTTTGTAATTGCAACATTTTTCCCGAAATTAATGTTTCAAAGATTTGGCAACATGATAACGGAAGATGGACATGACAAAGGAAATGCAACAAATAATCAAACAAGAGTCTTATACTCTGTGCCCATTACATTTATTAACATAACACAAAAATAGTGAGGTGTTTTTATAAAAAGATGAAATAAAAAAACAATTTGTCATGGTGGATGGAAACATGGTAGTAGAGCCAAAAACTGTTTGAAGTCTAATATCCAAAATACAACTGCGTTAAAAAAAACAACAAAAAAAACAACTCCATTAAATAGTTCACAGAGTGTAATAAGGTTCTGCATCTCTTGGAGATGGTGGTGTTGGTTTTGCCATCCTCTCCTGCTGGTCCGGATGACCGCCCTCTTCAGGGAGGAGTGGGGAGCAGAGGTGCAGGGACTGGGGTGGTAGGGGCATGCTACTCATGTGGCAAGGCTTCCCTGCCTGTTTCTAACAGTGGTATACTTTGGCCAGATGCAGAGGGATCACAGACAGAGGGAGATGGTACAGGAAAAGCCCTGCACATATGGTGGTAAATGTCAAATAGCACCCCAGTCAGGGAACTCATTTTTTCATTGTGGGTCTGTTGTTTCAATTTGTGCTCCCTCTGCACCTCCTTGACTTCCAGGAGCTCAGTTATAACCTGGCCCATCATTTCTTGGTCAATGATGGTCTGGCTAACAAACCCCCCCCAGTGGTCTCCCATGACTGGCCCACAAATTCCCTCCCATGAGCCCTACCCCCACTACCCTGTGCCCGTGAGGAAATGTGCCCCAAATCACAGGGTCCGGGCAGAAATGGAGGCTCTGTTGTTGGTGTCTCAACAGGAGCCAGGACTAGGGGGCACCGTTTGGTGTGTACATCCTCCGTGCACCTGAAGTGATGGTGTTCTCATGCTGAGATGTTGCAGTTGTGGTGGGAGGTGTAGGTGTGGGCTGAGTTTGATTCGCTGGAGCTGTCTGGTCAGACAGACCAGCTGGCTTATGGTCACCATGACTTGCAGCTTTGAAGTCCTCACTGTAGGCTTGCTCCTGGACTCAAGTGGAGGTGTCTTGGACGGTGATGCACTGGTATGGGTATGTATAGCTGTGAAGGTTACAGGGAATATGTAATTAAAATATAGTTTGTGCATTTCATGTGTCTTTGTCTGCAAAAGGGCCAACCTAAAAACTAGAAAGAGAGTGATAGATTGATTAGGCAGTGCTGACCTTGTAGAGATGTCCTGAAATGCCAAAGTGTTATTTCAGATTTGTAGGTTACATGTGACAGACATTGAACCAAACAGAGTGTTGAGTAGATTGGAGTACTGGATCATTTCAAGGCCTAGCAGGCTGCAATACAATGGATACAAAGTGCTTCATAATGTACATGAAACTGTAAGTGGTCATCATATCGGCAATGAAATTTAACTTGTGTGTGGCTACTCATTCTATTCAGCACGCCACAACACATTTTTGGATATCTTGGATTCAAAAGACAATGAATAATATAAGCATGTTCATCAATTCAATGTAGCTATGAGCCAGTGGTTGAGATACACAAGAAGTGATATTTTAATCCACAGCATGACATGGTGACTGTCAAATGCACTAGTTTTTTAAATGTGTGTACGTATGGAAGTAAAGGATGGTGGAACAATATTACATTCCACTATTGTTTTTCAGATCCAAAAACAGAGCATCATGGTAGTTGTAGTCATCTGTTGACAACATAGATAATACTTGTGTGAAAAGTAAGTTACACATATCACTTACAATGACTACATTGGAGATAAACACTTGTTTGCAATTTGTACACACATATGGATATGATGTAACTAAGAGAAAATACCACTTAGAAACACCATACGTTCCTGTGAAAACGATGTAGTTTTGGACCTGTTTTTGTAAACACAACAGCATACATTGATATACAGTAACTGGCAGAGCACATGCAAGGAATGATCCATAGGGAACTACACACATTCTGACTATACATATTGCATTATGTTAGGAGAGATACAAACATGCTGCTAGTAATATGTATAACACTACATATTTTGTTTAGTCAAAATTAGCTATATCTGTGTTGCTAAGGTTGTTGCAGCATTGTAAACGTCTAACCTTTTTTTAACCAATTTGTATTAGGTATTCAGAGTATAGTTATAAAGCATTAATTCAGTCAGATCTATGCCGTGTAATATCAGTACATTTTGTCATGCAGATTTATATGTATGGGCACATAGTAGAAACATAGGGTAGGAGCCCTAGGTTCTTTCAAGTCTATAAACATTAACATGAAAAGGGGGAGTCAGCATAACGCAGTAAATCATGAATCAAACATTGATGCAGCATGCAACACTGTGGTTACTTTCTTTATCCTGTGGTCGCCCTGGCTTCTTATTAATACTTGAAAGTGGAAACCATGGGGTACAGTGAGGGGGTGAGTCAGATTGGTGATCCAGCCCATCAGCATGTCTACAGATATTGAGGAGATTGGGTAGAGATCAGTCGGGTGGGACGTGAAGGTAGTGGAGTAAACGGGGGGGCGGGATACAATCAGAGAGCTAAGTTGGAAGCTCTTCTTTGTATAGTTACAAGTCTTGCATGTACATCTCCCAGCCAGCTGCAATAAGTGTCCTGCGTAGTCCCCATGCCTCCTCCCTTTTTAGCACTACTGTTTCAGCTTTTCCCCATTTTAGCAATGCTACACTCCAGTAATGTATACTTAGAGTGCCTGAGCTTTCCAGTGCATAGCAATGGTTCTGCAGCCAAATAGTAGAGCACGGTCTATTAACTGGTTGGTTACTGTTTCTCTTTTCCAGCATTTGAAAAGACCAAGTAGAGCACTTTCTGTGTTACTAATATCAGCCCCATCTGTGAGCTCCTCAATGGCACTGGTAATATCCGTCCAGAGCTACACTGCCTCCAGATAGGACTAAAACATATGTGCCAAGTCCATGATGGGGCCTCCACATCTGGGACATTCTGGGAAGGAACCAAATATGGGGTGCAGGGCTGTGGGTGTAAGATAGGCCGTATGCATTATGTTGTGCTGAATGTATTGACATTTCAGATTCTGCAAAACTTTCCAAGGGTAAATTAATATCCTTTCCTATTCATTGTCTTTGAGTTCCCTACCCATCTCCTGTTCTCAGTTCCGGCAGGTAGATAGCAAGGGGGTCTTGGATGATGTGTGTTAATGCGCAAGTGAACCAGGTGATTAGGTAGTGCCCACTGCTCATGATATGAAGTGTGTGGACCAGTGGGTGATGTTCAGGTTCTGCATCCGTGATGTGCCATAGATCAGTGCTCTCAATAACCTTCCATGTGCGTGGAAGTGCCTGGCTGGTAAGTCCCCATCTGCAAGTAGTTGGTCGAAGGGCAGTGGTGACTTGTTATGAAATAAAGCACCCAAAGTGGTTATACCCGCTACTTATCAGCTTTGGATACCCTCCTGCACCAATATTGTGTGGAACTGACTCATAGTGGAGAGTTTGATTTCGAGGAAGTATTGTGTGATTAGGGACATTAGTCGGAGTACACCAGAACTGCGATGGGCTGTTTTATTTAGCAGGACACTGGAGTGCTGAGGTGGTGCAGGGTTGGGTAGAACTCTTTTCCGCACCACACGTTGCTCTATATTGGAGGGGGCTAGTCCCACTTCTTCTAGGAAGCGACATGCTAGTCATCGGGCACGCCTTTCAAGCTGGGCAGACAGATAATAGTGCTCAAAATTAGGGTCCCCTAGATCCTCTCTTGCTACCGGCAGTTGCAGCTTATTTAGTGCACCACAGCATCTACTCTTATTCCAAATGAAGCATCCCAAAGCCGGGTGGAGCCTGTGAAATACAGATCTGGGGATGTTTACAGGTAAACTGTGAAAATAGTATAAAAGGCAAGGGAGCATAACCATCTTGGATAATTAAATCCTACTTTGTACCGTGAACAGGAGTGTGCTTCAGAAGGCCATCTGGGGGCGCAAGGGGGCTATGGCTCTAGTAAGGTTATCATCTAAAAGATCTTGAGTGTTGTGGTAGATATTTGTTCCCAAGTACCAAAGGGACAAGCTTCCCACCGCAGAATATGATGGTCCACTTGGAAGTGTTGAGGTGGGCAGTTAGGGTGGAGAGGGAACAGACATGATTTAGTCCAGTTAACACCCAACCCGTAGGCTGCGTGGAAATTCTGATAGGATAGCTGTTATATCGTCTATGCCCTGCCTGATGTCATGTATGTAAATTGGTACACTGGATTAATGTCCAGTGCGTCAACCATTGGTCAAAGAGGGTGGCCGTCGTCACAACAAGGGAGGTCGGTAGGGGAGGATGTGAACGATCTAGCTGCAAATCAAGTACACTACTAGAATCCTCTCCCAGCAACCAAGGAATTAGTGCCCATTTGGTTAGTATGGTTGGAAATTGGGTACAAAAGGCTGGCTGTGCCATATTAGGAGCATAGATACTACCCAGTAGCACAGATTTTAAATTTAGGGTCTCTTTCACAAATATATATTACCCTTCAGGATCAATTACGGTCATCATATGGCAAAGAAGAAGGCCAGGACGGATCCAGATGAGAGCTCCTCTTGCAAAACCGGAGCATGTGGAACAGTAGCAGTGACCTCTCAATTTAACATCTTCCCCTCCCGCTATGCGCATTTCCTTTAAGAATGCTATTTCCACATTCCTGCGCTTGATATATTGCTGTACATCATGTCTCTTCCGGGTGGTCCCAAGGCCCTGGACATTCTAAGTCACTACTCTAATTCCAGCCATTGTTTATGAGCATGACAGGTGGGCAGGGTGGGATAAGCAAGGGCAAGATGGACAATGTGACTTTCATAATGTGTAAAGTGTAACAACAACAACGACCCACAATTCCCAGCCCAGGGTGATCCCAAAGCATAAAAAGACTCAAACCATTAACAAACTATCCCAAAGATGGGGTACTCCTATTTGCCCTGTAATTCAGGCCATGGCCATCCAGGAGTAGAACAGGGGGGTGGTCGGCACTGTAAGATTACAAAGGCAATACCAAAGCAGTAGTGAAGCCTACAGCGAATACAGCCACTAGGCCCTTGGTGTCGTCCACGCTATTACTTTAACAAAGTCAATCCAGGACCGAGAACAATAGTGCACAGCAGGTCATTTGAGTTGTGGGCAAACAAGAGGTGTATGTATGAATCAACAATATTATTTGACGGTTAGACAGAGCATCATATTAGTGAGTCAGCGGTTTGTGGGGTTTCGTCCGGCAAGATCTCTGATGGGGTCGCACTGGAAGATGTGTTTTATTCAAGGCCCAAGGGTTGATCGTCTGCGGAGGCGGTGAGCAGCTATCGGTCCACAATGTAGATAAGGGCTGACAGTGTGTGCATGTGGTCCTGTCGCACCTGGGCTGGGGTGGGAACTCTCAGCAGCTTAGCTGGTTGTGTACCCCGATTATTGCTCCTCCTTTGGCGGTTCCTCCTGTCGGCGCGTGAGTGCAGGGCGGCCTCGGAGGAGCTCAATCTTCATATCTCCTCTGCTCCACCCAGGCATCCGAAGGTTCGGTGAAGAAGTAACTAGTTCCATTGACCATGATCTTTAGGTTTGATGGGAAGTGCAGGGAGTATTCAAGGCCTGCTTGCTGTAAGTGCCTCTTGACCCCCAAAGGAAGGATGCCCATCCGCTGTACCACAACGATGTAATCTGGGAACAGAAAAACTCGGGCATTTTTGTAAGTGAGTGGTTCGGCTGTGCGTGATGCACGCAGTATGGTCTCTTTATCCCTATAATTTAGGAGCTGGACTACTACTGATCTCAAACGTGCTTCCACCAGGGGTCTCTTTGTCGGTACTTGATGCGCTCGCAAGATAGTCAGGCAATAAGGTGTCAGGGTCTGTTATCTGCGCTAGCCCTGGGTGCCGTTTTTTAAGGCCTGCCCCCTCCTGTGCGTCAAAATGACGTCACAGTATAAATATGGGGCACAGGCCTTAAAGTCATTTATTAGAAGGGAACGCCTACCTTGCATATAATTAACGCAAGGCTGGTTCCCCCTTCTACAAAATTACGCACATGGTGGAACTTTGACGCCCGCGGGGTCGGACGTCAAAGTATAAATATGGGGCAGTGTTTGCGCCGAATGTGCGTCATCATTCGGCGCAAACAGAGTATAAATATGCCCCGCGATGTATTCTGGCGGGGGCTTCTCTCCTGTTTGAGTGCAATCCTCTCGTGAATTTTACCAAAAGACCCCATGATGGTCCTTCTACATATCGCTGAGCGCATTGGGGGTAACAGGTAAAAGCATGCTATCCTGTTTCCAGGCCTTGATCTCGCCAAATGTGATATCGACAAACATTGGAAGGCCATGGCCCCGCCCCCGTTGGCTGCTTGAAAAAGAGATTTGTAACATTGTATGGGGCTGGCTACCAATCTAGGGGTTGCCCTCAGAAACAACAAAAATCTGGCAAAGATGGGCAGTCTACCAAGGTGTTGTGTTGGAACCAATGTGCCCTCATCATGCGGGAGCGGATGAAGACATCCAGGGGTCATGGCCCGTTAAGTGTGAATGGACGTCCAACTACAGAGATCTAGACAATGGCTGATGCATGGACATTTGAGGGGATGGGTTTGGGGAGCTGGCCTGTGCATGTTGTTGGTATTTATTCTTTATTGCATGCCTATCTTACTATTCACATACATGGTTTTATGCATTCCCATGGCTCGATATCTGTTTTGGCCTTCTATGTCATGTATGTGTACTAAATTCAATAAAATTTGTTCTGAAAAAAAAAAGCTTGGACACTAGAAGATGTTCGCCAACTGGTATGTTAGCAATGGGAAGCTGACCAGTAGAAATTGATGATCTGTAAGAGTTTATTTTTCTATAAGAGAGGCTGTCTGACACTAAGGGCGCTAGAAAATTTGTGACATGAATTTTATCTGCAGCCACAGGATCCAAACCCCCTTCCACATACCAGCATGACCATCTATTCTGAGCTGCCTGGTACCTTTTACGAGTTGTCTGCCCAGGTTTTGTCAATGAGATCAAGAGCTTGATCTAAATGTCCTAGCATCTCTAGAAAGTTTCCATACTACCAACTTCAACTGTTGAGCCATGACCAAGGGTGCTGCTGCCCCAAAGGATCCAGAAGGATCCAGGAATTTATTCGGGAACCAAACCAAGAAAATAAGAGGGGACACTTGCTAGACAGTTCCAGAAGAATCAGAAACCAGCTCTGCATCCTTCATAGAGATGAAATCAGTATTAGCACTGCTGATTGCCTCCTCACCTGGAGGGCTACTCTCAGAAGCATGGAGAAGAGGGAAAGGTGTAATTCAGTCCAGTCCAGTCTGCTTCTGTAAGAAGGCACCCATCACTTGGGCCATATAGTCCAGTGTCTAACTGAAAAACAATAGTAACTGGTACATCAGCTGACATGCAAAGAGATCCACTTGACATGGACTCCACCTCCTCATGATCTTGGAAAACAACTATGGATCCAGCTTCCGTTCGCTGGAATCCCTGAGATGACAAGAGTTACCGTCAGCCATTGAGTTCTGTTTGCCATGAAGGTGAAAAGTCATGACTAAGATTTGATGCTGAAAGCAATAATGCCAGAAATGTTTGCCAATCTTGGCCACAAGATGCAATCTTGTCCCACCAGGAGGTTGACATACTGGACTGCGGAACACTGTCCATTTTCAACAGGACTGAATCACAAAGAAACCTGTTAATAACTCTAGACAACTGATGTATAAAGAGAGTCTGTCTTTGGACAACCTGTCCCCATTGTCAAATCTCTGCTGTGAGCACCCCATCCCCAACGGCTGGCATCAGACTATCATCATGCCTGGAATCAGACCAAAAATGGCCTTTCCTTTCCATACATCCATGTGATTGAGCCACTATAGTAGTTCATGACGCACCTTTGGGATCATGGCTAACTGATCTGACTAATTTGTGCTTTCTGAAAGGGCAAGATTTTGAGGCACTAAAGGGCGAGATAGTAAAGCGGGTCCAGGAAGATTGCCTTACAGAAAACACCATAAGGTCCACCAGTCTCACTGGCCAGCGAAGAAAGTGGTCTGTGGATTTCTTTGTTTGTAGCTCTGATCTTTTGCACTGGGAGCGCTAGGGTGGCTGTGATATATCTATGATGAACCCTAGAAAGATCATCTTCTGTGATGGGAGCAGATCAGACCTGGTGTAGTTGATGATGAAACCTAACTATTCTAGAAGGAATATGGTAAGATCCTAGTGTTGTTTGAGCAAGATCGGGTCTTGTGACATTAACAGAAAATCATCCAAGTAGATGATTAGTTGAACACCTTTGGCTCTCACGTTTTTCATGACAGGCTTCAGCAACTTGGTTAAGTACCATAGAGCCGGAGAGAGTTTAAAGACATTGCCAAGAATTCATAAGTACATTGTTTCCACTGAAACTGCAAGAAATGTTGATGAAGTGGAAAAATCAGGACTGTTAGGCATCCTTCAAGTCCCAGCAGACCATGAAATCACCTGCTCTGAAAAGGTCTCTCAACAAAATAATCCTCCTAATTTTAAAATGTCTGTTGGGATCCAAGAGTTGAATTCTTTGGGATTGATTACTGGACGCAAGCCTCTGCCCTTCGTGTCCATTACGAAGATTGTTTCTTATGCAGACTCTGGGGTGGGGAGCCCAGGAAGCTCTAGCTTGTTTCTGTTGAAGGGTTGCTATAAAAAAAAAAATGAGGGACAGGGAGATTAAAGGTCCAGTGTATGGCCTCCCAAATTTACTTAATACAAATACAAATACACTGTTCCCCAGAAAAAAAGAAGAACACAGGGCAACCCTTATGCTAAAAGCAAGTGCCCTCACACATCCAATTGGATGTCATGCTTCATCATCGGGCAAGCTCCTCATCAGACCGGCGCTGCAATGTCTGACGGGCACCCCTGTAAGCGGGCTCTTTGCAGGAGATCTTTTCTCAGTAGCTCTGTGCCGTGGTGAAAAAAACGTAGAGTGATTAATGCCCACCTACAGGCACTACAGAAAGTAGGAGAGAGAAAAAAAAAGAATTAAAATTGGCTCAAAACCCGAACAGGACACCACAATTTAATGATCAAGGGAGGGTGATGGCCAAAGCAATAAAAAAACAGAAAGGAGAGTGGGGAATGAGATAATGCTCAGACACTCTCATAATACAAGTGAAGACAGGGGGTAAGAAACTATCCTAAACCCCTGAAGACAGGGGTTAACATGTTTCGTGTCTCAAGGGTCCATATGGATCCATCGACACTTCATCAGGACCAAAAACTATATTTAACACTTCTCCTGTTGATTCAATCTCAAGACCTCAATGTGTCACAAACTGTCAGTCTAATTAAACTTCATTCACTTACTACAAATAAACTGCACGTTAGTCGTCTATCCAGGAGCACAGCCATGGGTAGGTCCCTTGCTGGGGAACGCCGACTTTAATTGACTATGCTTTCCCCTTGGTTTGTGATTACCTATGGAGCCAGATCCTAGATGTGGGACGGTCGACCCTTGCAATAGATTAGCCTGACGTGTAATTTCTTTCAAAAAGGGCATCGCCAAACAGCGACCCATCAGCTGAAGGACCGGCTCTGCTTGGTGCCAGTTTGCACAACTTGGGGGTCTGTACTAAGGAGGATAGAACCGCTCTGTTCAGGAGATAAGGCTCAATTTGCATTGTCAGCTAGGCAGATGGCTTCTTGGGGCTCTGTTGATGACAGGGCTTTGGTCTTTGGCCACAAAGGCCATGTCTAAGATCTTCGACTGGGAGCCCAATATGTCCATTAACTTGCCCTGGCATGCTTCCAAGATCTATCTATACCTTTTTTCAGGACCTTGACAAACTTCTCTAGAAAAGTGGACAATTTGGGGTCTATCTCGGGGGTAATAGCTACCTTGCCCAGCAGGGAAGATCTGGCACATTTCACATGTAAACAAGTACGGAATATTTTTGGGAACGATTTATGGAGTATGCTTTGGACATACGCTGCCGTCTTTCAAGACAGTGTCCAGCTGAAAGAGCGAGGATGGATGATATGCTTTGGATCGAAAGTGTCATGCAAAAAGGGATGTTGAGATTGGAAGCTGAGAGACTTCCCCTGTGTCAAGCTCTCCCTGTCTTTTCTTTTTTGGGGCTGGAAGCCAAGATTTAATATCCTCATTGTTTATAGCGTCTGTATCTCCATCTGGGTTCTGAAAGTCTGGAAGCAAGTCTCCTCCTCATCATCTACCTCCAGATTGGAAAGTCTTGAAGAAAGTCTTCTCCTCATCATCTACTTCCAGATTGGTAGCCAGGGAGTCTAAGTAGGCTTTCTTCACTTAGTCCATGGAGCATCTGCTTTGGAAGTAGTTTTAGATTTGACAGAAGCCGGGCCCAAGGGGCTCGAGGGCAACTGAATCAATCCAGCAACGAAGTCTGAAGTTGTTGAGCCACAGGGCCCCATGAGGCTGTTATGTTTTTTTCAACGTGATTTTGTAGGATCTGGTTCAGTGTAGGCCAGCCAGAACCCAGCACATAATCTGTTATGTTATCTTACATCAAATCAAAAGGAAAGTTGGATGTTTTTGACTGAGGCAAGGTGTCACCATCAATGGGCAAGGTGTTGAGGCTCTAGGGACACTGGTGCCAGTATTGCTATGGTGAGGAGTCAGCTGGTGTCTCCAGAGCAGGTGATTCCCAAGTCATTCCACCAAGCTGTGGTGGCTGAAAACAGGGAGGGCCACTATCTAGTGGCCCTTGTTCCATTTGAAAGGCCACTATCCAGTGCCCCTTGTTCTATTTGAGTGGGGGAGGGTGGAGTTCAGGACTTATGAAGGTTGCTATTTGTTGGGTAATGACCTAGAGTCTTTTGCCTGGAAGGAGGTGGCGCTCAAGGCTCACCTGGAGATGCTGGGGTTACCTGATTGGATATGTGCCACTGCAAGATCCATGGCTGCCTGGGAGGGGAGTCAAGGAGGGCTGGAGCCTGGAACAATGGCCCAGTCGGCTGCTAAATAGGGGATAGGCAGAGGGCTAGGTCAGCCAGCCCCTGAATGCACTGCTAGTGAGATGGAGGGGGCACTTGCAATGGTCACCTCGGAGTCCACTGAGGAGGGCACTGCTTCCCTTAGTGACCTGTCTGCACCTGCTGATTGGTATGTGAAAGGAGGACCCACCAATGAGGAGTTCTGTAGGGCACTAAGGGAGTGCCCAACCCTTGAGAGCATGAGGCGACAGGCTGGAGCACAAGCAGCAGGTGTTGTCTTTGGGAGGTATCACATTTACTGGGAGGACAACCTCCTTTACAGTGAGCCTAAAGCTCCTGCACATGGGACAACAAGGGCCCTGATAGTCCCCCAGTGCTACAAGGCCTTTCTTCTGGGGCTGGCTCATGAGATACCCCTGGCAGCACACTTAGGTAAGACAAGACCTTTGCAAGGCTTGTCCCCCACTTCTATTGGCCCAAGATGAGGACCTTATCAGACACGTTCTGTAGGACCTGGGTGACCTGCCAGGCCAGAGGAAGACAGATCAGAAGCTGAAGGCTCCCCAGAAACCACTGCCAGTAGTTAGCACCGCCTTTGAGAGGGTGGCAATTGACATTGTTGGGCCCATGGAGACCCAACCACTTTTGATCACAGGTTTAACCTGGTTCTGGTGGATCATGCCACACGGTACACAGAGGCCATCTCTCTGAGGACCACCACTGCATCTATAGTGGTAAGAGCCATTATGGGGATTTTCACCCAGGTGGTCTTCCCCAAGGAAGTGGTGTCTGCTTATATGCAGTCCATGTGGAAAGAGTGTGGAGTAACTTACAAGTTCTCCTCCCCTTTCCACCCCCAAAACAATGGCCTTGTGGAAAGGTTCAACAAGACCCTGAAAGGCATGATCAGAAGTTATCCTGAGGAGAAAGTGGGATATCATTTTGACCTGCCTGTTTTTTGCTTACAGGGAGGTACCTCAGAAGGGAGTGGGCTTCTGTACACACCCCCTTTCAGAGGACCTTGTGGTTTGGTGAAGGAATGGGAGCAAGGGTAGGAGGCTGGCTCTCTATATAGTGTACAAAAATGATGTGTACTGTGCAGCGAGTCCAAGCAACCCCACCTTGGTATTCAGAGCTAATAAATATACCACCTAATGCTCTATTTTTAGTGGTAGCTTGTTCAAGCAGTGAGTCTAATCTTGGAGATGTGCTAATCATTTGTTGAACCCCTTGTATCAATAAATGTGGACACACACTCAAAAGAATAACTCAAGACCAATTTACAAAAATACTTCTGACTTTTATAAAAAGTTTAAGACTAAGATCATCAAAATCGGGTAAGTACTTTTTAATGTATGGTTTTTCAAAGTTTAGCAAAAATAGTATTTTTGTGCGTAACTATGCACCATTGGAATTAATGGGAAAAACGTAAAAAATGCATATGCAATAGACAGTGCTCTCAAAAGTTCTGTTTTTAGGTCGAGGTTGGCGAGATGTCCTGTGGGACAGCCAGAGAAGTTTCGGACGTTCCTGGTTCGAGCATGAGCAGTTGCTAAAAGTCTTGAAGCTGGGGATGAGCGTAGAAGGGAACCACGTGGAAACACACTGCACAGGTGGATTTAAAGTTAAGTCCAGTGGGTCCCGCTGGCGTGTAGAGGTCGCAAGGGGTTATGGGCCCCAAGAGCACAGCTAGTTTTCCGATGCAGGGGCCAGGGAGGCCCGGTGCAGTAAAGATAGGTCAGCCAAGGGTCGTGCATCCTAGGGTCCTTGGATCCAGGTGCAGGTCACTTTGAGGTTGGATTGCAGGTCAGCAGGACCACTCTGGGGGGAGGTTCTTGGGTGTCCTGAAGTCCCTTGATTGGAGCTTGCTTCCGGGCCTCGGAGAGTCTGGATTGAACTTTTCTTCTGGTTGTCCGACACTGAGGGGGTCTAGTACCCTGGGCTAGGGTTCGTTGGTCAGTGGCCGGTCAGTGAACTGGACTTCACTGGTTCTTTCCTGCTGGGTGCAGGGAGTGATGCCTTCACCCTAGAGGGAGGTTCTGGGGTTTCTTTGAGTCCATCCGACGTCCAGTCGAACCCTCAGTGGTGACTGTTGAGTCCTGGGTGCAGCAGGCAGGGTTTGGCACCTTTTTCTTATTGCAGCAGGACTTCTGTTCTCGAGCCTTGGGTTTTCTTTGTTGCTGGCCTTCTTGTGTCCATCGAATCTAATCTGCTGGTCTAGGGATGCCCACTAAATACTGCTTTTAGTGGGAGTTAAGGTGAGTCCCCGATAGTTGCCAATGGGACACTTACATTAGGGTGGCTACACCCACTATGTGACCACTCCTGTGGGAAGAGGTCACATCCCTAATCTTGATAGGTTATTTTCCTGTCTTTCAAGGAGGAAAATGGAATGGAGTGGTCACCTCGCCTGCCACACGAGGGGGGTGGTGCAGGCTGAGGGGGCCACTCCTTCTACTCTGACTAAGTTTTCCCAACGGTTTGGGGAAAAACCATTGGATGGCCATCTGCTACTAGCAACAGAGTCAGAGTTCAGATTTCAAAGGTGGTAAAGCCTTTGAAGCTGACCGCTGGGCCTTGGCGCCTACCTGGTGAAGGAGGTGTAACACCTCCACCCAGGAAAGGCTTTGAGTTCTGGTTCCTGAGAGCAGAGGCTCTCACCCCAGGAATCCAGATTTGTGTCAGAAATGGCAGACTGGTAAACAAACAGTCAGCAACCATACCAGGCCTGTTAGGTTTTTGCAGGGGGCACCTCTAGGGTGCCCTCTGGGTAGATGTTATAATAAATCCAACACTGGCATCAATGTGGATTTATTATTCTGAGTTGTTTGATACCAAATAATCCAGTATTCATAGAGGCCACCATGTGGCTGGCAAACTCGTAATGACCAGTATCCAGCATAAGTATTTGCTATGGATTCCTTGTACATTTACTGTCTTAAGGTTTTGTAAAGATACAGTAGGGGTATATTTGCTCATGGAAATATACGCCCTCACATGCATTATAGTGCACCCTGCCTTAAGGCTGTAAGGCCTCCCCGAGGGGTGACTTACCTATAGTGCATGCAGTGCTAGTGGAGAGGGCACTCTTGGGGAGTGCCATGTCGAGTTTGCAGCTTTTAAATACACCTTGTCGTGTTCGTGCAATGGGTGCTGCAGCTCTGAAGGGCCCTCTTTAGTATCCATGCCCTAGATACCAGGGGAACAACTTACTAAGGACCTAGAAGAGTGGCTGAAATGTCAATACATAGTATAGTTTTGGGGAAAGGGATTTGGCCCTGGGAACACGTATAGCAGGGGTGCAGGGCAATTACAGTTTGAAACCATATCAGTTTCAAGTCAAAAAGTGGGGGGCTAACCATGAAAAAAGAGGCCCTTCCTCACAGCAAACTCCTAAGAATGTCCCCCACTATGTAGTAAACTACATGCCAGCCTTCTGGAGTCAAAAGGCTAAGTTGTGGAAACAAGCTTCTGACAACTTAGAAGCAAGCCAGCCAGGCTGTGCTGAAGGAGTAGTATGACCAAAACTCTGCCACTGTGGAATGCCTGCCTTGGCAAAACGTCTGGGTGATGGAACCATTGGAACCTGGGGCCCTACAGGATCGCTGGGCTATGAGGTGACTGAAAAGAAGGGTAAGCTCACCTATGTGGTAGACCTTAAGACCCCAGGCAACCCCACCGGGTGCTTCATATCAATTGCCTCAAAACTCACTTTGAGAGGTTTGAGGTTACCATGCTGCTGGTGACTGATGGAGCTGATGAGGAATGAGAGTGAATCTCTGTCTGACCTCCAAGGAGAAAGATGGGTCTGTGGAAGGGGTGATTCTTTCCTTCACCTTGACTCCTGAACAGAACAGGGACTGTTGCCAAGTATCTCCCTTACTCCTGGGATTACCCACCTGTGTCCCCATGATGTGAACACAGGGGACAACCTCCCTGTCAAGCACAAGTCTTACAGGTTGTGGGATAAGGTGGGGGCATCAAGAGTGAAGTCCCCAAGATGATGTATTTGGGGGTGATAGAACCCTCCAATAGCCAGTAGCAAAAGCTGCCCCGCCGGGCACCATACCTGAACTGAGGTTCTGTGTGAATTACAGAGATACGAATTCTGTAACCACATCTGGTGCTCATCCCATTCCCCAGGCAGATGAGCTGATTGAAATGTTGGGGGCTGCCAAGTAGTTAAGTACCTTTCATCTTACATCAGGGTAGTGGCAGATCACCCTAAGTGAAGGAGCCAAGGAGAGGTCAGGCTTATCCACTCCAGAGGGCCACTGCCAGTTCAGAGTGATGCCCTTTGGGCTAAAAAAAAGCTCCTGCCACATTCCAGAGGGTGGAGAACCAGGTACATGCTGGGTTTGAGGCCTTCACTGGTGCTTATTTAGATGACATAGCTGTCTTTAGTAACAACTGGAAGGACCACCTCTGTCGCCTCTGGGAATTGCTCCAGGCCTTACTATCAAGGCCAGTAAGTGCCAGATAGTGTAGGGGTAAGTGGTGTACTTGGGACACCTGGTAAGCGGTGGTAAGGTGCAGCCCCTCCAGGCCAAGATTGAGACTGTCATGGCCAAGGATCCCCCAAAACCCAGACTGATGTCACAGCACTCTTGAGCCTCACCTGGAACTATAGGAGTTTTGTCAAGGGATACGGCACAATTGTGGTCCCCTTGACTGAGGTGACTTCTACAAAACAGCCCAGAAATGTGAACTAGACAGAGGCTTGCCAACACGCATTTGACTCCCCGAAGCAAGCCATGTGCACAGCTCCTGTGCTCAAGGCCCCTGACTTCTCCAAAGAGTTTATTGTACAAACTGATCCCTCAGAGCATGGCGTAAGGACAGTATTGTCACAGCTTAATGAAGAAGCCCTGGATTAACCTGTAGCCTCCATCTCTAGGAGGTTACTTCCCTGGGAACACTGGTGAAGTGCTATAGAAAGGGAAACTTTTGCTGTGGTTTAGACTCCGAAGAAGTAGATGCCATACTTTTTTGGCACTCACTTCCTGATTCAGACTGACCACAGGCCCCTCTGGTGGCTCATGCACATGAGGGGTAAGAACCCAAAAATGTTGTTGTGGCCCAATTCCCTACAGGGTGTGGACTTCAGGGTGGAACAGAGACATGGGGTAGTCCATGCCAGTGCTGACAGTCCATTTAGGTCTTTCTGCCTTAGTGATGAGAACTCCCTAGAGGAAGTGTAGCAGGTCCCCAATTTCAGCTGGAGGGGACACATGTTAGACCTGACATCCTTAGGGTGGTCTTCCCCCAGACGTTTTGCCTTTACCTCCTGTTTCATTGCTGTATTTTCTGTTGGCCTTAAAACTCTGGGTACTTTACCACTGCTAACCAGTGCTAATGTGCATGTGCTTCTCCTCTAAAACATGGTGTTTCCACAATTGGCATATTTAATTTACATGTAAGTCCCTTGTAAAGTGATATACCATATACCCAGGGCCTATAAATTAAATGCTACTACTGTGCCTGCAGCACTTATTGTTCCACCCACTGTAGTAGGCCTGTAAACATGTCTCAATCCTGCCACTGCAGAGCCTGTGTGTGCAGTCTCACTGCCACCCTGACTTGGCATTTACAACCTCTTGCCAAGCCTAAAACCTTCCTTTTCTCACATATATGTCACCCCTAAAGTAGGCCCTAGTTAGCCCATAGGGCAGGGTGCCATGTAAGTAAAAGGCAGGACATGTACTTTTAAGTTTTTCATGTCCTAGTATCCTAGTAATGAAAAATTCCCAAGGCTGTTTTTCATTATTGTGAGGCCTGCCCCTCTCATAGGCCAGCACTGGGAATTCCTTATAAGACTTTTAAGCTGTAATTCCTGATCTGAGAGGCGTAGCTGCATCATGTTTAGAATGATTTGAACGGTAATGATAAATCCTCTTTACTGGTAAAGCCGGATTTACTATTACCATTTTAGAAATTCCACTTTTAGAAAGTGGGCATTTCTCTGCTCTCACTGCCCTGTGTGCCTACACCCCATCTCCAATACATATCTGGCTTGGGCTAGATGAGAGCTACACTTGTGCATTCCCTTCAAACACTCACAACACAGGATACTCAGCTGCATTCATCTGCATACTGACTAGGCCTTCCTGGGAAGGAGGTTGGGAAGGGCTCACACTTACATCTTAAAGGGTAGTGGCCACAGCCCTCACAAAGAGGCTGATTACCCCTTCCCCCCAATGAATCAAGTCTTTGTTTCTGTGCCACTGTAATGTTTGAACACCTCCTACAATCTCTCATAGTATGCATGTATTGACTTCTTTACTTCATGGGCTGTCCTGTCTATTATCTGCCAGTGAATATTCTTGAGCGAAATTCTTGTTTTCAGAAATGTAATCACCTCATAGTAATATTTCATTACATCTGAAGATGGTGCACCTGTTACGTGGTCTCTCTGAGGTTATTTTGTCGGCTAATCTACACTCCTCTTGCACTCAACCCATAAGTCTGCTGGAACCACTATTTCTAACAAGGTGTTCAAATCCTCCCATAGGCATTTTGCAAGTTTCACAAACCTATCTGTTTGCTGGTACCATTCTAGGGACTTCTCTCTCAACTTGGGATAATCATTTGTAAATGACAGAATGCCGGGTCCCATCACATAAGGTTGCCTGGCAGTGAAAATCAATCTCCCCGGCATATCCGGGGTTCTACAATTAATCACCACACAGTCACCCTCAATGGACTTATTTTTAGGACCAATCCACTCAACTGTTCACACAAATAGTATATTCCTAGACTCCATGGGGTGAAAAGTAGTGTTTTGGCTCTGCCAGTGACAGACCTTGTTCTGCAGGTTTTCAGTTGACTCACCGTGGGGAAACTCAAGGGGGGGGACACCAGCTAATACTGCCACGTATGGGCAGCACTCATGCAGCAGATTCAGACGGGGCAGTCTTCTGGATGGGGCAAATCGAGCAACCTTACCCCTGTTATTTCTAGGGACCCCCTCTACGGATTGCCCCTGAATCACCATTTCTCTCCCAAAGTCACAAAACAAGGGGCCCCTTATAATACCTAATGAGGAGCCCGCAGCACAAGATTGTGAGGGTTGAACATTAGGAGCTGAAGGCAGAACTCCTGACAGAGGACGGCCCTCCTCCTAACGGCTTCTCCCTGCAGGCAACTATCCTCACATCTTCTTTCCTACAGCACAGGGGACCCATGAGTGGTCAGCGCAGGATATGGCCTATTCAAAGTGGAGATCAATGTCTCCAATTTGGATCACCTTTCTAGGACTGGAGCCAGACACTGCTCGATAATGTTTTTAAATGTATCCAGTACAAGATACCACTCCTTGCTACCATTCGGGACCCCCACCTTGCTGCTCATAAAACCGCTTCACAATGGCTGTTTGGGCTGTCGCTTCCCTTTAACTGGAGGAGCACTCTTTTTGGTTATAGGTGGGGTCTGTACTAAAGAGTTCACCAAGTACTCTCTCCCAGCTACTACCTCTCTTGGGTGGGAGTCATCGGGGGTTCCAAGGGCGAAATATCTGAGGACCCTATTGAGTAGTGGAGGGAAGGTGAGACCGTGGAAGGACCCTCAAGTGCCCCACCACTCAGGCCCTCCCCTGGCTCCACAGATAACCTCCTTTCAGCCAAGTCGATTTCTTTTGCAATCATGCCCAAAGCCTGGTTTAGGAATGAGCCAATTGTAGATCCCTTTTGAGGTTTTGGGGATGCTAACTTACTCTCCTACAGTTTGCGTCTTCCTATATTGTGGCCTTGAGCTCTAAAAGCCTCGGTACACCCCTATGAAAATAAGAGTGAGATTATGGAGAAGGCAGGCCCACCTATTAGCTTATAGCTTACATCAAAACATACATGATAAAACTAAGGCAGGAGCCCAGCCTCCTTCGGGCTCGGACGGGCGTGGATGGGTCAGCCCTTGGCCCTGTGCGTGCACCAATATGCCCCCTCGCGCTTTATAGCGTTAGTTGGAAATGGCAAGTGGAAGCAGCATGTCGAAAATGGCCGCCTCCTGGGGCCACAAAGCAGTCTGGGGTACGTAGTCCCTTGTAGCAGAGTTTAGCACTTCCTGCACAGTGGTGTGCCCCCTCGCGCTTTAGAGCGCTCGTTGGAAATGGCAAGTGGGAGCAGGTGATGTCAAAAATGGCTGCCTCCTGAGACCACAAAGCAGTCTGGGATATGTAGTCCCTTGTAGCAGAGTTTAGCACTTCCCTAAACCTCGTAATTCAGTACCCAATTTAGCCCAAGTAGGCATATCAGATATCATAGATCCTTCGCATCTTCTCCCATCAACCCTCAGCATACAATTTGTCCAAATTCAAGTCACCAGGGGATTTGCTGTTAAACAGGATGATATCTTCTGATTCTAGTAATCTCGGTTTCTTCTCCCTGTCTCCACCTCTTTGTGTCTGTCTGGATAACCCTGTGGACTCCACAGCCAATCAGCACTTCGGATTCCTGGACTTGGCTGAGATTCCCCGTTTACTGAAATTAATTAATTACATTTTTGTTGCTCGGGTCTTGATTTACACAGATAAGATCTATTTTTCTATACCTGTGTCAAGACTTTTTGTGGTGTGTTCACTGTAAATGTTACAGTGATATTATCAATGACGCCATAGAAGATGTCATGGGTGATGTAATATCTGGGGTAATAAGTAGCGCATGGCGAAGGCATGTGTTACAATTACCTTAGGTCACGAGTTATAGTTACTTGAAATAACTCTAACAGCTGAATTTATATGGTTTTATGTGTGTAAAATCTGAACCTAGCTATAATGTTCCTGTAACCTTTGTTTTTTAAATGATTTTTTAAGGCTTTTTTAATTCTGTCCTAACTATAACACCACTGTAACCTTTGTTTTTTTCAGGGAATTCCTAGGGTTTTTAAACATTCAGTAAAAAGACCATTGCAATGCATGTTAGGGGGGTTGTGCTGCCCCCACCCAAGCTTGCTGCTCCTGCCCCCTGCTCCTCCTTGCCATCCATTGTCCAAGTCCATGCCCCTTGTAGGAAGTTAGCTCTGTATATACTATTTCAAAGTAAGAAATAGTGTGCACAGAGTCCAAGGGTTCCCCTTAGAGGTAAGATAGTGGCAAAAAGAGATAATTCTAATGCTCTATTTTTTGGTCGTGTGGTCGAGCAGTAGGCTTATCATAGGATAGATAGTGTTAAGCATTTGTTGTACACACACACACAGGCAATAAAAGAGGAACACACACTGAAAGACTTACTCCAGGCCAATAGGTTTTTATATAGAAAAATATATTTTCTTAGTTTATTTTAAGAACCACAGGTTCAAGATTTACAAGTAATACTTCAGATGAAAGGTATTTCACTCAGGTATTCTAGGAACTTTGAATAATCGCAATAGCATGTACAGTTTTGACAAACATGGCAATAAGCTATTTTAAAAGTGGATACAGTGCAAAAATCAACAGTTCCTGGGGGAGGTAAGTAATTGTTAAGTTCACAGGTAAGTAAAACACTTACAGGGTTCAAAGTTGGGTCCAAGGTAGCCCACCGTTGGGCTTTGGGGGTTCAAGGCAACCCCAAAGTTATCACACCAGCAGCTCAGGGCCAGTCAGGTGCAGAGGTCAAAGAGGTGCCCAAAACACGTAGGCTTCAATGGAAACAGGGGTGCCCCGGTTCCAGTCTGCCAGCAGGTAAGTACCCGCGTCCTCGGAGGGCAGACCAGGGGGGTTTTGTAGGGCACCGGGGGGACACAAGCAGGCACAGAAAGTACACCCTCAGCGGCACAGGGGCGGCCGGGTGCAGAGTGCAAACAGGTGTCGGGTTTTGTATTTAAAGGAATGGGGAGACCCGGGGGTCTCTTCAACGATGCAGGCAGGCACAGGGGGGTCTCCTCGGGGTAGCCACCACCTGGGCTAGGTAGAGGGTCGCCTGGGGGTCGCTCCTGCACTGGAGTTCGGTTCCTTCCGGTCCTGGGGGCTGCGGGTGCAGTGTTGGTTCCAGACGTCGGGTCCCTTGTTACAGGCAGTCACGGTCAGGGGGAGCCTCTGGATTTCCTCTGCAGACGTCGCTGCGGGGGCTCAGAGGGGTCAACTCTGGCTACTCACGGGTTCGCAGTCGCCGGGGAGTCCTTCCTGTACTGTTGGTTTTCCGCAGGTCGAGCCGGGGGCGTCGGGTGCAGAGTAGAAGTCCTTGAAGTTGTTTCTTTGTTGCAAGAAGTTGCAGGATTTTGAACAGAGCCGCTGTTCACAGGAGTTTCTTGGTCCTTGGGTGCAGGGCAGTCCTCTGAGGCTTCAGAGGTCGCTGGTGCCTGTTGGATGCGTCGCTGTTGCAGTTTCTTCGAAGTTGGGAGACAGGCCGGTAGGGCTGGGGCCAAAGCAGTTGCTGTCTCCGTCTTCACTGCACAGCTTCAGGTCAGCAGTCCTTCCTCTTGCAGGAATCTGGTTTCCTAGGTTCATAAATACTGAATTTAGGGGTGTGTTCAGGTCTGGGAGGGCAGTAGCCAATGGCTACTGTCCTTGAGTTTTGCTACACCCTTTTTGTGCCTCCTCCCTGTGGGGAGGGGGGCACATCCCTAATCCTATTGGGGGAATCCTCCATCCACAAGATGGAGGATTTCTAAAAGTAAGAGTCACCTCAGCTCAGGACACCTTAGGGGCTGTCCTGACTGGGGGGTGACTCCTCCTTGTTTTTCTCATTATCTCCTCCAGCCTTGCCACCAAAAGTTGGGGCTGTGGCCGGAGGGGCGGGCATCTCCACTAGCTGGGATGCCCTGGGGCGCTGTAACAAAAGGGGTGAGCCTTTGAGGCTCACCACCAGGTGTTACAGTTCCCCCAGGGGGAGGTGAGAAGCACCTCCACCCAGTACAGGCTTTGTTCCTGACCACAGAGTGACAAAGGCACTCTCCCCATGTGGCCAGCAATATGTCTGGTGTGTGGCAGGCTGGCAAAAACTAGTCAGCCTACACTGGAAGTCGGGTATGTTTTCAGGGGGCATCTCTAAGATGCCCTCTAGGTGTATTTTACAATAAATTGTACACCGGCATCAGTGTACATTTATTGTGCTGAGAAGTTTGATACCAACCTCCCAGTTTTCAGTGTAGCCATTATGGTGCTGTGGAGTTCGTGTTTGACAAACTCCCAGGCCATATACTCTTATGGCTACCCTGCACTTACAATGTCTAAGGTTTTGCTGTGGTATAGTGCACCCTGCCTTAGGGCTGTAAGGCCTGCTAGAGGGGTGACTTACCTATGCCACAGGCAGTGTGAGGTTGGCATGGCACTCTGAGGGGAGTGCCATGTCGACTTAGTCATTTTCTCCCCACCAGCACACACAAGCTGTGAAGCAGTGTGCATGTGCTGAGTGAGGGGTCCCTAGGGTGGCATAAGACATGCTGCAGCCCTTAGAAACCTTCCCTGGCATCAGGGCCCTTGGTACCAGGGGTACTAGTTACAAGGGACTTACCTGAGTGCCAGGGTTGTGCCAATTGTGGAGACAAAGGTACAGTTTAAGGAAAGAACACTGGTGCTGGGGCCTGGTTAGCAGGGTCCCAGCACACTTTCAAATCATAACGTAGCATCAGCAAAGGCAAAACATCAGGGGGTAATCATGTCAAGGAGGCATTTCCTTACACCCCTACTTCCTCATACAGCTCCTCATACATACTGACCTTCCTGTCTGGCCTTAACAGTTAGATGCTGCCCCATCCACTTCCTCCCTATCCTCTGCTGTCCAATTCATGTACCAGCCCTCCTGCCCTGCGTGATCCAATGTTCTGCTACTGCCCTCCATTTTGTTCGATGTTCCTGCACATTCTTCCTGCCCTCCATTGCCCAATTCTATGGCCCATCATTGCCCTCCTGCTTACACTCTGTGCTTAGCTTGATGCCCCTACCCTCCTTCCTCCTGCTCGTCAATGTCTGTGTGCTTGCCCCTATGCCATCCTTTTTGCTCACCATGTTCTATGGACCTGCCACTGCCCATCCTATCTAGTCTTGAGTGTTCTGTTGAGCTGCCACTGCTACTTCCACTTACCTAACATGGTCAGATGACTGCTGCCCGTCACTGCCCCCCCCCCAACTTGCCTCTATCCCCTCCCGCCTGTCACCCATGGTCCATTTTGCTGCCATTCCCTTCTGCACTCCATGTTTTGTTGTGCTAAAGCTCCTCCTCCTGCCTACGCAGCGTGGTCTGTTGTGAAGCTCCTTCCCTGCCCTCTCTTATCTGTGTCAGCTTGCAGCTCGAAACCGGTCCCCTTGCCCCCACCCTCCTTTTGCCATGTGCAGACATCTATCCCTTCCCTCCTGCCTTGTCTGGTCCATTGTCGTGCCTCTGCCCCCTCCTCCTGCCCTTCATGGTCTGCTTGCTGCCACTGTCCCTCCTGTCTGTCCAGAACGGTCAGCTTGCTGCCCTTTCCTCTTTCCCCTCTGCTCTCTGTTGTCCATGTGCATGGCTCTGCCCCCTCCCTAATACTTTCCATGGTCCGTTGTGCTGCACTGCCATCCCTCTTGCCTTGTGTGGTGCACTGTGCTGCTGCAACCCCTGATGCCTGCACTGTAAGATCAGTTTGGTACTCCTGTCATCTCCCTCTTGCCCTTTGTCCTCCGAGTCCATGTCCCTACCCCATTCCTCCTGCCCTCAGTGATCCAATGTACCATACTTGCCAACATTTTGAACTTACTGAGAGGGAGATTTAAAGAAAACTGTGGAATTGATTTTCTCCACTGACTTACATTGAAAAAGAGGTGATTTTAGGTAGGAGACAGATAAAATAAAGCCTGTCTGGCCTTCAGGAGTCTCCTATCTGAATAGGGCCTGTTGGCATGTATGGCTGTACTGCTGGCGGCGTCTTTCTTCTGCCCTCAATGGTCTGTTATATTGCCACAGCCTCTCTTGCCTGTCCTGTGTTAGCTCGTCTGACCTTATTTGGTTTCTTATCTTTAATTTATAAGGGGACGCGTTAGAGGTTCAATGGACCTTTTGACTGCGCTTAAAGAAAGTTCCCACCACAAACTCCAAATTCAACCAGGATTCATCAATAACATCAATAAACAACAATCAAATTAATTGGAGACAGCGACATTTACACACCGTGACTCATATGGCCATGAATAACCACTCCTTTATGTAAAGTTAGAATATTTATTTTCCTATATTAACAATGCTAATGTCCTGTAAATTAATCTAAAAAACCAAGTGATAAACATATAAGAATAGCACTGTTTGACCAAATCTCATAAAGAATCGCAATTTCGCAAGAGCATTAACTACTAAACACTCAACAGGCACTATACAAATTAACCCCTCAGGTGCCGTGGACGAGGTGGTTACGTCCGCTGCTGTGGCGCTCAAGCGCCAGGGACGTAACCACCCCATTCAGCACTGGGCCCCCGGAGGAAGCGCTAACTATCCCCCCGAGGACCTTGCACCCTCCTCCCATGGGCAGGGATGGAAAGGTAATCGTTTCCCTTTCCACCCCAGCTCCCCCTTGATCCCCCCCAGTGACGGGGGCTGGGGAGGTCAGAGAGGGATGAAAAGGGAAGAAAATGATTTTCCTTCCCTTTTCATGTCTCTCTGAGCATTCCTGCAGCACGTGCAATCGTGCTGCAGGAATGCCAGTAGACACCAGGGATTTTTATTTGTTTTGTTTAAATGTTATAAGGGGAGCGACCCCTTTGACAAGGGTCGCTCCACAGGGGTCAATTTTTTAATTAGGCCTTTTCTGTCCCCCCTACCCCGGGGGCATATCGGCCTAAATTAATTAGGCCGATCTGTCCCCAGGGGAGAGGGGGTTGACAGAAGCCACTTGACACCAGGGATTATTATTATTTTTTTGCACTCATCAGGGGAGCGACCCCTTAGGTAAGGGTCGCTCCCCGGAGGGCAATTATAGTATTAGACCTTTTCTGAACCCCCCCTCCCCGGGACAGATACTCCTATATTGATTAGGCTGATCTGCCCCCAGGGGTGCAGATGCCACTAGACACCAGGTTTTAAAAAAAAGAATTAATTGGCATAAGGGGAGTGACCCCTTTGGCAAGGGTGGCTCCCCAGGGGGCAATTTCTTTATTAGGCCTTTTCTGCCTCCCCTGGGGGCAGATCGGCCTATATCAATTAGGCTGATCTGCCCCCAGGGAGGCAGAAGTCACTAGACAACAGGGATTATTTTTGTTTACATTGATAAGGGGAGTGACCCCTTAGGCAAAGGTCACTCCCCTGGGAGGGGGACAAATTGTTTTAAGCCCATTCCTGCCTCCATTGGGGGCAGATCAGCCTATTTTTATTAAGCCAATCTGTCCCCAAGGGGGGCAAGAACCACTAGATACCAGGGATTTAGTTTTTTTGTGACAATATCAAAGGATACTGGGTAACAGAACCTGGTGAAAGCCCCACATGCCATTCCATCCTGGATTCCCCTAGGTGTCTAGTTTTCGAAAATGCACAGGTTTGGTAGGGTTTCGAGGTGCCGGCTGAGCTAGAGGCCAAAATCCACAGCTAGGCACTTTGCAAAAAACAGGTCTGTTTTCTTTGGGAAAATGTGATGTGTCCACGTTTCCTTTTGGGGCATTTCCTGTCACGGGCCCTAGGCCTACCCACACAAGTGAGGTACCATTTTTATCGGGAAACTTGGGGGAACGCTGGGTGGAAGGAAATGTGTGGCTCCTCTCAGATTACAGAAGTTTCAGTCACCGAAATGTGTGGAAAAGTTTTTTTTTTTTTGCTAAATTTTGAGGTTGGCAAAGGATTCTTGGTAACAGAACCTGGTCAGAGCCCCACATGTCACCCCATATTGGATTCTCCTAGTTGTCTAGTTTAAAAAAAATGCACAGCTTTGGTAGGTTTTCCTAGGTGCCGGCTGAGCTAGAGGCCAAAATCCACAGCTAGGCACTTTGCAAAAAACAGGTCTGTTTTCTTTGGGAAAATGTGATTTGTCCACGTTGTCTTTTGGGGCATTTCCTGTCGCGGGCACTAGGCCTACCCACACAAGTGAGGTACCATTTTTATTGGGAGACTTGCGGGAATACTAGGTGGAAGGACATTTGTGGCTCCCCTCAGATTCCAGAACTTTCTGTCACTGAAATGTATGGAAAAAGTGTTTTTTTTGGCTACATTTTAAGGTTTGCAAAGGATTCTGGGTAACAGAACCTGGTAAGAGCCCCACATGTCACCCTATCTTGGATTTCCCTAGGAGTCTAGTTTTCAAAAATGCACAGGTTTGATACGTTTCCCTGGGTGCCGGCTGAGCTAGAGGCCAAAATCCACAGCTAAGCACTTTGCAAAAAGCAGGCCTGTTTTCTCTGGGAAAATGGGATGTGTCCATGTTGTGTTTCCTGTCGCGGGCATTAGGCCTACCCACGCAAGTGAGGTACAATTTTTATCGGGAGACTTGGGGGAACACAAAATACTGGAACAATGGTAATTGCCTCTTGTCTTCCTCTACATTTTCTCCTTCCAAATGTAAGACAGTGTGTAAAAAAAGACATCTATTTGAGAAATGCTCTGTAATTCTCATGCTAGTATGGGCACCCCAGGAATTGAGCGATGTGCAAATAACCACTGCCTCTCAACACATTATCTTGTGCCCATTTTTGGAAATACAAAGGTTTCCTTGATACCTAATTTTCACTCTTTTTATTTGACCAAATGAATTGCTGTATACCCGGTATACAAAGAAAACCCATTGCAAGGTGCAGCTCTTTAATTGACTCTGGCTACCTAGGGTTCTTGATGAACCTACAAGCCCAATATATCCCCACAAGCAAAAGAGTCCAGCAGACATAACAGTATATTATTTTTGAAAATCTGACATTGCAGAAAAAAGTTACTGAGTAAAACGTGAAGAAACGTGGCTTTTTTCACCTCAATTTCACTTCTTTTTTATTTCAGCAGCTGTTTTAATGACCCCTTGGTGAATTCAGAATTTTGTCTACTTTTCAGAAATGTTTAGCTTTCTGGGATCCAGCATTGGTTTCACACCCATTTCTGTCACTAATTGCACAAAAAATAGTAAAAATGGGGTATGTCCCAGTAAAATGCTAAAATTGTGTTGAAAAATGTGATTTTCTAATTCAAGTCTCACTGTTCCTGAAAGCTGGGAAGGTGGTGATTTTAGCACCACCAACCCTTTGGGTTGGCACCTTTCTCCGTTTACAGCTTTTCAATCTCAGTTCATTGATCTTCTTCACATGCAAAAATATTGACCTGGAATATCTTGAGCAAAACAAAAAGACAAAAATTCTCTCTTCCACTCACTTGTTGTTGCATACGCCTTTTCAGGACCTGCATACCTTTGGTTTGCAATTCTCTTTCTTTTTAACTTTTGATCTCCAATTAACTCTCCATCACTCAAATCTTCCTATCTTGTGGTGTCAATTTCCTCAATTGTTGTTACTGTAATTGCTTCTTTTCTCTTTGCTTGTGATTTCTGCCACTTATCTCCTTTCAATGGCCCTCTCGCCACTGTTCTTTTCAGTGCTGGACTTGTAGCCTTTCCTTGATCTGCAGTATTTTCTCCTGACATACCCTCAACTGGTTTAGGAGGAGCCAGACAGTTTTGGCTTTGATCCGCTTCAACTCCTTCCCCCACGGGGTCTGTCTTTTTTCTAGTTTGCCTTTCAGGACCGTCTGCTTCTGGGAGAGCCCTCCTCTGGCTAGACTCTTGTGCTACCTCAGTTGAGGTTGGTTCACTGGCACTCTCCTGGATCTCCTCCACTTTGTCTCTCACAGGAGTTTTTTCACTGGATGCGGTGTGCTTAGATTCAGTTTCTGATTCGCCTTCTCCCCTCTTCAGCTCTGTAGTTAGCCTGGGCGTTGTTTGTACTCTCAACAACCCTTCTTTCTTATCCAAAGGATTCAGTACTTTTCAAGTGTGGCTGGCATGGATCCACTTCACAGCCGTAGTAGTAATCAGTACTGCCTGGTAAGGGCCTTTCCACTGAGGCTCCAAATACGACTTTCTCACATGTTTTCTGATCACAACCCATTCTCCTGCTGTCAGGTTGTGGCCTTGATCTTGAGACGGTTGAAGTGTGGTGGCTTCCACCTGATGAGAAAAAGAGCGAACCACATCAGCCAGACCTTTGCAGTAGTCCAACACCATATCATGTGTCATGTTCACAAGAGCATTGGTAGGGACCGCTAGCAACCTCATCGCTCTGCCCATGAGGATTTAATGCGGTGACAGTCCTGTTTTTCTGTCGGTGTGTTTCTCATAGTCGTCAGAACTAATGGTAGTGCATCAGGCCATTTCAGATTCGTGGACGCACACATTTTCGCCATTCTTGATTTCAAAGTACTATCCATCTGCTCCACAAGTCCTGAGGCTTCAGGGCGTAACTACAATACAACTTCTGCTCAATGTTTAAAGCTGAAAACAGCAATTTGATTACTTCATTGCTGAAGTGACTTCCTCTACCTGATTCTAAAGAGACCGGAAACCCAAAACGAGGTATCGGTTCCCTAAGTAATAACTTTGCTACTATGAGGCTGTCATTTCTTCATGTAGGGTAAGCTTCAACCAAGTGGCTAAAGATACAGACAGTCACCAGCACATACTTCAGTCCTCTACACACAGGCATCTCAATCAAATTCATCTGCATTCTTCTGAATGGACGTCCTGCTCTTCCTATGTGTATCATATTTACTACAGTCCCTTTACCTATGTTCATTTGCTGACAGATAATACATCTATGGCAAACTGCTTTGGCAACCTGTCTAAACTTTGGATTGAACCAAAACTGCTTGAAGGTACGAACCATAGCATCCCTCCCAACATGTGCTTGACCATAATAGTATCTAGCCATTTGAGTAAATAGACTGTTTGGCAAGACCATTCGTCCCTCTTCTGAAACCTATACGTCATCTTCCCGATGAACACATTTCAACTTTACCCATACTTTTTCTCATCTTCGTAACATTGTCCTGTAACGCTTTTAATTCTTCCATGGTATCTACAACATGCAATGCATAATTAGGGCACAATTTGTCTTCATCAGGTAGCAATTCCCATTTATCCTTGAACGATATACAGTTCAATGCGCAAAACCTTGTGACTTGATCTGCATATCCATTTCCCACTGACACAAACTCTTGCGATTTCAGGTGTGCACTGCATTTCACCACAGCGATCTTTTCAGGCAATTGAATAGCTTGCAACAAATCTTGAATCCTTTCCCCTTTTTCTAACTGGTGAACCAGAAAAGGTCAGGAAAACTCTCTGTGACCATAGCAGGCCAAAGTCGTGGACAATTTCGAATCCATACTGGCTGTCTATATAGATGGTGTCTTTAAGCTATGCAGAAACATGGCATGCTGTAGTAAGGGCTACCAACTCAACTAATTGTGCAAAATACACTCCTCGAAGCCAGGACGCTTTGAGTATACCTGAAATTGTGCACACAGCATATCCCGCTCTCAATACTCCTGTGTTATCTCTTATCCAGGAACCATCAACAAAGACAATCTGACAATTTTCTTCCAATCGAATATCCCTAATGTAAGGTCTCGGGTTTGTGCACAAATCAGTTACTTCTAGACAGTCATGTTCAACTTCATTCAATTTGTCAATGTTCTCATTTGGAAGCAAAGTTGCTGGGTTAAGCACTGTACACCTTTTTAAAGTCACATTTGGGGAACCCAGGATGGTGGTTTCATAGCGAGTCAACCTGGCACTAGTCAGATATTGCGTCTTGGATCTGGTGAGTAAAACTTCAATGAAGTGAGGGACCATAACAGTTAAAGGATGTCCCATTCCAATACTCTCACTCTGAGTGAGGTTCAGTCCAACCGCTGCAACTGAACGCAGACAGCCTGGTAAAGCTGCCGCAACTGGGTCCGAAGTAGCTGAAAAATATGCTACTGGACAGTTTACACCACCATGGACTTGCGTCAGAACAGACAAGGAACATGCATCACGCTTATGACAAAACAACATGAAGGGTTTTGTGTAGTCCGGCAGTCCCAAAGCCGGGGCTTTGCACAGACTCTCAACTCAGTAAAGGCTTTCATACAGGCTTGATCTAGCACTAGGGGATCAGTGACTTCTTTATGATTCAGTTTCTACAGTGGCTTTGAAATGACTGAAAAATTGGGAATCCACTGATGACAATAGCTCACCATTCCCAGAAACACCCTGACATCTCTCTGTGCAATATGGCTGTGACCCTTTCTCTGGAAACTTTACTAGTTGCCCTTTCGATTTGGTGACCCAAATGTTTCACTTCTTTCTGACAGTACTGTAATTTCGCTGGGGACACCTTGGGCCCAGTTTTCCCTAAATTATTCAGCAAGGCAATAGTATCTCATTTGCATGTTTCTCTCATCTTTGATGCGATTAACAAAAACATCAATGTACTGTACCAA